>NW_017728923.1:2009145-2092852 GCF_001723895.1 Crocodylus porosus
TCAAGTGTGCCAGCAGATATTGATAACTTGTGCAAGCAAAAACAATGCCATGTATCACACTAAAGAAATCAGTGTTTATTGTAGTTTTCAGAAAGTTAATGAGTAGATTTGTACACATTGTTGTTTTTAAACTGTTTTTGTACACCTACAGTGTGGATTGGAGCATGCTTGTTTTCTTGAGATCTGATAACAGTTGTGTTGCGACCTGTCTCTTTTTTTGCCTGGATAGTTCCTGTTGTAACAGAATGTCCCCAATTCTGAACCTCACTGGATAACTGTGCTGTATGCTTGTTTAAGAATAGAGCATGAATGATCTGGGCTCCAACGTAAATTTGGAGCAGGTAAAAATCTTTGTGAAAATACTGTCCAGTGTTTGGATTGTGTTTGCTTCTGTTTCTCTCTGTGGGGGTTTGGGGGTTCAACTTGTTACTACTTGTTAAAGATGTGTTACTCGCAAGTTATTAATGCAATAAAAGTAAATCTTCTTGAAGATTGTTCTCAAAAATACCCATATTTTGTTGCTTTGATTAGTTTCCACTCTGGCTGATACCTTTTCCACTTTTGATCTGTCAACTTACATTATGCTTCTTTCATCCATTGAGAAGTGAGTAGAAGTGAAAGTGTTTATTTTAGTCAAGTGATTGGTATTATTTCATTGTTGCTTTTATATTGTTTTTACTTTGGATTTTAAACCACTTTTCCAGGCCCATCTCATTGTCACTTCCTGCAGCTTCATTGGTGTCAAAGGTCACGTGACATCGCTTTCTGACATGATGCTGCTTCCTGTGAGGTCTTCAAATATGGCTCACCTGCCCACTGGGTGATAAAAAGTTCATGATCTGGCCCCACATTCAAAAAACGTTGGACACCCCTGATCTAGTCCAACACCCTGCCTGAGGCAGGATCATCCGTATCCAAAACATCCCAAGTCAATTCTTGTCTAACCTGTTACTAAAATTACACAGACAACCTTGCCACAAAACCAGAAAGCATAGTGACCTAACCTGCCACAGGTAAAAGAGAGGAATAATGGTGGCCAATGTTATGCTGCTGCAAGGTTTGTTAGTCTACGCTTGAGAAATTGAAGGGCCACACCTCCTGCTAAAAAGGAAAGCAAAAGCCCCTACAGTCCATACCAGTCTGACTATAGGTAAAATTCCTTTCTTACCCCAAACATGGTGAATGGTCTGACCCTGAGTTGTGGGGAAAAAAAATCCTTTAGCCAGGAACCTCCAGGTTTTAGTCCCAGCAGGAACGCTGGCACACTCTTGTCAAAAACCCCAGCCTGGCTGTAGCCAAAACCTAGTGCCCCACCCAGCTCTGCATGATGAAGCTTGGTGGCGCTTGCAAGGCACTTGCATCTTTGGAGAAATCTCTCAGATATTCTTAATGATGCAACTACATTTGTGCCCCATGTACAAACTCCCCATTCTCTTCCCAATACAAACATAAGGCATGTGCCAGTGTGGTACCTCGAGGCTGTGGACTTGCATAACTGTTGTTATAGTGGCACAAGTATCTCCAAGTAAGTAAACAGGCTCTCCGGTCTAATTCTGCTCTTAGAAAAATAGAAAATAGGGCTGGAAGGGACCTCGGTAGCTCATCTAGTCCAATCCCTGCATAAGACAGGATCACCCCTATTCAAACCACCCCAGGCAAATTCATTGTGCGATGTAGTCGCCAACAGAGCAAATAGAGCTCTGGCATGCATCAGCAGGTGTGCCGCCAATAGATCCACTTGGGGTTGGTGAGGCCACAGCTGGAGTACTGTGTCCAGTTCCACCACACTTCAAGAAGGATACGGACAAGCTTGAAAGGGTGCAGAGAAGGGCCACCTGCATGATCAGGGGTCTGGGGGAGAGGCATTATGAGACTTTGGGATTTGGGTTTGTTCAGTCTGAGTAAAAGGGGGTGACTTCATAGTTGTCTACAAATGTCAAGGGAGAGCAACTTTTCAGAAAAAGCACCCCCTGGGAGGATGAGGACCAATGGGCACAAGCTATTCAAGAAAAAGTGTAGGCTAGACATACAGAAAAACTTATTTTCTGTGCGGGTAACTAGAATCTGGAATACTTCCAGTAGAGGTGGTGCCATTGCCATCCCTGGCAGTGTTCAAGAGGAGGCTGGAGAAGCATCTCATTGAGCTTGTTTGGGCCCAATTACCTCCTGCCCATGGCAGGGGACCAGACTTGATGATCTTACCGGTCCCTTCTGGTCCTTCTTTCTACGATTCTACGATTGACTAACCTTTTAACAAGACTACACTGCCAACCCTGGCATAACCACAAAACATAACACCATAACATGCCACAGGTAAATCTGGGAGACCACTATGGCAAATGTCCTGCTACTGCAAGGGTTGTTAGAATACACTCAGGACATCCCAGGAAAAGCCCCATGCCCCTTGCTACAGAGAGAGGGAAAACCCCCCAGTCTGTACGAGTCTGACCATGGGGTAAAATTCCTTCCTGATCCCAAATGTGGTGATTGGTCTAACCCTGAGTGGAGGGGCAAGACCCTCTAGTCAGGAATCTCTGCTTTTAAGTCCCAGCAGGAGCACTGACATAACCCAGTCAAAATACCCAGCCTTGGCTGCAACAAGTACCCAATGCTTCTGATGTAAATCTGGAGTGACTCCAGATTTATATTAGTATGAGAGAATATTTTAAGCTCTACAGGGCAGGAAAGATAACATTCATTAGTGTCTAATTTCTTTCCCATGCCTACTCTCCTTCCCAACAGAAAATGCCTCAGACAGGCACGAAAGTACCTGTTTGCACAGTGCCATATGCATTTACAGTCACCAAGGGACTCATGAACACTTGGTAACAGCTTGGTCAAAGAGGTCATAAGCATTCCAGCAAAGGGAGCTTTTCATGTAACCAGATTAGGCATACAAAAAACTAGAACTCTTGGTTCCAAAATGTTACCTTTTATTAGACCAACTAGAAAATGGCAAGAAAATTGTCCTTTTCTGCAAGGTTTCAGGATCCAAGTCCCTTTGTCAGGCTCTGGGAAAAGTGTAGATGGTACAAGATGGTAAAAAGTCCCCATAGGTAGGAAATAAACTTCATTTTTGCACAGAGGGAGCTGAAGATGGAGGTCTGTCCCTCTGGGTCCATGATAGTGTCTTTGTGAGCTGTGCTAAGTGGCTCTTTGATGTGTCAATCAGGTAGAATTCCTTCCCTGGAGGTGTCAGATGGCAGGCAGGGAGGCAAAAAAACCTTCCTTGTTCTGCAATTTTCTTGCCATTTTCCAGTTGATCTAATAAAAGGTATCATTTTGGAACTGTGACAGCACAGAGTGCTAGGGGTGGTCGTGATCTCCCCTAGCACCCCCTACCATGCCAAGTCGGTGTTAAAGCACCCTCACCATCTTGCCGGCTACATCTTCGATGTTACCAATGTTCACATCCTTCTTGAAGTGCAGTTCCCATTCCAGGCAGTCTTCTGGGGACACTGGGGGACAGTCCTGACATTCAGGCTGTCCTGGAAAATCAAGGATGCTTGGTTGCGTTAGGCATGTGTTGATGTTGGTGTCAACATTATTTCTAAGGAATGGACATGCAGAGACACAGTGGGTATAAGGAGTAGGAGCAGCAATATTTTGCAGGTAAAGGGGTACCTGCAAAATTTTTTGAAATTTGAAAACCACTGACCTAGGCTAACACCACACAGCAGTCTCTCTCTCTCTCTCTCTCCCCCTACAGCCTGGCCTGCATGTAAAATGTTTAAGGGTCTGCTACTGCTCTCAAGTGGTGAGCCTGGCTCTCTAACTTCAGGAGTAGCAGTGCATCCTTCCAGATGTGGAGGCTGGGGTTATGGGTTGGGGTTATAGCCCCAGCTGATGGATGTCACTTGGGGGTTATTACATAAACATGTACAAGTGGTGTGAGGGTTATAGTGATATCACCTCACAACCCAAGTGCCACATGGGAACTATGGGTCTATTAGACTTTGTGAGGCGGAATTCCTGCTACTTCATACCACACAGGTGAGAGCTAACGCAGCAGTTGGCAGGGTCACCCTAATCTAGTCATTGCTGCTGACTGTTGAAATGATCTGCTGTGTCAGAAAGAGTGTGTCAAGCAATGTCAGTGACTGGTGGAAATTGCCAAGGCGTCCCTTTAAAGCTATCTGGTTACATGAAAAGCTCCCTTTGCTGGAATGCTTATGACCTCTTTGACCAGGCTGTTACCAAGTGTTCATGAGTCCCTTGGTGACTGGCCGGAAACTGTGCCAATGGGGTCATGGGCAGGTCATGCGATGATGTCATGGTTTGACACAATGTTGCTAGGCAACAAGATACACATGGTTTCCAAAGCACTTTGAGTCGGAATTGAGGCACATATAGAAACAGTCAAATACACAAAGAAACCCAAGGTTGATCTGGTGAACGCCAGGAAATTCTGTTAACACGAAAGTTCTGGGGCTGATTCTTTTCTCATTTACACCCTTGGAAATTAGGCCTTTGCTGAAGAGAGTCAGACTGGGATAACTGAGATTACTTGCTGGACCAGATTTACGTAGGCATTTATAGGTGTCTAAAGATTTCAGAAGTGTATAGGCAGGTCAGAGACTTAACTCCTATTGAAAAGTACTTTAAGTCCTATTGGTGTTTGGGCTGGCCTGTGGGCAGGAGCAGGAATGGAGCTGGATCTAGAATCGGGGCACTTTTACATGTGCTCGGGTGGTGCAGGGGGCCACACTTTCATTAGAGAGGCTCTGAGAACTGCTGTAATTAAAGCACAACCGTGCTTAAAAATGGCAGTAGGGACACTTGAACTAAAGCTTGTCCCCTGCTGCCATTTTTAGTGCAGGGATGCTGATACATGAGATGCACGAACTTCTGGAGCACGGCAATTGCCACACTCAAGCAGACTTGATTAAGCGAGTCTGCCCCGATGTGCGGGAATTCCAGCGCATCAGAGGAGCCTTGGTGCTCATGGATAGGGCCCCAGGGACTATCACCAGCTCCTTTGTTTCCCCTCACACCCCACTATATCCAGCAGAAAACTTGGATTAGTCAAATCAGACTTAAAGGAAACACTCACTGGTTTGGCTGCTATTCCTGTGCTCATTCCACTAAGCTGTGCTGCCTCTTGAAGGCTTCCCCAAGCAAATGGCTTAATTCAACTATAGGAAAATGGTACTATGGGATAGATTTGATTGGGTCTCACAAGGAGACATTTAGCTTTGGGCTGATTGCTCTGATGAAGAGAAATGCACCCCTTATACAGAGGTGGTCACATATTCCTAGAATGTCTCTTCCTTCTTATTATTCACATCAGCCGCCTCCCTCCCATCCTTTCACTGAAAAATATATACGTGCCTCTGAGCATGCATCTGCCCTTCAGCTATGTGACTCTGGGTTTGGATACCCAGCCTGAAAAGCCTTAGACCTGACTTTAAGAAATGCTGAGTTGAAGTCAGTGGGAGCTGCAGGGGTTCATCACCTTTGGAAATCAGGCCTCGGTTGTTGGCTCAAGTTAAGGCATTTCTGAGTTTCCTGAAAATGTTGGCTTGAGAGGGTGTAGAAAAAGGCAGAAAAACAGACACTGTAGGCTGGAGGGGAGCATAGAGAAAGTGCCCCTACACTGCCCCTTGTAAGGGCAAAAGATGTTGGCCCAATATCACAGACTGATTTAATCCAAAACAGATCCCAGGCCTGTGGTGTGAGGGAAACAGACACAAGCAGTCATCTTGTGCCTGATGTAATCTGCCCCTCTTCCAGGGCTGACCACTGTTTATTACTGTCTCCCTAATACAGCCCCCTGATCCTTTCCAATAGGTCTGGAGAAGCAGGGCTCTATGATAGTGCCATAAGAGCAACTCTGAGAGTCTTGCTTGTGGGTACATAATTTAATGTAGGCTGATTGAGTAGGGTGAGGAGAGAGAACGCCAGAAGAGGCTGGAGGGAGATGTTAGTGCAAAGGCCAGGACCTGACTCCCATTGCATCTAATGGGAGTTTTGCTATTTATTCCAATGGATTAAAACCACCCCACTACTGGCTGTGAAAGAAGGGAATCAAGAAGGAGTTGGTAGTGAGGCTCTCAGATCTTTACACATGTCAAAAACATAGCTTTTCACCTCTTATTTATGGCCCCCCTGTGTCAGTCCTGGGCCTGTGTGACTCATGGAGAGGCCAGTGGACATCTGCACTGACAAAGAAGGACCCATCGCTTCCTGCCTACCTGGCTCATTGCCAGGTATGGAGGGCAGAGTAACCAGAAAGACTTTGTGCTTTGACCTAAAGACCAAAGCTTGAGAATCAATTCCAGAGGCATTGAGGACAACCTTTGGCCCACCTGAGCTCCAAAACCAGAAAGAAGGGAGGCCACTTTGACTCTCGGAGTCACTTTTGTAGTCCCCTCATCCTAGAACAGGCATAATTTAGAGCAGACCTCAGGTGCTCTAATTTACACTCAGTTGCCCAGACCCCCAAGAGGTCATTCTGGCAAATCGGTATTTGCTGGTGCAAGTTCACTTATGCTACTCCTGCTTTGTGCAAGATACAGTCCCTGTGCCAAGCCAGGAGAGATGCTAGAAAGCAGCTGGAATGGATCTGAAATATGCCCTGTCTGATGCGAACCTGGGGGCTCTGAGCTGCAGTGCCTGAGCTACTCTCAGCTGCCAGGTGAGAGTGAAAGGAGAGAGTGATTCCTGACAGCACCAACAGCTTTACAGAGCCAGTCTAACAGGTTGATCTACAGCTGGAAGTGAATTGGGAGAGAATGAGTGATATTCTCCTTGCAAGGAGGACTGAGTGGCCAGCTGTGCTCTGTTTTTAGGAGGTGTGAATCTGCCTGCTGATCCCTGCTTTTCTGCTTTTTCAGCTTCTGTACATTCTTTTATGGCAGCAGTATGACAGGATGAGACGCCATTGTTCTGGGAACACAAGAGGTAGTGTTATCTATCAAAGGCTACAAATACTGCATATGAATACACATGTGAAACTTGTTATCTTTATAAAAGAAAAAAGATACATTTTTAATTTGTGACATCCCTTTAATTTGAAGAGAGCATGAAGGTGCTGAGACATGTGCACTTTTGGTAGGATTCTACTAGCAAAATTAATGATATGATATGATATGATATATTTTCCTGTTGAAAGAAATAGGCAAGCCAAACAATTATTGCACATTTTTTGAAAAATAAATCATCCCTTTAAAGCTTTTTCGTGGCACTATTTAAAAGGGTGACAAAGCAGGGTACTTCACTTGTTTTGCTTTTGTTTTTTAGGTCCAATGGTGTATTATCAAATATCAAGGGTCCTGTTCTCTGGATGGACAGCAGAGTGTGCTGTTTCCCTTCCAGGGAATGACATTGCCTTCCCAGAGGGGTTCTGGGGTTTGTTCATTACCGACAAGAAAGCCTCTGCCTTTCTGAACCAGATGTGATTCGGTCTTGATCAGAGCTGGCTGGAAAATGGAGGGGAAAGGAATTTGCTTTTCTGTGGAAAATCTTTCTGCCAGAGGCTCTAGGCATGGTACCAGGCAAGGGTTGCCTCCCGCAGATACACTTTGGCTCGGAGCTGGCATGTTCCACTTCCCTGTTGTCTCTTCTTAACATTGTTGCTTCTCAGCTTTCCTAATTCTCCTCTGCCTGCCTAGCCACTATTAATTGTATTGTAGCAGCAACCAGAGAGCCCATGGTGTGAGATGCTTACAGTCAACATAGATATCTCTATTTTACTGAATGTGATGAGAGATTCTAAGTGACTTGGCCAAGGTCACACAGGACATCTGTGGCAGAGCAAAGGATTGAATTCAGGTCTCCTGAGTCTGAACCACAAGGCTATTTCTCTCAAGCACCTATATGCTGCCTAGTTTGGTGCTGCTTTCTATCCTTCTGTGTTGTAGGACCCTCTTCTCCCACATAATAGTGAAGTCAGTACAAATTTCCTGTCTCCTGAGGAGGGAGAGGCAGGTCCCAGATGTATATATTTTTTCACCCTCATCTCTGTTCCTGTGTGTCTGTCTTTAAATCTGTTTGTCTTTCTGTCCCTCTACTTTCCTTTCCCTGCCCTTCCTCTTTCCTCCTCTCTTGAGCTTTCCTCCAGAAGCCTGCATCCTACTGGGAGGCAAAGACCCAGCCACTGGCCTGCCACAGGAAGGAAGTAGTCTAGCTGTGAAAGGTCTGCCACTGATTTGCAGGGTGATCTTGCCCATGCTTCTCTGCATTGCCTCTGTTTCCCCTTCTGTTTAATATTTTGAAAGAAAAGAACTCATACCATTACTGTATTAGTCCATGCAACAGGTATCATGTTTCACCAAGTGACATGTGGATGATGATGTCCCAAAAGGCAGATGGAAGAGGTGAAGTCTCAACCCTTTCTGGCATTGGCAGTATCTGTAACACTCCCCACAGAGAGAACTGAACTGCATATGAGGGGCTAAAGTACACTCATTTTCAGGAAGGATAGGTGAGTTCCACCCTTAGGTTTTTTTGGCCAACCCAGCCATCTTGGTCCCTTGGTTAAGAACTGTGTCTTCAGGATGTGCATGCCTGAAAAGCCTAGTCAGGTACACCATCCTCATATGAAAGACCATCATCCTTTGCTTTATAGATGGAGAAACAGGCCTAGAGAGGGAAAGGAATGCCCCTAAGACCACCCAGTGAGTAGGTGGCAGAACTAGGAATAAAATGCAAAGATCCTAGCCCCTGCTGTACCCACTCAAAGACACTGCTCATTCAGGGACATCAGATTTACTGAAGAATATAAGCTTGTCATTTGCTTGTTTCAGATATTTCCAAGGAGCCAACTCTCCTTGGCTGATGTTGGTTCTGCAGAAAACATCCCAGTAACAGGATAGCTCATTTAAAGGAATTAAATCCCAGGTGAAACAGTGACCGGATTACTCCTCAAGCTGCTCATCCATTACACAGGAGAGTGGAGAGCGTACCAGAATGTGAGGACAGTGGGCTTCTAGCCCCGCTGTGTGATCTTTGGTGAGGGTAGCAATTTCCTGGTGCCTCAGTAAAGAAGATTTTGCAGAGGTATCAACTGGGGTCACTACTGATCAGGCTAGCTGTACTGCTTGAAAATGTTTCCAGGGCCACATCACAGGCAGGATCTTGACCATGTTCTCAGGGATTGCACTGTTACTGTGATAGCAAGGCTGAGAGGACTTAATGAGGTAAAACCTGAGGTTCCTAGCTCCTCTATAGGAGGGACTCTTTCCAGGACACCTGCCTTGTCTCCCCCCATTCCTTGAGTTCCCCTAGATCAGCAGGAGGCTATGAGCTGAGGAAGAGATGGAGGAATCTTCCCTTCTCCAACACATCTGCTTAGCAGTCCAGCACTCTGCAGTCCCTCTGGCTTCTCTGCTTCCCTGGGGTTTATGGTTTTGGTAGCAGCTTATCACATAGCATCCATCTCTGTTTTCAATGCACAAAGCCAGCCAAGCTGTACATGTTTCTTGTTTGTTTGTTGTTTCAATTCCATGTTCTGCCTGCAGTGGTGGCAGGCAGCTGGAGCAGATGATTCCCCAGCAACCACAGGGTGGACCCTACTAACCAGCCCAGCCATGCTGTGGTGGCAAGAGGGAGCAGCCATAACAAAAGGGATGTTTATTTACCCTGGGCCATAGTCAGAGTCCAGGAGGAAGTGCCAAGCCACAGTGTCTGGCAAATAAACCCCTATGGTATGGAGTGCACGAGAAGTGGGATCTGTGGTTTCTACATGGAGAGGAGTTGGTGCATTAGTGAGGCTGCATCTCAGAGGAGAGACTGCTTCTGGCACTGGCAGAGAGGCATCCCTTGGTTAAAGAAGGTGACAGGCTGTTTTTGTTTGCGATTCCATGGGCTGGTCCAGAGCGTGGTCTCACTTACACCAGCGTGAAGCTGTAGTCTCCAGTGGAGCTCTCCTGACATAGCAAGGATTAAATGACACCCAGCAGCTTCTTAAGCAGGGGGTCTCCTTGTTGTGCTAGTATCCAGACCCACTGGTGGCTCCATATGGCCAAAGTCCAGCACTGAATGGACCCATGTGTCTGAGGGTTGGCTTAGGCCAGGTTGGAGGCTGATGCTGCTCTGTGATGGCCATCAGGCTTGTATACATTGCCTCTAAATTGTGTGGTGCTGAATGCAGGCCAATAAGCAGTCCTGAAACAGAAGCCTAAGGACTAAAGCCCAGATGCTGGACGTGGGCATGTGACCTTTGAAATGAGTCCCTGGTGTAGCAACCCCGTGTCCATATGAGAAGCCTTGTGCAGTTCCAGCATGCTTTTGCCAAGGATTAGGGGATGCTCCAGCAGCATCCACACAGCTTCCCAAACTCATTCTGAGGCAGAGAAGTCTTAATAGCTCCAGAAAAGGAAACTCAGAGTGAATGCATTTCCCTAAGGCCACACACTGAGACAGTGGCAACACTGGGAATGGGACTCAGCTCTCAGGCCGGTACATGAACCCTCCTGCCTCCCAGTTTGACCCACAGTTTGACCCAGAGACCAAATTCCCCTCAGCTCTTTCCCAGAGAGGGGCAGGCCATTCAGGTCAGGGCTGATGCCACAGGTCAATTGATGGAACAATGTGAGGAGTCCTGGGATTCACTGACTGTGAAGGCTGAATTACTCTCCTCCTCCGGGTCAAGACCTCTGTGCCCCCACAGGTCAGGGCTGCTTCTGTGGAGTGGTGCAGGGTGAGGGGTGGGATAAAGTGCTTATGGCTTGCCATGGCTCCATCAGCACAGCCTAGCATGCTAATGGGACAGGTTAAACAGGACATCCATCCAGACATTCCCCCAGGGCACGTCTACACATGCACTTTAAAGTGCATTAGCCTATTTTAATGTGCATTAAAGCATCACAAAAAAACGGTGGGCATTCATAAACACGCTCCAAGAGGAGGGGGGTGGGGGAAGGGGTGCTTTAATTAGCATGGCTCTAAGATCACCACTAATTAAAGTGCCCAGAGTGTCCCCATGCTGAAAAATGGCAGTGGGGCACTTTGACCTAAAGCTCATTGAATGAGCTTTAAAATACCCTGCTGCCACTTTTCAGCGTGGAGACACTGATGCACGTGACACACTGGAGTCTGCTAGAGCGTGGTAATTACCAGGCTGCAGCAAACTTGACTAATTACAGCGCATTGGAGCAGCCTTGCTGCACATGTATAGGAGCCCCCAGTGGCTTGTCTGGGTTTGTACAACTGGGAGAGGCCCAG
Source organism: Crocodylus porosus (assembly GCF_001723895.1). NCBI lineage: Eukaryota > Metazoa > Chordata > Crocodylia > Crocodylidae > Crocodylus > Crocodylus porosus. Next base: position 2,020,312 of record NW_017728923.1, read on the forward strand.
AAACAGGTGCAGAGATGAGAGGATTGGTTTGGTTATGATTTGGGAACAAAATAAAGTGTTTGCCTGACTTCACAGCCTCCAAGTGCTCTGCTGTGAGTTGTTGCTTGCTGACTGTGACAATTCTGCCTTGGAGTGGCTTAAAGAAGAGTGTCTAGTCCTTTCAAACCTACATTTATTTTGAGATCCACTAGTGTGCTAGTGTGACTAGGAGCTGGTGCTTCAGAAAAGAGCAGTGAATGATTTTCCATATTCAGGCTAGCTCCTAAAGTTTGTGAGGGCAGAAGATCCAACATACAGAGTCTATATTGAAGTAAGGATGCCTCTAAACAGTGCTAGAGAGATCCTTCCACTCTTTCCATGGGCACAGGGGTGTGACTAAGGGAACAGGCTGCCTCTGACGACTGTGAATGCCTGAAAGAACACCTCCTCTCTTGTCTCGTACCACCTGGCAGTGTGTGGCTGGAGTGCATGAGTACATGGGGATAATAGTCAAGTCAGGGCAGCTGAGGATTTCTGGGCTTTAATACTATGGGTATAGCTGCTGGTTATACCCTCCTCAGCCTATGGGGACAGTCTGTGACTGAGCACGACTTGGAGATGCGCCCTCTTTCTTAAGACCTCATTGCCCTGGTCTCTTCAGTGACCTTTGCCTGGTGGTTCTCTCCCCATATGTTTGAGGTCTCACTCCATGTGTTTGAGGTCATCTGCAGTTGTGTGATCCTTGGTGAATTTACACTGAAGAAACATGGCAAAAACAACAAGCAGCAGCCATACAGGTGTAGGGAATGGTTTATGGTTTTGTTAAATTGGTGAAAGACCCTTTGTAAACCATTAGACAGCTCTGAACTGGACAAAAACCAGTTCAAAGCCACACTGCTTGCAAAGTGAAAGATGCTTCTTTACAGGGACAGCAGTGAAGGGAAATGCCCTGTGAACCACAGATGGGAACCCCTGCCCTATTGCATTGCTCCTAATGTGCTGCTAAGATGCCCAGGGAATGCTGCTGTGGCATACTCATCCCCTGGGATAAAGTAGGTCTCACCTCTCTTCTCCCTGCATTACACTCACAGATACTGACACACTAGGGCTGCAAGGGACCTTGGAAGATCATCAAGTCCAGCCCCCTGCCCCAGGGGCAGGAAGTCATCTAGGGTCAAAGGACCCCAGCAAGATAAGCATCCAAACATTTCTTAAAAGAGTCCAGAGTAGGTGTTTGCACCACCTCTGGAGGGAGTCTATTCCGGGCCTTGAGGGCTTGGACAGTAAAGAAGTTTTTCCTTATGTGAAATGATCTTGGTGGAGTTTGTGACCATTGGACCTTGCCATCCCTTGGGGCTCTCTGGTGAACGGGCATTCCCCCAGATTCTGATGCATACCCCTGATATACTTATAGGGGGCTACTAGGTCACTCTGCATTACACTCTGCATATCAGGAGCAGCGGTGCCCTCTCTCCACTCCCCCAGCTCCTCAGCGCAAATCCCCTAATTGAGATGCTCATGATTATGTCAGGACTGAATTTGGTCCCTGGCAGGGAGAGTGAGGTCCAGTGTGGAACCCAGTTGCCCCTTTGCACCCAGGTACAACTAGATATACCCTAGCATGGACCTACAGGGTCAGACATAACCCAGCTAAAGGTGATATTGCTACAGAGACTATTATGTTGATTGTTATTTGCTTTTCAGTAATGTATAGGAGCCTGGTTCATCATCTATATGCTGCTCCAGTGGCCACCTGCCCTGTGTATCATTTCCTGCACTCCAGTGTGTGGTGCTGGATGTACAGCCAGCACAGTTCCAAAGTGGGCTGCAGTGAGGTAGCATTGAGTGAATCATTCCAAGAATGGTCCCTGGCTCATATAGTACCACAAAGAGTGTTGCAATGCTTCAGTGACAGCCAGTAGGTGCCTTTTTATAACACCCAAATGATTTCATGGCTTGGAAGAGCACAGCAGACAAGCCAGCAGGCCTTCTAGTGTTTTGGAACAGCCAAGCATTTCCTTCTCCTTCTCTTCCCCTGATGCTGGCTGGATGCCACTGTATTCAGAGGCTGAGACAAGTCATGCCATACTTTAATGACATTGATTAATTTCTGAATACCAGCTTCAGTATGGCATCAGGCAGGGCAGAGGAGGAATGCAAACCAGAAACACAAATGAATTGTTGCATTGTCCTCTCATTTCTTCTCCTGTCAAGTTGCCACTTCTGCTAAACTGCCCCATGCTCATCAGCTTTCCAGTGTCTTTTCATCCAGTTAGATGCAACTGTCATATGGGTTCCTGCTTAACATGCTATTTGCCATGGTTTCTGGGGGCCCTTGGGGTACAAGGGATGGGGGGAAGCAGAATGCGGGTGAGTTCAAGTCATGAGAGTGTCTGGTGGGTGAAGTGAGAGGCTGTGATGCAGTGAACAGCCAGCCTAATAGTGCTCTCCCTTTCTATGGAAACTTGCTTACAAGGGTCTCAAAGCACATCTCAACCATCTAGGCTCAAGGTCCCTCTGGCAAAATGAAGCACAAAGAGGGGAAGTGACATGCTGTATGTCATACAGGAAGTCAGTGGCAGAGCTAGGAACACTCCATTCAGGATCTTTGCTTGAAACACTTCTCATGGCTGATGTTACCTTTGGAGCAGATCTTTGTTTAGTTACAGGCCCAAAGCTATACTAGTAGACCATGCCCATTGTGGGAGGAAACAGATTTTGGTGTCAGGCTCTGGTATCCTCACACTAACCCCCTCTGCAGGATGAGAGGTTGGATTCACACAGGATCCTGCCTGGTAACCAGATTCTGCTCAGGATTTAATAATCTGATGAAATATTGACCAGTTGTGCCATTGCTACTGCTCTGTCAAGTGTTGCTATTGGTTCTACATGACAGTAACTTGTCACCAGATTGACTGTAAAGCTGTGAGTGTATGGTCATGCTGCCCCATACAGCAGGAACCTTATTTTGAATGGGCTGCTCTGTGGTGGACTAAGGTACTTGTTGCCCAGTTAAATGCAGCCACTAAGCCATATTGCCATAAATAGGGCTACTTGACCATCACCTTCTGCCTCACACTCCCCTTTAGACCTGCTTCCCTTGGAAGAGACAAAAACCTCTAATCCCAGCTTTAGTACTGACTTGAAGTGTAACCTTGGCCAATTCACTTCATCAGGCTTCAGCTTCAACAGGAGGTATCATGATACTGCCTGGTCTCCCAGTGTGTGAGTATGGAAGGATGGGCCAATGGTCAGAGCACTAGCTCTGGACATGGGCTCCTAGCTATGCTGCAGAGCTTTGCAAGACCCTGAGCAAGTCACTTCATCTCACTGTGCCTCAGTTCCTCATCTGCAAAATGTGGATAATTTCAGTGCCCTGCTTCATAGGGGTACCGTGAGCACAGGGAACTCAGACACTACAGTGATAGGAGGCCAGATGAGGACTGGGAGACAGGGAAATTAGGATTCCTGGAGGAAAGATTCTTAGAAGTTGAAAAGCTTGTGACATGGCTCCCATTGCCCTGGTAGCTTTCCCCCCAGCCAGGGGATGTGAGTACAGTAATAGCTATAAAAAAACTCTGGGATAAAACTCTCTTGCTACCAAATGCACTGGGGGGACTTTCACGACTAGCTTGTGCTGGGCACAGGCCCAAACAAGGGTTAGTGTATAGGCTGCACAGCCCCAGAAGTAGCTTCAGCAGACATTGTTCCTCAGAAACACAGTCCCTTCCCTGCTGCTGCCTGGCTCCAGGAGCTAAGGGGTGGGTAACTTGCTGCCATCATATACCACCAGCAAACTGCTCTTGCCTAGCCAGTAGCCAGCAGCACTGGTCAAGGGGTAGTGGAAGTGAGGCTGAGACTTCATCTATTCACCCATTTGCTCTGGAGGATGTGCTTCCAGAGGAAAGATCTAGGTCTCCCTATGGGAGGTTCTTATTCCTTCTTACTTTCTTGGACTAGCAGGCTGTCACAATTCAGTGTTTAGTATCTATAGAAAACTGATTTAAGGTCTTTCTGCTACATGGCATATTCATTGCTGGAAAGACAAAGGGCTGTGTCAGCTCCACAGAGATTAGAACCTCCACTTCCCGGAAGTTCAAGGACTTTGAACCTTGACCACCAAGTCAGCTCGTCCAACAAACACCCACAGCTCTCAAGCTGAGTCCGTGTTGAAAGAGAAGAGCCAGGAGTGCAGGCCAACAGTTTATTGAACAAATCTGTTCCTTGCTTTGTGTGAATGGACTCCTAAGTGGAAAATCACAGAAGGCAGGGGGTGTCCATCCAGCAGTCACTGGGGGAGATTACAGAGGAGACCTCCTGCAAGTGGCTTGCTGAACTAGATAGAAGACTGCTGTTTAGGCTGCAAGAGAGGCTTAGCACAAATCCAACACCTGATGGGGTAGTTGAGGTGCTCAGCAGGGGCTCAGAAAGGATGAGGTGCATTGGTATCTAGGCTGCAGAGGAGGAGGCTTTGTGTGAGGAGCTGGGGATAGATTACAGTGGATATGAGTAGGTCAACTCTAAGCAGACACAGATGCCAGATCCTAATGCTGTAGATTACAGGAAGTGCAGGTTTACAACTTGCCTCAGTTATGCTGGGAACCCTTTGGGGAAGGGGCCAAGTCTTTGGTATTTGCTGCCTGTCAGAACAAAGACTTTGCATTGGCTGTGTGATGCTTTTGGGCACTGTGTCAGGAATGCTGCTGCTAATTAAAATGCCAGAGTCTTGTGGTGGCCTTTGTGCTATTAACATCACAATTCCATTAGCTCCATATAATTCATTTCATCCTGAGCATCTCCAATTGTTGGCCTTGCCTCCAAGGTGCCTTCCAGCTTCTCCCCACTTGTGTGACTTGCAGGAGTGGTGTAAAGGATAGCCACTTAGCAGTTATGGGGCCATTCAAAGATGTACTGATAAAACCCACCTGCCACCACACAACACCACGAGTTACATGATGTGATTGCTACTATTACAGGGGCTTGGACTTGACCCATGTTGTCCTTTCTATCTCTATGTCCCTGTGTAATACACTTTACAATTTAAGAAGTATTGGGAGGGTGGTATGGAGGAAACATGCTACCCAACTCAGTCAGAAGTCTGCCTCTGACACTTCTACCCCAGGGAAGGTGTCACAGGAACCTGCAGAGATCACATAATCTCAGGTCTGTGCCTCACAGGAAAGGCAGTGCTTCCAACAACCTCTGGCACAGCAGCTGTGCACTGACTCAGAGAGGAAGAGGCCCACCTGCTGAATCACCAACACCTTCCCTCCAGCACCTGGGCTTCCCTGTGGGGTAAATGTTAGTTTAGCGATTACTGATTAGGGAACTAGCCTGGAATTTGGGAGGCCTAGGTTTAACTCTCTGTTTTCCCACAGACTTCCTTCAAGACACTTTAGGGTATATCTCTACCATGCCTCCAGCTGGAAGCTGGCCTTCCCCAACCTGGAAATACAGTGTAAGTGTCCCCTGTTGTTGATCTCAAGCACACCAGAGACAGAGGTTTCAAGAGTGGCCGCAGCAGGTGCTCTCAGCATGGCTTCATTGCTGCATCTTTGGTGTGGACAGGGTGTGCTCTGGCACATCTCAGCCTGACAGTGTCAGGGATGTATAAGCCACTGTTTTCCTCAGCTCTCCATGCATTAAATGTGGATGATGATCCTGCCCTATTCCTTGGGGCCAGCACCAACATAAGTACATTAAATAACTACAGTACCTTGCAACTCTATCTGCAGGGACATTTTTGCTTATTGTGGTGGGAACACATGTTGGTGTTTCTCAGTCACCCCTCTCCCAATGTTGATTGGCACCAGCTTGCAGTCACATAAGACGCTAGAAGCAGATCCTTGTTCTGCCATCCATCTCTCTCCCCACTTTTGGCCCCACAGTCCTGCACTGCTTACATGTCCCAACCCTGCTCTGTGATAGCCATCAAATTATTAATGCATGTGTGAAAGCCAATGGTCTTTGCATAGACTGTATGCAGCTGGGACAGAAGGGGAGAACCAGGGATTGGGGGGAAAGAAGAAAGACAGGACAACAAAAAGAAACCAGAGTCCCAAAATGGAGGGCTCACACAGTGTCATTGCATAATGCTGCTCTAGTGCACTGAGGAACAGGGGCAAGTAGGCTTCTGTGTAAGATGGGGTGACTACAGGGTCAGCAGAGCAGGGTCTTTGCTTCTTCCTTTGTGGTAAAGTGGACAGGTTTTGGGAAGCAAAATTGGGTGATGACATTCTTGATACACCACAGGTCTCCTAAACCAGGAGTCAACAGCACTTCCAGTTTGTGGAGCTGATTAGCTCTGTTTGGAGGATGTCATGTGAAAGCAGCTGTACTGCTGCCAGCTCAGGAGGTTGTCTCTGTCCATCTTCCAGACCAGAGTGACAACTGTCCCATGCTGCCAGGCAGTGCAATGATGTGTTTTCTCAGTAGACACAGCAGGATGCAGCCTGGTGCTGTGAAAATGTTCAGGGAAGTGAGGGTGATCAGTTCATTTGAGACCATTTTTTCCAATGTGGGACAAAAGTTCTGTTTCAGGGACTGAAACTTGGAAATACTGGGAGGCAGCCTGAAATTTGGGGCTGTACTGGGATTCCTCAGTAACCACTTGGAAAGACAATTTTTTTTGCAAAAGGTTTGGAGACAGCAAACAACTTCAAGGGAAGAGAGAATTATTAGAAAACAGAGCAAGTTTGAATGTAGCTTTGTAACTGGGACAAGAGACAAGGAATCTGGAAACTCAGGGACTAGTCCCAAGAGCCTCTGATACTGGTTTATTGTGTGACCTTGAATAGTCACTTCACCTTCCCCATGCCTCAGTTCCCCATTTGTGAAATGGGGATAATGATGCTCACTTACTATTGTAAAGTGCTTTGAGACTCATAGAAAAAAAGCATTATTGGAAATGATCATAAGAGCTGTCAATGAAGGATTCAGCTATAACCTTGTGCTCAGAATAGACTCGAAGCTCCACCTAGGTCTCTGTGTACGGGCTTTTCTTTTTGCTGTACAGGAACTGAGACAACCCAGTCCTTCCATCTGGGGAGATGAGAGCTGAATCAGACTGAAACAAGTGCAGATGCTTCTCCTCAGTAGGCCTCTCCAAGCCTCCATCTCTCACCTCAGAAACTCCTCAGAGGGTTAGGGAGAAGGGTCTCCAAGTTGCACTCTTGAATATGAGGCTCACCAGGCTTCCTCTTATAGGCCCCAGGTGTCACCTAGCACAATGGTTCTCAACCTTTTTTGTACCAGGACCCATTTATAAATATCAACAGCCAGTCCTGACCCAGTGCCCCTCACTCCTGACCCACTGCCCCCTGCCCCCAGTGTGTGAGGCAGGAGGTGGGTGTGGGGCTTGGGGACCCCCAAGCAGCCCCTTGCAGGCTGGAGCTCTGCCAGCCTGCAAAGGAGAAGCCAGTTTCCCACATTTCCTCCTTTAAAGGAGAATCCATTTTTTAAGTTTGTTTGTGACCCTTTCATATAGTCTTACGACCCACCATTGGATTGTGACCCATGGGTTGAGAAACGCTGACCTAGCAGAGTGGAAGTGACAGCTTTACAGGGAGTTTGTACTCAAACTTCCTTGCATGGTCTATGGCAATACTGTGCTAAGAAGGATGCTGAATCAAATCCCCATGAGTGTAGGCATTACTGGGGGCTGGTCTGAATCCAGACTGCTGCTGTGTGGATTAGGCTCATTCCTAATACAGGGGCATAATCGAGAATTGCTGTGTACATAGTTCTGTGTAACCAGGAGTAGGATACAGATACACATCTATGTGCAGACCCTACTACATGTGTGTGTGCATATTGGCCTCCAAATATGAAAAGACAGGGATGCACAGAGTGAGTGTGCAGGGGTTAAAGCACGCTGAAGTAGGAGGGGGAGCTCCCAATGTGCCAGGCCAAGAGAAGTGGGAGCTGTGGAAGGCAAGGTGTTTGATATGGCCTGGAAGAGCAGCCGGGTCTGGCTCCACTGTTTTCACTTCACACCAAGTCCTGGATTTCTGCTCATGCATACAGATGTAGGGCACAGCTGTGTGTAGATAAGGTTAGGAATGGATAGGTCAGGAATAGATAGATGTGAGTGCTTTGGACCTGGGTAGATTCACACACAAATTAATTCCAAATGGGAAATGGCACATCCCTCACTGAAATCATCCCAGTTTTCCTTTCATCCATAGTTGCTCCTTGATAGCATGGAGTCACTGTACTCATGCCTCCACCTCTCCCTCATTGAAAGCACCAGCTCTGCACGCAGGGCCTCTGGACTCCAGCACCACTGGCCATACTGCCCTGGGGTGGCTTTGGCTTTTCCCGCACAGCGGGTTCAGGCTGGTGCCTGAGTCAGCGTCGGCTCTGAAATCCTGCCCTGAGAATGCTCAGGCGCCTGGGCTGCCTCTGAGCTCATCAAGCAGAGCTGACGCCTTGTCAGCACATAAGGACGCCAGATCCCTGCAACTAAAATGTTCCGCTTGCAGCCGAGGGTTAGAAAACAAACTAGCTCGTCCAAAACAAATGGGACTCATCGACCCGAGCAATGGGAAATGCTGCCAACAGGCTGTTGGGAGTAAAAGGCCAAGCAAACATTTGCTTAATTCCCTGTGCCCTGCTCCTTCCTCTCCAGGGTACTATATGCTCCAAGCAGAGTACTGGTACCCCAAACCTTCTTCATTCCTTCCCTGATGGCTGTGTCTCTGCAGGGACTATCCTTTAGCCAGCATGTCTGGGACACTGGGAGAGCCTCTTGCTGCCACACCTGGGATTGAACACTCTGGAGTGGTTTTCCCTCGCACCTGGTGCACTGGTCACACCACTGGATGCAAACAGGGTGCTGAATGCTTCCATTCAGATTTCCTAGTGTATTGTCCCACCTTTGCACTAGTATAAATAACTGTACTGGGTTCAGGGTCATGGGGTCTAGCCCAGGATCTATCCCCTCCCCTCTTTTTTTCTACCCCTCAAGCTTAGTTGCAAATTTCCACATCACCAAAGACCAGTCAGTAGAGGTGGGAGAGCAGAGGGTGGAGTAATGGGTCTCTTCAGCCACATGAGGAGGTCCAGTCTCCCTTTTTTTAAAGTGTCCTATCTTCATAGGCTTGTGGAGAACCAATGAAGTTAAAGTCACCTCCAAATCCTGCTGTACCCTTTACTATTCTGCAAAGGAGGCAAAGTCCTTGGCATGATCCCAGCTGCATGGAGACTCTCAGAGCCTGCTCAAGCAGCAAAGACAGTGGAGGTATCCCCAGTGGACTCCAGCTGCTCCAGGCCCCGTTCTTACATTGGACTCTGCTGGCAGCAGCCCTGGGGGTTTTGCCAACTCCACGATGCATGGGCAATGAGAAGTCTCTTTACTCCAGCCAGGGATGTCTATTTCTCTAGGCAGTGACACCATGGTGATGAGCAAACATATATGGCCAGGGGAAGAAAGGACAGGGACAGGCAGATAGATTAGACAGATAGACAGTAAGAAACAAAGAAAGAGCCAGGCACCTCAGGAAGGTCTTGAATGAATGGACTTTCTGTTTGACTCCATTGTCACTGGCTGCTGAGATTGTACCTCCCAATGCCTGTGGCTGGATGCTCTGTGCCCCCTGGGCACTACTGTTTAGCCTGGTAGAAGGGACCTGGGACATGCAAATACTCTGACCCCCTCCCCTTAAAACAGCCTGGCAATAGGGAATGCTCTGCCCAAGTTACAAGATGCCCTGGCATGCTGTGGAGGGAGGTGCATTGAGAAAGGGGGATCCTGACAAGCTTGTGTGATATAGAGGACAATGCAGCCAGGACCTTTGTGGGGGAAGGTGTTAGTTACAGCAGTGAGATCCATGCTTCCACACTCCTGCTGTGCTTTGTGGAGCAGGAACTTAGACAGTACATGACCCTAGGATGCCCTGTGGGCCCCTTGTCCCCATTGTCAAGTAACAACCCTTAATTGCAGGGCATGGCTCTATAAGCAAACTGAGCATCCGAAGCATGGACAGACACATACCCAGAGTAATTACATCAGTCTGTGAAAATCCCATGATTAGAAAGGGACAGATAGGTTGCTATTTTGGGGTAGCTCACAAAATTACTATGCCTTACCATAAGGTGTCAGGGGAGCAATTACTAACCTGTCTGCCTTGAGGAAACAACTACCCCATGAATAGACAGTGAACAGATGCAACCTAAAATGGTGTTTTGTCACCTGATTCTATCATGGGTAATTCTACACTGGGCTGGAAGAAGTTGCCCCTGGTTTACATGGTCTAGCTGCTATTTTTCCACCAATGTAATGCAGATCACCACAATACACGTTTGGACTGTCTGTGCCCTTCCCCTGGGCTCTTCTGATGAATGTAGTCAAGCAGGACTTGGATGCAGTCCTTTGGATTGCCTCCTCTTCCCGTCTCTGTGGGGTTCCCTTTTATCTTGTGCTGGAAGATCGGCTGGGTATCACTCTCCCAGCCCTGCCTGCCTGCAAGAAGCTGCCTCACCTTCACTGCTGCCTCTCTTGTCACATGACTTAGAGACCCTGACTGGTAGAGCACCTTACCTGTAGTTTTGCTGGTCCTAGCACACTAGGCTTCAGCACATGTAGACTGCTGCTACTTGCCTAAAGGCATAAGGAACCCTAAAGACAATAGCTCAGATCTCTGCCAACGTTTGGGGTCAAATCCTTCCATTTTTTACAAGTGTAGGAAGTGAAGCATACAGAATGACGTGCCTTCATCATGTCCATACTGCAAGTCAGTGGCAGAGTCTAGATTAGTCCAAGGCCCTGTCCCCGAGACCACCCTGTCTGCCCTCCCCTTGCCTATGATTAAACGCTGAAAAGAGTTTGAACTGTAGCTGCTCAACAAACTTACACTGTGCCGTATTGTCGGCTTCAATCTCATCCTCATATCTTGATCTCTAGAGCCACTAAAAAGGAAAACCTCCTCAACAGAAACTTAAGCAGCTGGTACAAGGCTCAGTAGTGTCTGGCAAATGTAGAATCCAGTCAAAAATGTTTATGGAACATGAAAAAAAAATCAAAGGGTTCAGAAAAGAAAGAAGAAGACAGCATCCCAGACAGACAGCAACCCTGACAGTCGCTCCCCTCGGAAACAGGAAGAGGGAAACATAAGGAGCCATTTATTTTAAGTAAACTATAAATATCAGACTACAACAAACGCATGTAAGAAATGAAAAGTTGGTCTGAATCCAAAGATTTCCAAAAGGTCTTGAACAAACATGTGTGATTGGATCTGGCAATTTTGTGTGTGCGTGTGTGAGTATGCGTGCATGTGTGTGTGTTAAAGTTAATCAAGGGTGCACAGAGTAAGATACAGCATAATCCTGGAAAATTAAAACCAGATCAAATGAAAAATCAAGACAGAAATCTGGAGGAGCCCTGAGGATTGCGATAAGATCAATCAACATGTGGGAGTGAAAGCAAAGAACTTTCTACCATGCTTGTCACAACAGGCTAAAAGGAGCAGTTGCTGCTGCTCGTGAAGGTTTTTTTTTTTTTTTTTGCTGTTGTTAGAGACTGAGTGAGGATCATTTTTTAATTTATTTTTTTGTTTTTAATTGTAAAAATGACTGTGCAGGGGATTGGTTCACTTGGGGAGTAGCTAATGAGTTCCAGAACTCTCCCCTTCAAGGTCATCAGCTCCAATCTGGTTTAGATGGGTAATGACCCAAAAGTATTATCCTGACTACAGATATGGCCAAACTGGATATGGAGGTCGACTGTCTAGCCAAGTGTCACATCTCTGACAATGACCAATGTTATTGGCTAAATTTTTCCTGGCCCCTGTGAAATGAGGTCTTAATGGAGACGTGTCTAGGTCACAGATATTTCCATGAAAATCAACTTCCTTTTTACTCTCTCAGCAGAAAAACCAGGAGCTGACTGAGCCACTAAGAGTCAGCCACTACCTTACCCCCTACAGACAGTACTTCCAAGTCAGGGTCTATAAGTTGTATTGGCAAAAACATAGCCTATCAGAGACTGCCTCATTACCACTTGTGCTATGTAGGGACGCTGGTAAAAAGAGTTCAGTCTATGCCACTGAAAATATAAGTCATTGCTTTGACATATTCTGATCAGCATTTGTGCATCTATTTAAGAGATTTTGGGATCCAACCCCTCAGTAATGCTTACTGGTGGGGTCTGGACTGGGACATACTCTTTTTGGTCTTTAAACATAGCAATGTATACTAGCAATAACGCACCAGAGAGACATTGGCTGTTTCTTTCCTTAGGCAGGCCGCACTAATGGACAATACACCTCCAGTGAAGCAAAGCTAACCAGGCTCAAAGGAATATATAAGCCACACTTGTCTGTGGGTGTGTCAAATTCTAGGTGCCTAGCCCATGAATGGCTGCCCTGCCTTATAAACCAGGTAGACTAGAGGAGCTCTTGCCAGAATAAATACTGTAGTTAGATCCTCGGCTACTGCAAATTGGCTTATCTGTACTGATGTCAGTGTGGCTAAATCAGTTTATGTCATCTAGTCAGGAGACTTGATTAGTTTGTAAGGCAGAGAGCAATTGAAAGAGTGAAAGCATCAGCTGGAGATGGTCACCAAAAGTAATTTTCTCAGGGTTTCAGAGGAATGGTGTTCAGCCACATCTGTGCTGGCTTAGCTCACCTTTTCAGGTATACGGATTGAGAGCTCAAAGATCATGTGACCAGGAACCAGGCCTGCTGGGAGATAAAAGGGCAGCCTCATGTAAAGGGGGCAATGTGGGCTTGTGGGAGCAGGTTGGGAGGGAGAAAGTCTCCTCTGAAAGCAGCCAGGAAATGTTGGTCTTGAGGTTAGAATTGCATGTGTGGGGAAGTGCTTTACAAAGACTGTGGAGTACTTTGAGCTTATGTGTAGACTGTTTTCTTGTTTAGACTTCTGGGTTGGAGAGCCCAAAATACCTTGTGAAAGGGCAGACATGTCCCTGCTAATAAGGGAGGCAATGAGAGAAGGGTCTGACTGAAGGCAATGAGAAGGGAGCTGAGCCCAAGCCAAGGGTTTCAAAGAGTTGTGGAGCAGAGCAGACCCTGACTATGCCTGCCCTAAGGTTAGGTTGGAAGGTTGGAGTCCTTGGCTCTGTTCTGGGAGAGTGGACTTCTGAGACTTGGCCAGAAGGCAAAGTCATACCAGTGGCTGAAAGCCCTGGTTACTGAGGGCAAAATGAGTCAATGCACAGGTTTGAGGCTGGGGTGGTTAGGGTCTGGCTACAGGAAAGACAGCTGAGGAAACAAGCACATGAAGGGTAAACTTGTAGCGGGGAACATGTCCCTGCAAAAGAGCAGTAGCCAGTAAGCATGATATATGTTGATTAGGAGGTACAGTCTGGTCTTGGTCATCTTTCCTTTATCATGGAGTGCCTAGGGTAATTGCATATGCAGCATCCTGAATGGAGTGGCTGTGGAGGCACACCAGCTGGCTTTTTCCTGACTTGTCTCCAAGTCAGACAAAAAAGTGACGAAATACTAGGGTTCTTGCTGGCCCACTCAGACACTTAGCTAACTGATAGCTGTTGGCTGAGGAGGGTTCCTGCATTTCACTGGAGACTAGTAGAATTGGTCTTCATAGCTTCACCTCTTTCCTGCCCACCTTCGTTCTGTGTGGGAGTGATCAAAATCATGAATTCTGATCTCCTTTTTGCCCTAGTGCAACCCTGTTCGTTCATTCACCCATTCTGTCAATGGGAGAGCAGAATCAGATTGTACTCTGTATTGGAATAATAAATAAAAAAAGCCATTTGAGTCACAAATTGCAAAATAATGTTCTTCTTGCTGTACTTCCAGTGTCTTTTAAAATTATCCTTCTTTAGCTATCATGTCAGGCAGGGCCTGTATTAGACTCCTAATAGCTCACTTATGTAGCTTGTCTAGACTCAGCTCGGTCATGAATGCAGTTCAGGAGTGCCAGGTGTTCTAGGACTGGGCACATAGCTAGTTCTTTGTCTTGTAGCTTATCTGCAAGTTGGATATTGAACCTCTTGCATAGATCACACTTAAATGAGCACTGATGTTGCTCTGGGTTTGGCTTCAGTCAGGACTGAATATGTAACAAGTAAGGGCTAGAAGCTTGGGAAAAATCCTGTGCTCCTCCTTTGTGCAAAGGAACTTTTTGCTGGACTGGAGTAGGGTAATCTTTTGGACGGAGGTTGGGCCAGTTTCTATCCTTTCAGCAATGGATCCTAGACTAGAATGGTCTAGTGGCTAGAGAGCTAGCCTGTTGCTAGGTTGATGACAAAGGGAATCTATGGCAGAGCAGAGATTCAAATGCACAAGTCACCGCTTGTTTGCCTCCATTCTCCATTTGTGAGACATAGTGGTACTGTGAAGATAAATACATTAGCTAGAGAAGTTTCTCAGATACTAGAAGAGCAGGTCCATATGGTAACATTAAAGCAGAGTGCTGCAGGGTTGCAACAGAAGATAGAGGACATCTCTGCAGGGGCAGGGTTTCTTACCTCTGAGCTCCCTGCAAAGCTCACCTGATTGGAGTTTGTTGTGTGCCATTTCTCTGGGTAACGTAATGCCATGTAATCAGGGCATCAATGTAGCTCCTCCATTCCTTCCCTACGCCCACCAAAATGTGCATTAGCTTCAAAGAGCTTCCCAGAAAACATCTGCTCAGCAATTGTCCTTTATGTCCTCCTATTGCCATCTTAACAGTGTTGAACAGAACATAGGCAAGGGACATGATTAGCAATACTGCAGTGTACTGAAAAGGGCAGCCAGGGCAAATGTGTGTAGAGTGTTATAGATTCCAAGGTATTCAGACTATTCTAGCATTTGACCCCACTAATACATACCCACAAATTTTGACCCATAAATGAAGTTCTCATCTCAATGTGAACATCAGCTCCCTCCACACTTCCCCCCTCATTCCCCTTCCCCTTTGCCAAAACCCATAGTAGACAGACCTTGCAGTCTGCCCCTCAGACCAGTTTTACTGATTTTGCCATTGAGAATGGGAGCAAATTCTAAAGTTTGGGGTGCCCTCACAGGGTTCTCTATCTTCAGCTCCTTGCTTCCTCAGAGAGAGAGAAGGATGGTCTTGTACTGGGCTCTGGGAGTGCTGGGATAGTTTCTCAGCTCTGCCATGACCTTCCTGTGCAAGCTTGGGCAAGTCACTGGCTTCCTGGTTACTCAGTTCTGGTAAAATCAGAGCACTACAACTGTACCTCACAGTGGCTTTGAGAGGTGAACAGTACTAATAACCTGGAAGGCCTTAGGTTCATTGGTGATTGAGGCAGTGGGTTCTCCTGGAGAGGTATCTCTCCTGAGTGCTTAGTCAGTAACAATACAGCATGAGCGGAGTGGTGGCTTCCTGGCTGGGAAGTTCTTGACCATTTGGGGTTTACATGCTAAAACAAACCTAGAACCAGCAACCAGGCTGTGATGCTCAATTGTCCGTCAAGTCCAGGCCTCATCTATGCCCACTAACTCATGCTGTAGCAGTCTGAGTGCCTGTCTACATGAGTAACATGCACCAATTTAAACTGGTGCAAGACACTTATATTAGTTTTTAAAATTGGCTCTGTTAGCTTAGTTTGTCCCTGCAAATGTCTGCTTTGTTTGTGTGGGAAAGCTGCCCTGGTTTAACATAAATTGGTGAGTAAATCAGGCTTAAAGTCTCTGAAATTAGGTGCAGGCCCACACAGAGCTTGCTGAAGGAATCCAGGCTTGACATGACAAAGGCAATTGATGTATTTCTCTCCAAATGGAAATTGCTTTATATGAACTTCAACACTTGTACAGAATGTCTGACGAGGACACTTGCATTGCTTTTTATCCTGCTCGGCAGATTTAAGAGTCCCATAGTTTCAACAGCCTTCGTGCAACATCACTTGTCTTCTTTAAGGGAAGGCAGCCCATATGCCTTTAGCAAAGTTCTCTCTTTTTCCATGTGTTTTGAAGGATGAAAGGACAAGATCACATCCCTCCATTCTCTTGCCCCATATCCCTGCCTGCATATTTTGGATGTTGACTGGTATGAAGCTAGGGAAGAAGATCCTTCAAGAGGGCTGCCAGTCCCTACAGGGTAGAACTCTGCACTGGGGCAATCTAGACTGGTCAACATAGAGTAAACTCTGAAGAGTATGAATATTGTAATGTATTTCACATATGACCACATGGCTGAAGCTCTGGTCTTGCCAATCTCTGAGCCCTGGCCTCAGCTAGATTTGCTTTTGGAAGACTGCCTCAGAAAACAGCTTCTAGCTATTCTGATGTACAAGTTGGCACAGAGGCACTATCTTATATAAGCTAACAACTCATTTAGAGAATCATGCCAATGCAGCCTGTAGGAGCCAAAAAAATGTGCAGCTGGTTGAACTCTGTTCAGTGTCTGTGTATGGTTCTTGTCCTGTTGCGTCAATGGGTGTACAATGAATGACCCTTCCTCATCTGAGACATGGACTATGGTTCGTATCTTCAAAGGTATTTAGATGCCAAATTGCCATGGATTTAAATGTGGGCCTGTGTTGCCTAGACAGTCAATATGGGACTCAATGTAATATCTTGACCATGATCATGTCTAGTAATAGACCCTCAGCTCATGGGTAAAGAAACATGGATCTTCAGCATACCTGTGTGATCCTTTATGTTCTTCTCAGAGGTTTTGCCCCTCCCTTGCTTCCTCTCTTCTTTTTGTGTGGGGATATAGTTGGATGTAGCTGCATAGACCAATGTGGTATGCAGGCTGGCATCATGCATGTCTGTGAGGATTTGACATACCAGAGTGGAGCAAAGCTCCATCAAGCCCTGTATTCTGTCTGAGGGGATATTAGTGCATGAGATGGTTTCATCAGGTCATGTGTCTGATGCTTCAAGAGAAGGTGTTGTGTGCAAAATGCCAGATGCACCTTTGTGGCTATAGGAATATATAATGATCATTGTAATGGATTACCGTATATCATTCCTTCTGTTTTATCTGGTGTGCCACTAGCATCTCTTGTGTTATTGCTCACGTCCTCTGCCATACTCTTCAGTCTGTTCCTCTTAGCTGCCGTCATTCATTGTCTCCATCAGTCATAAATATTAGCTTACTAGTCAGAAAAACTTTAATCAGTTCTTCCCATCATCATAAACTCACTGCTGTCTTCATCATGAGTCTTACAGTCTTCATCATCACCTAACTGCCATCATCACCACCATCCATATCATCATTACTTAGAGATAAAGTAGATTCTCCATCACTTGAAGTCTTGGGTTTCAGATTGGTAGTCTCTGTCTTTAAGAGATGCTCAATAGATCAAACAGAAGCAATGAGCATGATGGAGAAAAAACTCCTGGGTTTGATATTCTACCCTGTGTTAGTTACACAAGAGATTCAGCTAGAATAGATGATCACCATCATCCCTGCTGGCCTTCAAGCTGTATTAATCTGAGGTCTTGTACTATATGCCTATTTCTGTCATTGGCAGTGCAAGCTATTGGGTAACTCCAGACTACAGAGAAATTCATTCTGATTTTCTCTGAGGTAACAAAGAGCAGAATCAGTCCAAGTTTGTGAATATTTTCCTGGGAAGAATAATTATAAATAACAGCATTAAGCAGCAAGTTGCTGGTCACCACTTCCCAGCTGCTTCCGTTCAACCAAGGGAAGAATAGTTTTGTTCACATGTCATATCCTGAGGAGCTAAGGAGAAATCTGCAAGCAGTTATAATGCAGTCTCTATACATGGTTTACAGGGCTGTTCATGGAGGGGGATACTCATGCTCATGTTGTACTTGGGACAAACCAAGGCAGGACACCTTGAACGAGACAGAACTTCATTCTCCTCTTTTACTTTCCCTGGTTTTACTTCAGCAATAGTTCAATGAGACTGGGACAGTGAGAGGAGATTTGGGCTTTTAGAATGAGAAATGCTGGTCCCTGAAAAGGGAGGCAATGGACGGAGCTGTTCCTTAGGGTCTATGCATCTGTTTTAAATCCTTCTGGCTGCTCTAATCTATGCCACCTGTACATGGCTCCAAAACTGCAGCCATGGGCTGCTGTAGAGCAAAGATGTCCTACCCCCGTTCCCTTCCTGGGGGTGCTGGCAACATGGAAGGCAATAGCATAGAAGTCCTTATGCTGGCTCTGGATACTATCCGAGCGGGTGATTTCCCTGAGCTATTTAAGCATGTTTTACAGCCAGATGAAGCCTGGTTTGTAAGCATAAAATAGCCACACCACACTGGAGAATCCATGCGTATAGCTATAATTCTCCTTGACTGCATCATATTAAGTAGTAGTAAATACTCAACATGGCCCTTGGAGGTATTTTGCCAAAGCACATCTATTACAGGCAATTCTGCTGCTTCTCATTAAGACTCGTCTACATGTAGAAATTGATGAGCAGAGCTAGAGCTGAATAACTCCCCATGTGTACATTCTGTTCTGGAATAAAAGTGACTTTATTAGTGGAGACAACCAGGAGATGTGTGAATTGCAGTCAGAACCTAAGATGTTCTTCTGTTTTTAAGTTTTAAAACCGACCAGGGAGTCTACCTCTGGTTTTGTATGTGGGTGTTCATTTTTAAGGTTTTATTCTGAAGGCTATGTAGAAAGAAATCTGTCATGTAACTTATAGAATCTTTAAGTTACAACATGACATATTCACCCACTTAACCACCAGCAGGGATTACATTGCCTTAATATTACCTGATGGCACTGTCCGTGGCACAGCAGTGGTGTTGGCTATAAAATGCAGCCAACCAAAGTGCTGAGACAGCAGCTGTCATATGTTTAAGATAGACCCAGAAAATGTATTGTGGTAGGTCATGGGGAAGGTCAAACAAAGCATTTGTTTCCATGCAGGATGGTCAGATGTGAGTGTCTTTGTTTAGCAATCACATCCAGATGCTGAAGTTAAACATCTGGGCTTCACCTCCATGTTGTTTTGTCTACGCCCCTAAACTGCAGCATTGCCTTTGGAGCCATCCTTGGAGACGTTATCACCTCATTCATCAGACACTGTTTCTCCTTGGCTCATGCATGCTCCCAGATCCTCTTGAACTGTGTTTATAGTGTATGAAGCAGAAGGGAAGGCAAAAATCCACCAGGAACTGTTACTGATGGGCAGGACTGATACCTGCCCTGCGCCTCTCTACAAATACTCGCTGCTGGTGGCCATGTTCCATCACTCATGGAACAAGTTTTGAGGAGCTCAGCTCTGCATATGGTTTTCATTTTACTTTTTTTATATTAGATGAATACGCAAAGCATTCACAAAGTGCATACTGCCACAGCATTAGTTCCAGCTCCACAGTCAGTCCAGTCCCCCTGACCCCTGCTACAAAGCATGACAGATTCCTCTCTTGCTGCACACTCCCAGCACCTTCCATGCTCAATGAACCTCCATGAACCAGTCATCATAGCTCCCATGGAAGATAAGAATTATGCACATTCTATTACTGAGGAAACCTGAGGCCCAAAGAGTTCGGTAACCTTTTATGCACAAAATTAGTGAGAGAGCTGGCACAAAAGTCAGCTTTTCTGCCTACCACCAACGAGTCTTTATTTATAAAACCAACAGATTCACAGCCTTCAGAAGTCTTAGTTCTTGGTTCTTGTCACCCAGGGTGATAAAACCCTGTTGAATAGCTTGATTTACTAACTCCTGAGCCTGACAAACAGTAGCAATGGTAGGTCAGTTTGAGCTCAGTTTTCCTCCCATCAGTATTGTAGCCCAGCTAGGTCCATGGGGACCCCACCTCAGGCTTGACTCAGGTAGGTGGCAGGAATGGGACTGATTCAGAGCTACTTGCACTCCTGCTTTAGGGAAGAGGCAGCACAGCCTCATTTGTGTCCAGTGTTGTCATAACGCCTGTGGGGCTGAAGGGGACTGCTAGAGAACAGAACTGCCCAACCTCTCACTTCCATTCCACCATCCCATTCTTGACAACCTTGCCTATCTATGGTGTCCCTTGCTGAAGAAGTGCACAGGCCCTCTGCCTTGGTGGCAGATACCTGTGGGGGAGGGCTGATTGGCTTGCTCTCAATGCTGTGTCTCTCAACCTGCAAATAATACCACAGACCAGTTATGACACCCAAGGATACCTTGGGCATAAGACCAAGAGTTTCACCTGTTCTGCTTCTGGACTTTATCTTCATATATATTAATAACAATGCAGCAAATTACACTCCAAGCACATACTTGTTTGTACGTATGTTTATCAGCCAGGTACTAGCTATGCTAGCAAGGCCTCTTTAATCTTGGGCACTGATGCAAAATTGTTTTTTTCTAGGTGTATTTACTAGTGGTTTTGCCAGTTTAATTTTCAGTGGGGGATGTGTGAGGGGGGGAGGGGAGGGGGTTCTTCCCACTCCCTTGAGAGATTCCTTCACAGCCAAAATGTCTTGCCACTCAGGGAGCCTATCCCAATATTCAGTCTTAAATGCCTTTAGGACACTTTAGGTCAGTGGGGAGTCAACTTTTTGACAAGTATGCTACAAATTAGCCCTGCACTCTCCCTGAGCACCACTGATCCCCCTCCTATCTGATCTGCTGTTGTGCTTTCTGCTCCTACCCCTGTATATTGCACTTATAAGCCGGTTTTTAAACCTAGTGCTTTAACAGTTGACACAACACTCAATTGATTAATATCAGAAAGGCTTGCTTTAATAACTGCCAACAAGATACAAAACTAAATGACAGAAAAAAAACTTTCTTAATATTCAATACATGAGCTATTACATAAAGGCCCAGTACATATTTAGCTGCAGCAGTGTTTTTTCACCAATACAGGTAGGGAAGCTGGTCCAGTGTTGCAGCATTCATGGAGTGTGGGATCTTTACTCATAGGCTGGATGCAGGGCGGCTTCTTGATCTTTTCTGGACTGCACACCTTGCTGGCAGTTCTGTCTTGCTTTTTATACTGTTTTAATTGTATAGCTTCAAAGCATTTTTCCTTGATGGTTGGTCAATTAAAGTTGAAACATAACAGGGAAGAAAAGGGTGACTATCACATTACAATTCCTAACTACCTGGCTCTGAATGTGGATTTGTCCAGGCGTGAAGACTTGTGTTTCTTGCAATTTCTGAAGTTATAAATCAATTAAATGTGATAGGTGTTGAGTGGCCACCTAGAGACATTGCTTACTGGACCAACTGTCTTTGGGTATTTGTTTATCAATGGGGCAAATTTGTAATAGCTTGTACCAGTGATGGTCTATTTACAAAACTCCAGACGGACATTGAGTGATTGGGACATTTGTAACACCTTAGGCATTGGATGCCTGTTTTGAGAAATATGAGTGTGTTATGTACAGGACATCTTTTCTGTATTCAGTGCACCTTTTACAGGTTTTGCTTGAAATGTATATTTAGGCTTTTGTTTTCTTTAGTTGCTAGTTCAATTGATATGTATATGTAGTTTCCTTTCATTCTCTAGTTACACTGGTTCAGCCTCTTTCTTGCTCTCTTAGATTGGAGATCTACATGTGATGAGCCTGTCAGGTCTCTGCCAACAATTTTCCTTTTAGAGGAACCTTCACTTTTATTATTTTATGGCATGGGTCTGGTATCGGATGCTGCAGACTCTACTGTCTCTATACCTTAATGCAGGGGTTTTCAACTGGGGGTAGGTATAGCCATGGGGGTACTTTGGGGGCCCTTCTGGTTTTGCTGGTGGCACTTCCGGACACCCCCACACCCTCCACGCTTTGACCAGCTGCCAGGACCCCCCTCCCCTGCTGGGGAACTCCCTGCTTCTCAACTGGCTGCTGGGGGTACCCCAACCAAAAAAAAGGTTGAAAACCCCTGCCTTAATGGGTTGCAGCTATCGTAGAGACTTATTTTTTTTCTTGTGGCAGTCTTGCCCCAGCCACTGTCTTGTATTTTTGTGCAAGAGGCATTGTCCAAGCTTTTACAGCCAGCAGTGCTCCCTAAGAGGCCATTCTTCCTACCCTATCTGCCACCATGCTGCCTGTGTCCTTCCCAATCTACTATGTGCTATACACACAAAGGCTTGCCTGTACCACTTGTGGCACCTGTGCTGCAGGTTAAGTTCTCCTGACTTAAGTCAAGGAGTCAAGTTCTAAGGTCTGATTGCCAGTCCACCAGAAATTGCCTTTCCAGTGACCTAGATGGCACCTCTAAGTTCTGCTGGGGGACAAGCATCCCAGGGGCTGTGTACAGCAAGAGAACAGCTGTTACCTGTTCCTCATCCTCACTCCACATGGGGATGCAGCAGGAAGTGGATAGGGAGGGATTAGGGCCTAGGCTGCACTCCTTATCTGTGGCAAGTAGGCTTCCAGTGGGCCTGTGCCAGTGGTACTCAGCAACAGGGAAAGATAAATAAGTGTAGCAGGCTGGCTGCCAGGCTCACTAGCAGCCCAGATTGTTAGCTTGAGCCCAAAGGGCTTGGGTTCCCATTGGTGGAGGAAGTTTCTCTTCTCCACTAATCAGGGAATAGCAGGAAGAAGGCAGTCACGTCCCAACCCAGGGGGCAAGGTGAGAAAGAGAGGGCCTGAAAGGGAACTAACCCCTCAAGCTCCCTGACCGGTCCATTCTCAATTTGCGGGGGGTGGGGGAGGTGCAGAGCCTCCAAAAGGAATACAAAGCCAGTGTACTCAGCACACAGTTCAGGCCCTGCCAGCTGACTAGCCTGAGCAGAGTCAAGGGTGCTCTATAGGGTGATGGGGTTCCCCACCAGGTTGTCATTTCTTCATTGGGCACCACTGTGTGCCACAGTTGCATTCTGTTCTTTTCCCTCCTCTATATCATTGGGATCCCTGGGGTAACCCTGCACCTCTATTATTGTATTGGGAGACTGTTATAAGCTGCCTGGTATTCATAGGCGATGCGTGAGGGGGGGCATGTGTCCCCCCCCGAGACTGGCCAAGGCTACTGGGGGCATCTGCAAGCTGTCACTGCTCACCTCCCCCCATTCCCTCACCACCAACACCTCTGCAGCAGCCTACAGGCAGTTCTTGCTCTGCCCATCCTCGCTGCTGCTATCACCACGGCCGCCTGTGGGCGGTCCCCACTCGCTGCCGCCATGTTCCCGCCACCAACACTGCCACCTGTGGGTGGTTGCATGCCCCCACCAGCCTTGGGAGGCACAAGTTGTTCATGCTGGTATTAATATTTATTATGTGAAGTGTTGTATGCAAATATGTTGTATGTGATGTAACTCCTTATGAGACTATTTCACTATTGACCCATCACTGCCAGTCATTTTGTTACTGGTTGGTCAATTAACACCTGTTTTATCCTTGAATGCCCCCTCTCCCTCAGGCCTGTAGGGCACTGAAGGAGGGGCAGGGCTGCAGTGTAACCCAAAGGCCACAGGGAATCAGACCTATGTATGGGTCTAGGGTTAATTAGAGTGTGTTTGGGTGAGTTCATAACTGTAAATAAGTATATATGTTTGTATGTATATGTGTATATATGTTGATGATTGTAAGTTGTAAATTCTTTATTAATTTTATACCTGTACATAGTTAAGAGTCACTGAGTGTCCTGGCTCTCTGCTTTGTAGGAAGAGGAGGGGAGCTGCATACAGCTGGGTAACCACACCTCCCATAGCATACCTGCACCCACTAACCATCCCTTCATTTGGATAGGGGGTACCTTTCTGTGTACCACCTGGGTTACGTAAGGCAGCACCATAGTGCATTCTTTAGTCAAAGATGGAGGCAGAAAGAGAGGCTTTCTTCATTACAGCCTACCCATTGCACCAGGGACAGTTCCAGGGAGTGCCCATATGCCAAAGCTGTCCTGATAAAGATTGTTGTCTAGCTCATGTTTACATTCATTCTGAATTGCTGGTGGGAAACCAGAATTTCAGCCCCAGTTGTCACCTGACCTCTGTGGGCCATGATATGCCATGTTGGTTTGGAAGTCAATGAGGTCTAAATATGTTCATTTTGGAGACTGTATTCCCTGTAGATCCTGCAATGGGATTTAATTACTTCACAGTGGATTGCAGCAGTAACTCCCCATTGCATGTTGTCCTGTGTAGCCCCAACATCCTTATGCTCAAGCCCTCACTGTCCTGCTCTTTGGACTTCTTAGCTTAGCTGTTCCTTTCTTTTTTCTTGCTGACTATTGTGTAGCACTGTTTTTCATCTATGCCCTGGCTGCATGTCAGTGCCCCTTTTTTATTTCCAGCTGGGTTGTTGGTAAGCATGTGTGGATGGACTTTCACGAGTCTTCTGGAGCCTGTCTCCCTGCCTTCTGTGATCTGCCCAAGCTCGTCACAGCCGTACAATACTCATTGCCCACCCAGCTCTTGTATCCATTTCTTTGGGATGTTTGGCTTTCCTGGTGCCACTCTTTTTGGTAGCCGTCTTGAAGAAATGTAATGTCCCTTCATGCAGCAAGATTGATCAGATGAACATGCTTGCTATTCTGATTTATTTCACTTCAGAATCTGTGTCTCTATGTACTAAAATTTGGTCTGGTTCACTGCTGAGATCTATTCATCCCAGATAGTCTTCTCTTGTCTTTCTTTGCCTGTACCTACCACAGTAGTAATAAGCACTTTGTGTACTACTTTCTTACTCCTTTCCTGCATACCCTAATCTGGTAAAAATGGATCCAGTTCATAGGAAGATGCAACTAAAAATTCTGGCTCTGATCAGTCCAGGCCTTTGGATCAGAATTACCCCAAGTTTGGGGCTTGACTTCACAAAGCCCAAACTTGATCAACAATGTTCTGCCAAACCAAAATTACCAAGGTCATCCTGTCTTACTCCAGCTCTTGGATTGGCCCCAGTCCTGCTGTTGCCTTTTCTCTTCCACATTTTTGCCACCAGACCTGAAATACTATGAAAAACAAGGGCTCTTTTTTCTGTATTGTCAACCTGACTAGAAGCAGGAAGTGCTAGGTTCCACAGGGAAAGTGAATATTTCCAAACAGGCTCCAGCTATGTGGCGAAGGCCCAGGAGCCTGTCAGTGATGTCAAGAGGCTGTTGGGTCCTGTCAGCTAAATGCCTGAGTGAAAGAAGCCCAGGGTGAAGGCAGGGAACTTCCCCCTACTGCCAAATTAGAGGTTTTATTTCTTTTCTCAGTATGGCATTTGGTGGTGCCTTTTCAGATAGGCAAGAAGCTTAACCCTTTATCTGGAGTATATCTTCCCATAGCTGCTGGAACCCTAGACCTGCCCTGGGTCCACCCTTTGTCTTCTTTCCCTCTCTGTGTAGCTAGAGTCCACAGCTGCTTAACCTGAATGCCTTCACCCCCTGGGTCCTAGACATAACCTGAAGCCTCAGGCATGTCTCTTGGCTGCTTGGTGACCAAGTTGCCCAGAGCAACAAAGGAGCTCGTTACAGCTATGTAGCAACATTGTCATAGGTTTGCCTATATAAAAGTCTTTGATACTTGGTATTAGTGGTGTTATCTAGTGCAGGAAATGAGATTCTGTAATAGAGACTGGGGCTGTGTGAAGCTTCAGCCACCAATTCAATTTGGAGGAAATTCGATCCGATTCAGTGGCCGAATCTCTGAATCCAAATTGAATCAGGAGACCAATAAAAAGGTCTGAATTGATTTGAAGCCTCCAAATCGATTCAGAAAAGCTTTGGAGGAGATTCGGCAATTTGGGCAGTCCCCACTTGCTGCTGCAGGGAGCTGGACCTGGATTCTGTGCCAGTAAGTAGGGGCAGGGGGAGGGGATGATGGGGCCACCCCTACCAGGCCCTATCCCCTGCTTGCTTGCCCAGACTTCCTGAGATCCCCCCACAACACCTGCCCACTCTCACAGCCCTGTCAATGGCTGCCCCACCTGGCCCCAGTGTCCCGGCACTTTTAAAAAAAAAAGTCCTGCACTCACCAGCTGCTGCAGTGGCTGTTGGGGTCTCTGGGGCTCATGGAAGAGCTCCCTTATGTGGTTCAGGGCAGTGGGGATGACCCCCCCCCACCTGGCAGGAGCCAATGAGTGCAGGGCTTTAAAAAAAAAAAGTGCTGGGGCACTGGGGCTGGGCAGGGCAGCCACTGATGGGGCTGAGAGAGTGGGTGGGGGATGGGCCCTGCTCAATTCTGAGATTCAGCTGATTTGACGGTGGCCAAACCTCCGAATCAGATTCAGGACAGTGATTTGAATCACTGAATCGAATCACTGTCCCCCGAATCAACTGAATCCGAAGCAAATATTAGCCACTTCGCACAGGCCTAATAGAGACTCCTCCTCAAAACTCCAGCACTGATGTCCTCTTGCATAAGAGAGGAGGGATTGAAAATCCCAATTTCAGTTTGCATTTTCCAAGTGGCTTCTTTCTTTATGATGGGCCGAATCACAACCTGGTGGCTTAAGCTTGTCACTAGCCTCCGCTGAGCTCTCATTACATAGCACCCTTCATGAATGAATCTCAAAGGTGAGTGGTAAATTATTCTCCCTGCCATAATATAAACACCAGTTTGTATTTGGCTAATATAACTGTACTTAGCTCTTCTGTGGAGCTTTCCATCCATTGATCTCAAATCATATTCTAAAGAGGCACTATTTTTACTTTACAGGTGGGGAAACAGGCACCATGCAAAACTGTGACTTGCCTAAAGCTGGTGAAAGACTTGGGAAATCAGAATCCAGAACTTCTACCACCATTCCCTTTGCCTAGGACCATGTACCCAGGTCAGCATGGAAGAATGGAAACAGCCTCCCTTCGTCCTAAGAAAAGAAACAAACCAGCAGGAGGAGGAGAAATCAGAACCCCAGGAAAGGAAGTGTGGTTATGTGCTCAACCTCTGCTTGGCTCTTTGCATCAGACACACATAGATGAAAGGATTTCTTGTGTTTTGCTTTATCCTTGTGCTGGGAAACATCGTGAATGTGCTGGCACTGGTGCCTCTGGAGTACCTTCTCAATGAAAATCTGATTCAAGACAGTAAAAGAAAAATTCGGTTCCTTCCAGGGTTTTCAGAGGCAAGGAGGCTTAATTCTATGGTTGAGGCAATACACAGCCAGGGGTCATTGACAATATGTCTGGGTTCCTTTGGCTGGAGCTAGCTGTGCTGTTTTTTTCAACCTGGAGCCAGAAGGCAGGGTTTGGAGCCCAGGAGGCAAATGCTAGTTACAGTGCTTTCCCCATGACTAACCTGTGTGTGTACTCACTCAGGTCTGTTCAGGAAATGGCTGTTGGCCTTGGTTAAGCAATGCTGACCTCCACGTGGCCCACTCACTACAGGCTCGGCAGAGAGCACTGTCCATTTTTTTTGTTTTCTTTTCAAGGTTTGAATCTTGTTTTTCTTGTGACTTCAGTTCCAGCTCTGGCTAGAGGTAAGTTACATCTACAGCATTCAACTGGTGGATGGCTGCCTAACTCTGCAAGGGACTGGAATTAAAATAAGGAAGCCTTGATTCAAGCAAACCAAAATCTGCTCTGTGTTTTCTTTCCTCCACGTGTGAGAGAGCAGATCTCTGCCAGTCTGGGCTGTGGAACAACCCAGATCTCTCAACTGGACAGGGAATGAGGTGCAAAGGGATGGGCATGCAAGAGCATTGCTTCATTATTTGTGGTTTCAAGCTGTTCAGCTCCAACAAAGAGGTCCAGGAGCACATGTCTTTGGCTGGCATTGCATTTTAGGCCTCATAATAACAGTAATGCTATCAGACACTTGTAACTAAGTAATAGGTGGACAAGGAGAAGGGAGCCAAGAAATCAGAAACAGCTGCTCATCCTACACAGGGGTGAAGGCCTAGTTTAATGACACGCTCCATGGGGAGAGAGGAGGAATTCATGTGGGTCACAGGATTCTTTGGAACTAACTGGTATGGCAGGATTTCTGTACTCTTCATGAGTCAGTGTCCAATATCTAAAAGGTTTGTCCTCTTGCCACTGTCCTCAGAAAGCTGCCAACTATAATCAGAGGGCATAGTTGGGCATTAGCAGTGCCAGCTTCAGCTACAGCTTGACTACAATCTTGTTCCATCATTGTGAAGAGGTGCTTTTGGTGTCTTTCAGCATCCTCACCCATTTCATCCCCGGGCCAAATGTGGAGGGTCCTGATAGAACTCCCTGGAAGAATCATCTCTCTGTCTTCATTTCTGGAGACTCTCACTCCTGCATTTAACACCAGGGGGCTTGTTATGGCACTAACAGATCTTGGCAAACTAGACAAAATAAATTCATTGCTGAAATTCAGTAAACGCCATCTAGGCATGAAGGACATCATTCACCCTATTTTGAGGTTTACCTGGGATGTGAATGACACATCCTTTCTGCACTAGGGTGGATCTCCATTCCCCCGTTGTTCTCATTGCAGCTTATTTTTCCACGCTTTTGTAATGAGGCATAGCTTGCTTCTTCAGGATCTTCAAGATGCTCTTCACCTGGGTTGCTTTTCCTACTCATCCATGCATGTATGAGCTCATGGCAGGAAAATGGGAGACCTGTGGTAAAAAAAACCAAAAGATTTTATTCACTAATGGAATGCATTAAGGGTATGCGTCTATTACTGAAAACAACAAAAAAGATTTCAAGTGCAGCTGTTAGTATTTCAGATCAACACCTTGTTTATATGACTAGGCAGTATACCTCCTGTTCAAGTCTCACAGTTGAAAAGAACTGAAAGCCAAGCAAACAGATTTGCTCACAGTATAATATTAACTCTGAATGGCAGTGAAATCATATGGTTGTTGGGTTAAGGCTATTGACTTAACTGGCTGATCCCATCTTGTGAGATGATGATGCTAAAGGCTGTTGCCTGTGTTCAGGTATGTAATCTAGGTAAATGTGTGAGGTTCAGCTGGAATTGTGGGAGACCAGGTAAAAGGTCAAAATTATGGGACCTTCCACTTGATTTTAGGAGACCGCAGGTATGTGCTCACCTGATTATTTCTCCCAGTCCTTACCATGTGATGCCAGTGTTTCTCTTCCCTTGTTTCTACGGATTAGTGTGGCCGGTAGGGCTATCCTGCGTTGTTACCTTATTTTCCTCAAATAGCTATGGAACATAGTTTTACTGATCTTTGTCCGTGTTATTTTATAGGCCATAAATGCCATGAGCATCATTGGGGAAGGTAGCTTCAGCTGAAATAATGTAAATAGCTAGATCTTCTGTGATGATCCATGCAGTACTGGTACAAATAAACTGTGTCTTCCTCTGGAGTCTCAGTTCTACCCCCAGAGTCCATGTTAGCTAGGGAGCTGGCACGAAGTTCCAATTCTTCTTCCCACTCCTAGCTATTCCTCAAAAGGGGGATGGCAAGAAAGTACAGGATGTTGTTGCTGAAGGGATACAGCAGGTTGAGAGTCTGATCTTAAGTATAAGTGTAGAAGACAACTACGGTTGAGCTTATTCTGAGCCTGTACTGCCTGTATGAATCTACCAGAGCCTGCACTACCAGAAGCTGTGGGATGGTTCTATACCCCAGCCTGAGAAACTGGAAGCAACAATCAAGAATGGGAGCCCTCCACCAGAACTCTCCTTTGAAAAAGAATTTTAGCAGTCAATAATTACAGCAATGAGCGCTCACAGATAAAGCCTCCTGCAACCTGGCAGATTCACAGGCATATGCATAGATAAGCTTTCTTGATGAACTTTGGGTATATGATTGGTCACAGCTCTCAGTTGTTCCATTCGTCTAGATTTCATTGGGGTTTTTTTGGTATAGCATAATACTTCACACCATCATGGATTAGATTAGTGGTTAGTTTTGGTTCTGTGGCGACAATGGAAGCAAGAAGCAGTCCTAACCAGTAGCACTGAAATCATGCTTTTGGACATGCCAAAATTTAGGGTGTTTGGAACCAAATTTTGGCTAGGTTCATTGTAGAGATAGACAGTAACTATGATATGTGGATCCAACCAGCCGGACTTCAGGATGGGAGCATCTGAATTTGTGGGGTGTGGCTTGGATCTAATGGAACTTTTGATGCAGTATGTAAGTGCTACCAGTTTTGTTAGTCCTCAGCATAATATCATGGCTTCCTACAGGGAGGCAGATGTGACCCTCCTGTTCAGTCTTTATTTAAGTTATTCTGTGTTCATCATAGTCATTTACAATTTAATGGCTGCTGATCCTGTTTCATTATCCTGACACTAGATCAAGGCAGAGATAGCTGGAAGCAGCATGTAAGAAAGTGCATTCTAATATTTGACCAACATCCTATTTCATGAACTTCGTTATCCTGACGAGAAGTGGGCCAGTGGTGTCCCACAGGGGTTGGCGCTCAGTCCAGTACTTTTCAACATCTTTATTAACAGTTTGGATGTGGGGGTGTAGAGCTCACTGGCCAAAGTCACAAATGATACCAAATTATGGGGAAGCATGGTCATGCTTGAAGATAGGTTACAGATACAAGCAGACCTAGGCAGGTTAGCAATTTGGGCAGATTGTAATCTGATGAAGTTCAACATCAAGAAAGGTAAAGTGCTCCACCTCGGGATGAGCAACCCCCAACATACCTGCAGGCCTGGCGGCACCAAACTGACTAGCATCATGAATGAAAGGGACCTGGGGGTAATAACAGACCACAGTATAAATATGAGCCCGCAGTGTGATGCTGTAGCCAGGAGGACAAATAATACTCCGGCATGCATCAATCGATGCATCTCCAGGAAAACCAAGGAGTTGATTCTTCCATTCTACTCTCCATTTTTCTCTCCTGCCTGGGGCAGAAGGTTGGACCTGATGATCTACAAGGTCCCTTCTGACTCTACTTCTATGAATCTATGAATCTACTCAGCACTGGTGAGACCGCAGCTGGAGTACTGCATCCAGTTCTGGGCACTGCGCTTTAATAAGGACGTGGACAAGCTTGAGAGAGTCCAGAGAAGAGCCACCCGCATGATCAGAGTCTTAAAAGGCAAGCCATATGAGGAAAGGCTGAGGGAACTAGGACTCTTCAGCCTGAGGAAAAGGACGCTGAGAGGGGACCTGGTAGCAGCTTACTGCTACATTAGGGGAGTACATCAAGGGCTCGGTGAGCAACTGTTGACTTGTTGACTAGGGCACCCGGAGGGAAAACCAGGAATAATGGCCACAAGCTCTTGGAAGATTGATTCAGGCTCAACATTAGGAAAAACTTCTTCACAGTCAGGGTGTCCAGACTGGGATAAGCTCCCTCCAGAGGTGGTGCAAGCATCTACCCTGGAAATCCTTAAGAGGAGACTAGAAAGTCACCTCGCTGGGGTCACCTGACCCCCAGTTATCTTTCCTGCTTGGTGCAGGGGACTGGACCTGATGATCTTCCAAGGTCCCTTCCAGCCCCTTCCAATCTATAAATCTATGAAATTTCCATGTATGAGAGAGTAACTCTAGTAGGCCAATATTTAGCTTGTGGAAGAGAATGACCTAGAATGGGCCAAAAATAAAAATTGTCAGCCTGCGGGACACTTCAATATTTTGAAATTTTGTCATCCTTAAATGTGTGGAAGGATCAAATTGAACTCCTTTGAGGAATGACAAGATCCAAAATATTTTGAGTTAGGCTGAAAGATTTCACTTCTGCCATTCAGAAAACAGAAGTGAAAAATGTAATTTCCACTCAGATCTTCAGTGTGTGTTTGTCAAAAAATCACGGTGTCTTCATTGGACTGTAGTTCTGGTATCCAGATTCCCATTCTCCTGCCTGGGCTAGGCTTTCCAGAACTTACCACAACGAACATTCACAGGAGAAGCCAAGATGCATCATAGGCGATGTAATGTCAAATCAAACCCAAATTTATTTCAGTTTAGTGCAACAAAATAGCAATTTTGTCCATAAAAATCAAAACATTATTGCGGAAAATTTAATTTAGCAAAAAATTACATTTCCCATTTAAAAAAAAAATGCTGGAAAATCTGGGGCCAGGGTCTCATTAGGATAAAACTGGGTTTGACTGGAGTAAGAGAATTTGCTTCTTCTGTAGTACTATGAGACAGCAAGACCTCTGGCAGTAAGAGGACAGAACAGGGTGGCTCAATTTGTCTCTGTTCAAGAAGAGGACCTTCCTTCCTGAGGCAGCAGCTTCTTGGTGGAGCAGAGTGAGGAAGCCTGGAACTCAAGTCTTGTGTTCACCCAGTTACTTTTACCCAGGAAAGAAAAGGAATAAGAACTATATTTTTACTGGATCACTGAAGAAGAACCCATGAGTAAAAGAATGAAATCTCCATACAAACTACTGAAGAACAGGATTCTTTCCATGCCTGCTACCTGGAATAATGAGAGCAAGAAAAATATTCCACAAATTTAACATGCAGCAATCCTGCATACACGGTCCGGAGAAGGAGCCCATTTCACAGGTTTATTTGGCTTGCAATGGTGGAACTGTAACCCCATTGTGCTAGTGATAACTGTGAAAACCTGTCAGAACCGAATCCCTTTTCCTGGCTGCTAATCTCACACTTCACCTGCCTTTACTGAAACCCTCAACTTCATGCCTTTCAGTTGTGTTGCAGTTCTGGATCTGAAGAACTTCTCCCATACATAGGTGAATAAGCAGAAAGCTTCTTTCAGAGCTAACATTGCTACTGGCAGAACATGTTTCCTGGATAGGAAATCAGGAAAGAGGAAAGGTCCCAGAACAGATAAGAAGTAACACGTTCTTCTCTTCTGTGTCCACTCTAACTCTGCTCCTTTTTATCTGCCCCTGGCTCTTTTCACCTTCTACAGTGTCCAAGCCATGGTACAGCTCTTGGGGGCAGAACAATTACTGACAGTCCATTTCCTTGTTGGTGAAAGAGTGGGCCTTTGTGAAGTAATCTATAGAGAAGGTCTGCAGTATTCTCCCCCCAGACACTATCAAACAGATGACTAGAGGCAGGAAGTTTTAACTGAAATTTTCAGCTAGTTCCAGGTAGTAATTAGGATCTGGCGTAGGGCAAGGGGTCGATGTCATGTACTGGTTTCTGGAGCTACCGGTTTCTTCCAGTAGAATTTGCTGGAGATCAGCCCAAAGGGATTCTAGGGAGTCTGTCAGAACACCCTCCAGGGCACGAAGATCCCATTAACTGGCCTTCCTCTGATGCAATTTTCCCTTGTACTCAGTTCTTTAGGATTTATAGAGCAGGAAGCAGATATTTGAAATTGTATGTTTTGGGTGAAGTAAAAATTGTAGTGGTAAAGACTTTGTGCCTGAGGGAACATTGCAAAACAGAACAGGCAGTTTCCTAAGGAATGGTTGTGTTTGAGGGAGATGGAGGGGACAGTGTTTGGAAATCACCGGGCCCATCTCCGTCTCTCTGATAAGAATTCGTATTGAAGTGACTCTGGCATATAGTACCTTAATTAAAACAGAAACATCTCTTCCTGTCCATGCCAGCTGGGACTGCAGCAGTGTCAGCTTCCTCACAGCAATGCCAGCTGCGACTGGGCTGGATGTGAGCTGCCACACGGCAGTAAACTGTAGTGCCAATGGGAGCCCCAGCAGAGCACGTTTCCTCACAGCAGCAGCCTTTTCTTGCCAGCCAGGACCCTCATAGCAGGCTCCTATTGCAAGTAACAACTCCAGCAGCAGGAGCTTCCTTATACTGATGCTCAGTTAATGCCAGGTGCCTGAAGCTGGGGCTACTACCTGCCATTTCATTTCAATGCCAGCGACAACTGCAGCAGAAGGAGCTTCCTTAAAGTGTGCTGTCAGTGCTGGAGGAGAGGCAGAGGAGTAGCTCCCTTGTAGCAGTGCTCTGCCAGTCCTCAGGGCTGACTCAGTGACAGGAACTTTCCTTCCCCAGTGCCAACCATCAGGAACATGGCTGTGCTACAAGGGGGTTGTTTTTAAATTGGAGGTGAGAAATCCTGAGCAGAGGGAAGCACTCCATGCTTTGTATTGCCCACTTGGGGCCCATTACTAGTGCTGGCCTTGATTGGTCTTTAGTTGCCTCATCAGAAAGAAAGCAGGAATGTGCAGGAGCCAATCAGTTTTGCCTGACAGAAAGCAGATGGAAGGATGTCTGGAGAGCGTAGATTCTGCACCTGGGCTTGGTCTGGCTTTCCTTAAGGGAGAAGAAATGTCTTGTCCCTTTAAGTTGGTGAGAACTCATTCTCTCCTTTGGACTCCCTCCCCCAACCCTCTGTGTTTGGGGTTGTAATTAGGACCAATTTGTGCAGCAGATTAACTCATCCCTTAGGTTTGAAAGAAGTTTCCATTTTCTGTGAAAACATGTTAATTAATAACACTAGAGATGTTGCGATTTTGTCCGTCTGTGGAGGAGCAATGCCTGACAGCAGTTAACAGAAACCAGCTGGCTGCTCTTGTCTCCTGAGTGCAGCCATCTCTCCTCCCTCCCCCCTGCCCTCCGCACAGTAGACCCTCATTCCCACCTCAGGCCAATTCTGAGTTACAGCAGCAGATTGCGAATTCTCTTCCTGACAGCTTTGGCTGGTGATAAGAAGGCTCCTCCAGCTCTCTTTCACCTTGGCTCCAGTGCTGTTGGCTCATGCGGCCATGTGGATCCATGGGGTGACTGCTGCACAGCATGGCAAGGCAGATGCCACAGTAGTGCTGGGGGCTGGGCTGGCTCTGTAGAGGTCCTCTTGGGGCATCTGCTAGAAGGTTTGCTGGAAAAGACTGGAGCATGCTACAAAGGAGCATGGGTGGAAATGATGTTGTACAATGAGGTTCAGGGTCTTCTAAGTGTCCTTGACTTGATTTTGGGAAGTGAAAACCAATTTGGCCCAGGTAATGCAGTGATCTTGGACAGGAAGTCAGGGATCATGGAGGGTTCAGATCCTTCCTTTTGGGCCTTATGGGGTGAGTCTACACACACACTGCACTGCACTGCGCAGTTGTTACTCCAGAGTCATTTAGCACTTGCTTAAGTACTTGCTTAAACACAGGCTGTGTGTAACCAGTGTTATTGCACAGTCCTGACACTGCAAAGGTTTTTCCTGATGCTACCGTGCAGTTTGCACCCACTTATGCTACGGCAATGTAGCTTATCCATATGGCGATGTAGCGTCTTGTGTAGACGTGCCCATGCAATGTGAATGACAATAAAAGGTGTTTGGAGTGGAATGCCCATAATGGCCACTTATGCACATCACAGCCTGTGTTTGTGCAAAAAATAAGAGGGAGGGGCATAGTGGAGGGTCATGCAGGTCATTACTGAAGTGCATGAGCAGACCTGTGAGGGGTCCAAGGACTGGAATAGCTGAGTGTGGAACCCGGCCTGGGGGGCCGGTGGCACCATTGCCTGGGGAAGCGTGTAAAGCTCCAGTCTGTTCTACTTTTGCTATTTTCTGGAAATGCTGCAAGAAGGGAGGAAAAGGAAGAGAAAAAGGCAGGGGGCAAAATCTTAGCTTGAAACAACTTCTAGCCCACCCCGTCTCAGAATCCTGAAAGTAGTGACGTACAAGCAAGTGACTGTCTCCCTCAAGTCTTTTCTCTGGCTCCAGCATTCTCCCTGTGGGGAAGGTGTCTTGATCAAAACAGTGTGTTTACAGCCTCATCCTTGCTTTTTTCTTCTTGAGTAAGAGAAAGGATTTAGACCAGTGTTTATCCTGGTACATGAAGCCAGGCCTCCTGTCTTTCATCTGGTGTTTGAGTCTTGTTGGCATGAAGCCTTGTCAAGAGATGCTCAGCCAACCAGGCATGCCCAGCGTTTCAGCTTAATTGGGTTAATTAGTGTACAACACTGCAGCCATTTTTCAAAAGGACAAAATATTTGGGATGACAAATGAGACATTTTTCTTTTTTTTGCCTGTTCCCTCTTTGCCAAAAGAGCTTGGGGCAGAGAAGAATGAGGAATTGTGGGGGGTCCAACCTCTGCGCTGTTCATCTCCTTGGCAACGGACAAACATTACACTTTAAACCAGTGTAAGTGATCAGAAACTGGTTTAAACATGTAACAGAACACATGTTCAGTGCACATAAACCAGTCTGAAAATGGCTGAAACCAGTTTGAGATAAACCTGCTGAATGTAGTTTCGGATTTAACTGATTTGGCTCAAACCAGTTTATGCAACGTCTATACCAGACTCCTTGCTGATTTAAGATGAATCAGAGTCCCCCAGCATCCCAGCATGCTCTCTGGCTGGGTGGGGCTCTCTGCTCCACAGCAGAACTGGCTCCTCCCCTCTGCTGACTCACTGGAGCTCTGCAGGCATCTGCCTGGCTTCGGCTCCCCCTCTCCCCTTCCTTCCCCACTCTGTGCTAAGCAGACATTCCCCCATTACTCACAGAGACCTCAGCATTAGCTAGCAGACCACATGCTGGGTACACTTCTGCTGTGGGAGAGGACAGAGGCAGACAGGCTTTTTGGAGCTTATTAACAGGCAGTTTAATATCCTTCCTTGGCAAAGCTGTTTAAGAGCTGTTTGCGCCTCTCCTCCCCCTCACCACTCCCTGCTAAGCAGGAATTGCCTCCCTACCCTCTACTTTGCTGAGGAGGTGTCTGTGTATTAGCTAGCAGACCACATGCTGGGTTCATGCTAAATCAGCAGGTAGAATCAACAATCTTAATGGGATAATAAACACCCAGATGAGGGTGATAAACATTGTTATCTCAGCACTTCCAATCCTGCTTGCCTGTCAGTTTGCTGCAGGCAGTATACAGAAGCAGGGAGGGAGAGTGAAAACTCTATCATCAACAGATGCATGCACTACATCCCCCCGCAACTTTCCTCAGAGTGCTAGCCCAGGGCTGCAGGCTGGCAACACTCCTGTCCCATGAGTAGCGAGCAGGAAAAAGCCTGGGACTGCAGGCAGGCTGGGGGTTTACACCCCTCCCTAATCAGAGCCCTGCTGGAGCCTGACCACTCCCACCCCACAGTTCAGGTCTGCAAGGGCAGGGAGGGCTGCTCTAGTGCCCTCTGGCTTCCAGCCTAAGCCACTGCAGACATGTGCCTGAATTTCCTTAGTACAGGAGGATTGTATGGTTGGAAATTGGTTCAGCCTAGCCAAATTAGACAATCCTGCAAAGACTGAATCAATTCAGGCTCAGGCTTTTTGAATGTCTGTCCCTAGCCCTTGGGTTTTAATGGCCTCTCAGTGCTGGGCCTGTTTTTCCTAATGCTGTCTTGGATGGCTCCTTTCTGCTTCCTAGATGTTCTCCCTGCAAGCCATTAGCATCAGGTAACAATCACAGCAAACTGAGGTAGCCAAGGCCCCGCAGCATGACAAAACCAAAATAAATGGTCTTGTTGCCACTAGAAAAACTGGGGAACTGTACTTTCAAAAGCTGGTTGGGTCCCATTTGTGTTGTGCAGAGGCTTAGGTTGCACAAAGCTGGTTGTTTGGAAATCAGACACTGCAGGTTGTAGATTTCTGCCAGGTGCTTTAGCTTAGAGTGATTCCAGAGCAACACAGTATCTAGTGACATGTCCTTTCTTAAGCACCTGCATCTGACTGTAATCTGTCTTCTCTTCACACTTCCAAATAACCAGGGAGTGGTTCCATCTCTTTCCTTGCAACTGCTCTTTCTGGGACGCTCTTAGTTTCTTCCCTTCACTTGCTGCATACTTCTAATGGTGGGGCAGGAAGGACAGAGTGTCATGTCTATAAGTTATTGGGAGCCTTTGATTATTAAACTAGGGATCAAATTATTAAAATAAGGACTAAATCCAGAGTAATATTGTTAATTTAGCAGAAGAATTCTAAGCAGAACTTGGTCTGGGCAAGACGTGAGAATTTCAGCTTTCATTAAAGCACTACATTTCTAACTCTTGTGCTTGCAGAGAAAAGCTCAAAAACATGATCCAAGCATGACCAAAAGGCTCAGAAACCAGAAGACAAAGAAAAAAAGCATTTTTTTTTCAATTTTACATTAACATTTTTTTCTGAAGCCCGACACATTTTTTTTTAACTCGAGGCATGGGTAGATGAACACACTCCCCAGTGAAATTTACATCCACTGTGTCTGCAGACAGGTGTGCAGTTCTTCTGGGATAACTGTTTGCAGTAAGCACTATTGCCGTGCCTCATCACTAGGCAGCAGGAGAATAGATAAGAGCCTGTTTACCTTGAGTAAACAGCTATGCTGGGATGAATGTGTGATGGGCTAGCTGGCAGTGACTTAGCCCAGGGGTTTTGAAAGGGCAAAAGATGATTGGAGGACTTGGGATTCCCTTTCCTCACCAATCAGGCCCCTGAGACTCACCTTCCATGTTCCCTGATTGGTCCCTTGGGTCACCAAAAGGGGGATAAAAGGGGCAGTGTGGCTGACTCAAGGAAGATCAGTGAGGGACCACAAGGAAGGAGTCTCAAAGAGCTGGCAAGAGCTGAGCCAGTGGGGGTGGGAGCAGTTGCCCCAGAAGAGCCTGAAGGAGTGGGACCTGCAGGCAGCAGTTGCACCCTCAGCACCACGGCGTGTGGCTGGCAGGAGAGGCTCCCCACTGGGCTCCAGGATCCCCTACAAGAGGCTGCAGCCAGCAGGAGAGTCTCCCCCGCTCCAGCAAGGATCTGAGCAGTGAACTGAGGGGTTCCCAGCTCTGCTTCCAGCTCCTCCGACCAGAGGTCAGGCAGCTTGATGTGAGGCTGGGGCTCGGGGAAAGTCAAGACCCCTAGCAGCTTAGAGCAGTGCCAGCACTGGTTGCTGTGTGGCAGAGTTTCTGCCTGCTATGTGGGAGATCCAAATTCAAGTCCCAGCTTGGGTGACTTGGGATGAGTGACCTGAAAAAGAGAAATTCCTCTCGTAGTGGAAAGGGGCTATTGTGTTTTCCCTCTTTCTCCCCCTCCAGGTATCTAGGCCCTGTTTTCCTTGCCATTTGACATTTTGTATTTTGTGCCTTTTATATTTCACTAACCAGTATTGTTTGTTCTGCTGTTTGTGTTTTATATGTTGGTTATATGTCTTTTGTCAACTGGATGAAAATGTCTATGATTGTGTCTAACCTTTGTTGAATCCTGCTCCTCGGGGCATTGTAGTGTCCCCTATACCCCCTGGTTTATACTGGTTATGTTCCCAGTATTGTTCCCTCATTAAAAGGTATATAGTTAAGTCCCTATTGATGGTCTGGCTCTGCTCTATAGGGGGAGGAGAGTCCCTACACCTCCCACAGCACTTGTGCACCTGCTTTGATCCCTTCAGTTGGAGAAGGGGTACCTCTTGGAGTACCGCCCAGGTTACATATGCAAACCAGAGCTTAATAGGTGTAACTTACACTAGTAGAAGCCTATTCCTTATTCTTTCAGGGGTAATTCACCACCAGATCTGTCCATGTTACCCAGTTAGGAGTTTGTGTACCCATATGTAATGCCGGTTAGAATACAGTTTAGCTGCATAAATGTTA
This sequence comes from Crocodylus porosus, assembly GCF_001723895.1. Taxonomy (NCBI): domain Eukaryota; kingdom Metazoa; phylum Chordata; order Crocodylia; family Crocodylidae; genus Crocodylus; species Crocodylus porosus. Next base: position 2,059,364 of record NW_017728923.1, read on the forward strand.
TGTTTTGTCTACCCATGCCGTGGTTGAATTAGCCTTTTTCTTACTTTTGGATGAGCAAGTGCTTGGCTTGGACTAACTGGTCCTTTCCCTGAAGCCAGGCATTGCCTAGATCTCTCTATTACCCCATGTTGGTTGCTCTAATCTTAGCAGGTGAAACATCTAACTCTAAACCCATAGGCAAATGTTCTTGTGATAGGGATTTGTAGTTAGAGGAGGCATTATTTAACTTGCTAACTAAAGCAGACTTATTCTATGACTCATAGCAAGGTAGGGCTGGAAGGGACTTCAGGAAGTCATCTACTCAAGCCCCCTGCCAAGGCAAGATGATCTGTATCCCATCCATTCCATAAAGATGCACCTGGCTCTCCAGCTAGCAAATCCTACCTGCACGTACCCTGACACCAGGATTCCGCATTACTACAATCCAATTTTACTCATGCTTGTGGGCCTTAGATGTGTAGTTCACCCAATTTCAGCTGAAATCAAAGGAGCTTCTTACATGAGTAAGTGCTCAGCAAGGGGTGACCTTTACTCCTATACCAGAGGGCAGTACAAGACCTATGCATCTTCCACCCACTTGACTGGAACATTACTACCTTGTACTGGCCCTCTGGCCAGGCAGACACTTCACCCTGCTGGGAATAAGGTTTGCACAACCAGAGCTTGCATGCACATCGGAGGGAGAGGGAGAGCTTTTTCACCCAACAAATTGCCACTTCTAAGTCCATCTTCCTAGCTCAGTTCAGCTTTGAAGGAGAGCTCCCAAATATGCATTTCATTAAGATTTAATAAAGCAGCTGCATGCTAGTAAAGCACACAATGATTATTAGGCCCTTTATTGAGGATTAATAGCTATGTAATCACATATCTAGTTCCTAAAGGCATCTATTACATAGTTTCTAAACCTCTGTGAATATGTTTCTAATTGGCCTTCAAGAACATGCTGCTGCTTTATTAAACTCTTATTAAATGCATATTGGGTGAAGTCCATTCAGAAGTGGTTGACTGTGAGCTAGTCATTCATAGGCAATTTAATGTGCTTTCAACTTATTTGCCCTGCTAATTATTGCTTTATCTCATTTTGCTCATGCTTTGTCTGCAGTTTGGATTGTGTATTGGATTGTATGTTGTATTTTTAACCCTATTAAGGGCTCTAAAAATGCACGCTACTGTCCAGGAACAGAATAGAAGTGATCGTGATAATGACTTCTCATCAAGGCACAGGACTGGCCCTCAGAAGTGAAGCTGGGCAGGAAATGGTTTTCCAGTCTTCAAAAACTAGGAGGAAACCTGGACTTCTGAGGAAAAAGGAAATTGAGAGACTCACTCCGGAGTATCCAGTAGCTGTTAGTCTGGGCACGCCCCTCAGACAGGAGACTGAGGTTCAGGTCCCTGGTTTAAATTCAGTAGAGTAGGGACTGGAACCCAAGTGTCCCAGATCTCAGTGGAGTGCCCTTACTTAACAGGATCTTGGTACCACAGAGTGGGACCTGGGGTTTGCCTACAATTCCAGTCTGGGTCTAAGAAACCTTTTTAAGAAAAACCCAATTCTCTCTCTGCTGTAGAACTGGGTTCAGGTCCAGCTGTGACCCAGGCTTCATGGCCTTGAGAAATTGCATGAACTGCCCCTGTGTCTAGGTTCCTAATCTGCAAAACTGGGTAATAACGCTTCCTTTGCCTTTTCTAAATAGACTGGAAACTCTGTGGGTCAAGGACTATCTCCTTGCTATGTGTACATAGTGGGTGCTTTGACACAAGGTGCTTTGCTGCACAGTAGCATAGTTCACTGTACAGTAAGCACGCACATCTACACATGCACATGCTTACTGTGCAGTAAACATCACTATCCATGAGTAAATTTGCTACCTGCAAATGCAAAGTAGCTAGCTCCCCATCAGCAGATCAGGGCAGGTGGATGGGACCTGCCCTTCCCCTGCAGCTCTTTCCAAGTCCCCTTCTGATTGGGGACATGGGGCCAAGAGCTCTCTGCTGCTGGGGCAGGGGGACATTATTCTCCCCCCAGCAGCAGGCAGCCCCCTGGGGGCAAGGTGGAATGTCCCAGGCTGTCTCCCAGCCTGGTGCTCCCTGCTAGCCCCTGAGCTAGCATCCTCCCCCAGGTGGCAGCAGGGGCCCATTGCAGGGGTTCAGAAACCAGGAGCTGTTTGCTGCCATTAGCAAGAAATCTGCTCCTGCTTCCCTGCATGTGTGGATGCCTTGTGAGTAAACTGCTCCTGGATCTAATGCACATGTAGACACACCCACAGCATCCAGCACAATGGAGCCCTCCTCTCACTTGATCAGCTCTTAGCTTTCATTTGCTTTTTGACTATGGAAAAATAACAGAGAGATTCTTCTGTTGCAAATAACTTAAAAATATCACAGCAGGTCAGAATGGTTTTGACACTCTGGATTCCTATTTGAAATCTCAGGGTTTATCCTATGAATCGTGTTTGCCTATGAAACAGTGTTAATGTTGTACAGCACCCTTAGAAGGATTTTTTGGCACCCCAGGGTGCCTCTCCACCCTGGTTGAGAATTACTGCTCTACAATAATACAATAAAGTAGATAATAAAGGGCTATTTGAATAAAGTGGCATTGAAAGGATGAGTTACATAATGCTATTGCAGTGTTTTAAGCAAGCAAAAAAGTACTAATGAGAGCAGATCCAGGGCATTTCAATAGAATTGTTTCCTCTCAGAGTAGGCAGGTGTTTAAAATGCTTTGCGGAATTTAGTTGATTTGGCTTCATTTTCACCCTTTCCTGTTTCTTTTGACAATTTTCAGTGTTCAGATTTGACAGTTTCAGAACAACTTTTCAATTGTTTCAAAATGGGATGTCATTTTGAAGTTTTTAATGCTGCATCAAATAGTAAAACATAAACAAAATCACAAATACAGAATATTTCAATCAGTCCCAAATGAATCTTTTAAAAAAAATTATAACTTTGGCAGAAAATTTTGAAACGTTCAAGTTTCATTGGGAATGAATCCAACTTTTTTTAAATCTTAAAATTCTTCCCATAACAGGTTTACCGTCCTCCACTCAGATCTAGGTTTAGCAATATAAACTAGACTTCATAATAAAAATTAGTCTTGTTTCTAAACATAGGCCCAAGCAGCTTCAGAAATGTGAGCCTTTTGGATTTGCTTCAGAATGTTGTACTTCATCTCTCATAGTGGATCAAACCAAGACTTCAGATCCACACACCTGAAACTTCGGGGAAGTTCAGATCTGCATCTGTACATTTATGGTGTGGGTCTGTCTCTAATTACCAATTGTTATAGTCACCCCATGATCCATCTACTGTACTTTCTTCAGCACTATCATATTATTATTATTATAAGACTAAATAAAGATGGATGCATTAATGTATATAGAGGAAGAACCTTGCCCAAGCTTTCACCTCAAACTTGAACTGTGCCCAAATCAAACTTCTGAATGTTTGAAAGAGTTTGAGTTCATTTTTTTTCCTATTAGTTTTAGGTTTTGCAGCCTTTGTACTTTCTGGATTCCTGCTGCAAGTCAAGGTGCCAAAATCCCTTATGAAAGGTTGTTCTTGCAGCATTTTCCAGACTGTCCTGCAGTAGGAAATACCGGAAATTGTGGGAGAAACCTGCTCTCCCGAGATTATCAAAGCCGTTTTACAGACCCAGGAGGCTTGGAGAAGCCTCAGGTCAGCATCTGAACTTTCAGAGGTTTGGACACTTCTCCAAAGTCAACAGAAACTCTGAATCTTTGAGGTCTCCTGTATTAGCTGTTCTGTACTCTTTGAATCCTTTGGCTCTGACTTCATTTTATATTTTTATTTTCCAATCTGCATAGCATGTATATATGTACATGTATACACACAAATATATGTGTGTATAAAAAGGACCATGAAAAGTATAAAGATATGCTCACTGTGTGTATATGTATCCTTTCATTAAAGGGCTGTAAGAGCAACTCCTGCAGTAAAAGCTTCACTTGGATAGCATGATACATTAGATGGGAGCCTGATCCAACTCCTGTTAAAGTAAATGGAAAGAATTCCATTGAAGTCCTTGGCTCACTTGCTTTTCTCTCACTGTGGGCCTAGTTTAGCTGCCAGTAAGTGTTATAAATAACGTAGGCTGTGATTTTCAAAAGACTTTAAGAGTGAGGTTCTCATCTCCACTGAATTGCAGTGGGAGCAGATTTCTGAATTTTCATAGGACTTTGAAATTCCAAATTGCAGTTTCTTGTATAACCTTAAGATAAAAAAACACATTGGCCAGCTTTCAGATATACATGAAGTTTCTTATGGAAAGAAAGTTTGTCTGTGTTTGTATCTGTTTAGTTTAAAGTTAATTGGTTACTGAAGAGTGAATATTTTTCACTTTTTTGAAAACTCTTCATATGATACACATTTATCAATAGGTTAACAGAGGAGGTTAAGAGATCATTTGATGACAGCCTTATATGTATTTTTATGGGAACAGAAATTTGGCAACACAGCTTCCGTGTAGCTGACAAAGCCTGGCAAGATCCAATGGATGGCACCTGGAAGCACAGAAACGCAAGCAAGAAATAATGGGCAAATGTTTAACCATGTGGATGACTGACCATTGGAACAACTCACCAAGTGTTGTGGTAGATTGTCCATCACTACCAGTGTTTAAGTCAAGCCCGGCTCTTTTTGTGAAAGATAAGCTGTAGGTCAAACTGGAGTTAAGTTAGAGAAGTACTCTGGCCTGTGGTACACAGGGGTCAAACTCAGTGATCACCACAGTTTCTTTTGGTCTTCTAATTCATCAGTGGTTGAAGCCAATGCTATATTAATTTACTCCAGTTGAAGATTTCCCAGATTTTCTTACACCAACTTTTACTCTGGATCCCATATTCAGACTCAGTCCATTTCCCTACCTAAGTTTTTAACCGCTGCTTAGTTATATTTAAGTCACTCTTTATAGTTATGGGTTGATCTGCCTCTCACTAGAAAGAATCCCATTTACTTCTGTAGGCATTAAAAACAACTGAGCCTGAACTGATTCAATCTTTTCAGGTTAGACTGACCTGCAAAGCTTGAACTGATTTGGAGGTGGACAAACATTCCCTTTTCATTCCAAAAATGCAGGCACATGCCTGCACTGGCTCAGGCTAGAGGCCAGGGGCACTAGAGCAGCCCTCCCTTCCCTTCCACAGAGCTGAGCTGAAGGGGCTGTGGCCAGGCCCCAGCAGGACACTTATTATTTCTCCCTTCTCCCTGAGATGCCCAGCAGGGAATGGTTATCACCCCTAACTCAGTGTTTATCCACCCATTAAAAAACAAAGCCTCTCTCCATTAACTAATGGAGCTCTTCTTAAACAGCTTTTCCAAGGAAGAACATTAAGCCAACTGTTGATTAGCTCCAAAAAGCCTGTCTGCCTTTGTCCTCATCTCCTACAGCAGGGACTGCAGCCAGCGTGTGGTCTGCTAGCTAATGCTAAGCTGTCTGTGTAAGGCAGAGTGGTGGGGAAAATAATCCCTGCTTAGCACAGAGAAGCCAGGCAGATGCTCTGTACCTGCAAGTCTCTGCCAGAGCTGCAGCCAGGGAGCAGAGGAGAGGAGCCAGCTGTGCTGTGGAGCAGAGCACCCCACCCAGCCCAGAGAGCACGCTGTGAGGCAGGGGGAATCTGGTTTATCTTAAACCAGCAAGGGGACTGGGACAGACATTGCACAAAATGGTTTGACCCAAATCACTTAAGTCTGATACTACATTCAACCAAGTTTATCACAAACCAGTTTCAGTCATTTTCAAACTGGTTTATGTGCACTGAACATCTGTTCTGTTACACATGTAAACCAGTTTCTGATCCCTTAAATTGGTTTATGTGTAATGTCTGTCCCTAGCCTAGGAGAATAGGTTCAGGTCCTATTTTTTTCACCATGTTTCTTATTAGCTACATGACAAAGGACATGGAAAAAAAATCAAATAAGAGGTCAGGTAGCACAGGGGTTCAAATATCGACTTTTCACCTGTAGGGTCTAGTCATATGAGTAAGGAGTTCCTTGCATGTTGCCAATATTGCCAATATTGGGACATGCATTAACAGAGCGTGTGATGTTTGTGACAGCCAGATTGAAGAAATGGAATATTGGCACCCCTGTAGAAACATGTTGCTGTAATTTGTATAGAATCTGATTAAACTCACACTGATCTCTGCATGTGCATATTTAGGATTTTGAAAATGTGTGCATAGATGGTGTGGTACAACATTGCATATAACACAACACATTTTTCTTCAGGTAAGAAGAAATCGGAAGTTTTACTAATATGCTAGGGGCCTGGGGCTATATTATTCAGTTTAAAATCAAAGCAGAATGAATATATCTTTCTTGGAATGTGTACTAATTTGCTAGTTAAGCTTAAAGAGCAACAAACTATGCAAAATAAGTCAAAAGATTGTTTTATTAGTCCTACACTCATTATAGTTAAATGTACATCTCTTATGCAGATTTGTAAAACAAAATCTAGCTTTCTTCAGCATCTAGCACTTCACTGTTAGTCATTTCCACACTTGAATTAGGTCCACACCATGTCCTCCTGTGGGCACAGTTAATGCCTATGAGTTTCCTCAGAGTTGGTCCATTAGTTGTAAGGGCCATGAAGCCAGAGTTCCATGTGGACAGAATCCCAGTAATGCCAACTGGGGAGAACATCGCAAGACTCAGGATTTCTAAGTCAAAATAATTCTGACTCATGATCTTCCAAATAAATCCTCAAATCTCTGGATTATCCCACCTAGTAAGTCTGTGGAAGGGAAGGGGCAGAGGGAGAGGAAAGGGGTTGGGGGTGGGAAGATTGAGGCCTCCATGGTAAGAGAGTGGGGAAGGAGGAAGAACTGGGGTGAATGGGGCTCTGGGGCCAGGGTGGGTTGTCCAGAGGTGCAGAGGGAGGGGGTGTGGCTTTCCACAGCTGCGTGCACCCCCAAGGGAGGCATGGGGGGGCATGTCCCCCTAGCAGGCCAGAGGCAGACTGCCCGCTGTGGGTTCAGGGCTCTGCACCCTGCTGTCTTTGCCCTGGAAGCTCAGTTGTGTGATGCCAATTTGCTTCCTACCACCAGGAGGACAGGGGATGTGCTGCACAGCCAACATCCCCCCATCCCCTGCCCACCCAGTTGGCGGTAATGGCATTGCACGGCTGAGCTCCTGGAGCAAAGGCAGCAGGGCACAGAGTACTGAGCCTGCAGTGGGCAAGCTGCCTCTGCTCCACTGGGGGTACGTACTGCCTATATTTCCCCTGGGGATGCATACAGCTGCAGGAAGACACGTCCCTCCACCTCCATGCCTTCGGACAACCTGCCCCAGCCCTGGGGCCTCATTCACCTCAGCCCCTGCTCTTGCCCCACTCCCTCCCTCACAGTGGGGGCCTTGATCTTCCCCCACTTCTCTCTCCCCCTGGCTCTTCCCTTCCACTTACCAGCTGGGTGCTATCTTTGTGTCTGTTTCTGTGTGTCTGTGTCTCTGTGTGTCTCCTCCTCACTCCCAAGCCACAGCCCCCAACCCAGCCTTTCTGCTGCCTCTCACTTCTGACCCACAGTACCCAGCATGCTGCCAGGGTATTCAGGGACCCCTGCTCCCCAGGCTTCAAACCCCCTCCCCCACACACACCCATAGCCTCCTACATCTTCACAAAGAACCCCTCCCCCCCCACACACACATACACACACTTCAAATAGCATCTTACGATTTACATATTAATCTCTTGATTTTTTAAGAGTTTGTCTCATGATTATTAGCACGGTAGGTCTGGCAATACTGGGATCCTGCTAGACCTTTAGTGTCAATATATGCCTGGGTGGTCAGAGATAATACACTGCAAGATGAGTAGGGTAGAGCATGATGCTCTTCACGGTCTGGGAGGAGGAGAGGAATGAGCTACCAGGATGGCAATGGTCTGTGAGGAGCTGGTGGTTATGGTAATGTATTGATTCTGGCTAATAAGTTACAGGCTATTGTAGTCTCTTGACATAGAAGGTTACTGAGTAGAAGGACAAGTGTTTGGCCTTGTCTATACAAGAAGAGGTCTGTAGGTAAAGCACCAGGGGCAAACCATGCCAATACATTGTCTGCAAGACATGGAAGGTGATAGAATTGTGCTACTTGTGGCTGGGTAAGCCTCAGCTACAGGCCTGTGTCCAGTTTTATAAGAAGGATGTAGAAACTGAAGCCATCTGGAGGTAGTTTGATGTCCTGATCCAAAGCCTATGGAGGTTAACAGATTCCTGTTGACTTCACTGGGCTTTTGGACAAAGCCCAGATTTGGAAGTTGTCCACTGTCTTCATTGGAAGGAGAGGGCAGGTAGGACAAGGGAGTTTGTAGACTGGAGTGGGGGGAGGATTCTTTTAAACTGGACTGTTCTGACCCACTTTTTTGTGTGAGATGGTCTGTTCTTACAAAGGTCAGCTGGAAATTGAATGGCAGAACTTGACCACACACTATTCAAAGTGTGGCCTCCTAACCCATTACAAGGCTGAAATAACTTCCTCCAACTGCTTCAGAATTGATACTTCTATTTATTTATTTTGTCTTTGTTGCTTTTACTTTTCTGAAACACAAAGCCCATAGGCTTTTGAACTATATCCACTCTTATCCCTGGATTCTTTTACTGAATTGCCTACTGTAGCCCATTCTTTTCTCTTGTTGTTGTTACAATAGCAACTAGAAATCCTACTGAGGTCAGGATGCCATTGATGACCTGATCCAACACCCACTTAAGTCGGCAGGAGTGTTGTTGCTGACTCCAGTGGGTGCTGGACTGGCTCTTCTGCTAGGCAATGCATAGATACAAGGTGAGAGAGGCTATGTCTATGTTGCTCAATTATGGCAGAGGGTCAGTAGCATACAGAGACATACCATCCTGCCTCCCAAAGCAAATGCCATGCCTGAGTACTGAGCATGCCAAAAACCATAGTTGTGCAAGTGCACAGTAGTACCACATCCAGTTTGTGCTAGTGTGTGTGGAGAGGGTGTGGTATGTGCCAGTAGGCAAAGCTAGGTTCCATGACTGGAGTGATTTAGCCATACCTAAAGCCTGCATCCAGAGGAGCAGACATGCCGTATCTGGTGCTGTAGGCTTGGGTGGGGGGGATGCTGATCCCAGGAGATCCCTGGGTCAACCCCTCCCATGCCAAAAAAAAAGCAGGGCAGTGCCCATGCCTGCCCAAAACTGGAGCCTGGCTATCCGGAACCATACTTCAGCTGCTGGCCAGGGTCCCTGATGCCAGAGTGCCACAGCTGAAGCTCCCCCAAACCCCCAGAACTTCAGGTAAAGCTGCTAAAGCCAGCACAGTTCCCCTGTGCCCAGCTGCCTCCAGCCTCCCTTACCCCATCTAGGGTTACCTGCCACATGCTAGAGCATGCGTGACACTGGCACTCCCCAGGGACAAGCAGCAGCAGCACAGGGGTGCTACTTGTCCTGGAGAAACAAATGTCTACGCTCATCTGGACACAGCCAAGGAATCCCTGCCCTAGAGAGTTACAGTCCAAGTAGGCGACAGGGATGAGAGGGGAAAAAAACCACAGAACATGAAAATTGATTTCTCCACCTGCTGCCTGGATTGGGCTGGCACACATTTTTATTTAATAAAAATACAAATAAAACGTTCAGTCCTTTGAACACTTGCTCATTTAACAACAATAAAAAATCATTCTAGTTACTTCAACTTTTTCACATTTCTCTATCTTTTATTTTTGTCTCCCTTCTCCTGGAAAAGTGGAGGAAAAAAAATCTCACTTTTTTGGGTAGTAGGAGAAGGAAAAATAAGAAAAGAACAGTTTTTTAAATAAGTCATTTTTTGGTTTTGAAAGTTATCATTAAAAAAGGGAAAACAATCAACTTGTGTTTCTGCAAAAACTCATTTATCCAATAGCCATTTTTCATGGGACTGGAGTGGGGCTTGGGCAGTCAGTGAAGAATTCCCATTTACTGATTATCTACTTACCCTGCAGGGCTCAGCACTGAATGGCAAACCCTTGTGTCCCCTGGTGCTAGCTTAGTACTTTGCTGGTATGCTCCCACCCCCTTTGCAACTGCACCAGCTGTGCGTCAGATGCAAATTGCACCTCTCAGCTCGAAGTCCCTTCTTCCTTCCCATTGCTGCTCCATTTAAAAGAATGGTAATGAGTCGTGTCACTGGTTCCTTCTAATGATCGATCTGCTCCATGCACTGAAACAGATGTCATTTGTAGTTTACCCTCCTTGATTTCCAGCTCCCAGCCAGTTTCTTCTGAACCTATGGAGCAAACTGCTACATAGGTTGGCAGGATTTGATTTAAAAAAAAAATATTTTCAACAGATAGTCTCAATATTTCTTCTTCAGCATTTATTTTGATGTTTATTGATTTTAATTTTTTGGGATTGCATGAAATTATGGGTGTAGAGGACAGACAATTCATTAATGACAAACATTATTGTAGCACAGCTGCCAGCTGAGTGGCAGAGCTGCCGGGACTCAGCTCACCCATGACCAATTATGTCCTAAATTTTGGGAGTGGGATCATGGACCAATTATGCCCTAAATTTTTCCATATGATCTCAAAACTCAGCCATCACTTTGCAGAATAATTTATGCATCAGAGATATGGAGACTGGATATCTATGGACTTGAATAAGGTCATAGTAAATTCACATGCTGGTGCAGGAATGCTGGGTGGAGGATAAGTGGATGTATGGACAAATGCATGGTCAGAGAACTGAACGATACTTAGGCAAATGGAAAAATGGATGGATGGCAAAAAGACTAGTTATACTGATGGATGCTTAGGCATGGATGGATGGATAACAGCAGAGGTAACACATGAGTGGGTGGAGGGATGAATAGACTGGTAGGTGAGATGCATGGGCATAGTGGACCCTGGTTCATAGATTCTCCATTTTATTCAGGACCCATATTTGACTGGATGGTGTGTATGGCAAGTTATTCCTCCTCCCTTGCATCTCCTGCTGGCCTCAGTGTCCAGGCAGTAGTTGGCTGGGGTGGACACACTGAAAGATGCAAATTCTGAACCTCATGCAAGTGTGGGGTTTTTTTCCCTCCTGACATTTCACTTGGCTGTTGATCAGCTGGCACACACCAGCAACTCTGCAAGAAAGATGCTGAGAAAATCATCTATGCCTCTAAAAGGAAGCAGGCAAGTACGGCAGAGACAAGCAGACTGATACAGCCCAACACTATGATGCGGAGGCGGTTAGCCTTTCGTATAGGATTTATTTTGTATAGTCTTTCATGCAAACTGTATCCCCTACCCAATCCCTCATGGACTTAAATCATACCACTGTGTAATGACACGTTGTGCTTCTCTGGCGCCTTCTTTCTGAGAATCTCCAAGTGCTTTCTAAATAATGGATGTCGACTCCTATCCCTGCTGGTGGGATGGACAAGTACCAGCATCCTTTGTTCTGTGTACATGGGTGCTGCTCTACAGGATGAAGCAACTTTCCCAAGGCCCTGCATGCAGTCTGTGGGCTAGGTGGGAGCAGAGCCTACACATCTGTACTTCTCCCAGGGCTTTCCTTTAGTCACAAGCCCAGCTTTCCTTCACCTACTCATTAGTTACGGAGGTAAAAGATGGCAGAAGGAGAGAAGTTGAATGCCACAAGCAAGGGGAATTGTTTTTCAAACTTGCTGAGGCATAATGAAGAAATATAGGCCTAGCTACTTCTGAGTTCTGTACTTGGGTGAGAAAGAACTGGTTTGTATGAATAAGTGGTGCAGAATATGGAAAGTCTTCTCTCAGTGCTGAAAATGTAACAAGAATCCATACCACAAGCTTTTGGGCCCAACGCAGGACTTCCTGGTGGAGCCAAGGTTCAGTCAAGGTTATGTGGAAGGTCAAATTAACTGATCATAATGGCTCTTGGGATTAAAAGCTGTGGGTAAATCCTAGCACCACTGAAGTCAATGCAAGTTTCACTATTGATTCCCACAGGGTTCAGGCTTCCCCTCACACATTGATGAACATCTTGAATAAGACGAAGCTTGGTTTTTCAATCGCTTGCTTCATTCTTTGGATGGAGATGGATTCTTGCAACACAAACTGATACTGATGTGAAAGCAATTTTGGGGGATAACTCTGGAAATTTCTCCTGCTAATGGATCCAAATAATAGGAAGTTTCTTATATTCCCTCTTCCCCATTCAAATCTGGAGCTGTCATCAGGCCCTACTCAACTTTGTCCAGAAATCAGTTGTGTCCTATAAGATGTAACATTTCTTCTTAAATGCCAACCTAACTTGGCCCAGGAACAAGCCCAACCTTCACTTATGGGTCTATAAAATGTTCTTGAGTTTGGCTGATTTGTTCCAACTGGACTCTGGGCCTGAAAGGCAGCTTGTTCCCTCTAAGACCAATGCAGCTGAATGTGTATTCTGTGTCAAAGACCGTGGCCAAGACATTTTAGAAGTGATTAGTAATTTTGGGTGCTAATTTGATACCTCATCCTAAAAATGAATACAGGATTTTCAAGTGTCGTTCCCCACACCCAAAACCCTGGAAGGTTTCTCAAATGGAATACCCATAATCACTAGTTCACTACTCATTTTTGAAGACCATTGTGCCAAAACCTTCTGTGACCAATAAAGCATTTCTGCTTGAATGGCAGAGGAACCCAAAGTAAGCTGCTGTTAGGAAGTTTGACTGGAATTCTGAACTGACTGAAAGTCTGCCAAAACCTTACTCTGTGACTGTAAGCGAGTGCATATAGTTCCAGTCCTTCAATTTCCACATTATAGAATGGGGATAACACAACCCTGCACCAAAGGATATTGTGAAGAGAAACACTTAGTATCTGAATGTCTTCCAAGTGTCTAAGGTGACTGGAGGCCATGTCGGTATCCAGCCTTCTCATGTTGTCCATAGGGAACTTAAGCACAGAGAAATTTGGCAATTAATTTTCAGGGGGACTGCCTTACTGAAGGTCTCAGTACAAACTCATGGTGGTGCTGGGAAAAGGAACCTGTTTTCTAGGGTCACCACCTGTCCCTACTTGGCAGGGACAGTCCCAGAATGAGAACCTCAAGTCCCAGTCCCAGGTTGCGTGACCCTGGGACAGCACTTGTACCTGATTTCCAGCATCGTGCAGGGATCAGGAAATGGCAGGTTTGCCCTTGCAGGCTGACAGGCGTCCAGCCTGCAGTGGGCTGCTTGGCGCTGCTGGGAGCAAGACGCAGGGGGCACCACATGCACGTGTGTGCCTGTAAATATGTACGTGGCCAGGAATACAGCTGGGCAGTGTGGAGAGCAGATCCCTGCAGGTCGGTCTATGCAGGGAGGGAGGCATGATGTGGTAGGGGTGGGGGGCAGATTGAGGCATGTACAGTGAGGGAGGCAGAGGGGCAGGGACTGGGCATGCTGTCCAGCCAGGGTAGTGCATGCATAGGCAACGCACAGGAGGGTGCACGGGGGTGCATGTGCACCCTCTGAGAGCGCTAGTGCCCCCCTGAGAGTGAGCACTCTTAGTTTAGGTGATGGGCAGGGGGGGCAGGCAGAGCACTGATGCCCATCCCTGCTGAGAAGTGTCATCAGCGTGTCCAGCCATGGAGAGACCCCCCCTGCCGCTGACACTGCCGCAGCTGCCTGCAGATGGTCCCAGCTTGGCCTGTCCTCATTGCCAACATCAGTGCAGCCACCTGCAGGCAGTCTTGGCTCACTGCTGCCACCACCACCACCACCACCTGTGGGCAATCACCGTGACCCCCCAGTCTCAGGAGGCACATGTCACCTATGGTTGCATGGGGTCAGGATATGGAGCAGGAGCGAGCCACAGGTGACTTGTCCAAGGTTGGGGGGAAGGGTGGTGGATCCCTGCTGCTACGTGCAATCCTCAGAGGAGGTATGGGGGGGCATGTGACCCCCAAATTTGGGTTAGGGCAGGGGTGGATGTGAGCTGCCTGCTACAGGCTTGGGGCTCCCCACCCTGCTGCCCTTCCTGTGGGAGCCCTGCACCACCATGGCAATGCACACCTGCCATCCCAGCAGCAGGGGAGGTGGGGGTGGCGTGAAGTTGGGTCCCCTGCTGCTGCCGGGCGATCAGGGGGCATGTGGCCAGCACGAGGCTCCTGGGGGAAAGGCAGCAGGGCAGGGAGACTGCAGTCCGCAGCGGGTAGTCTGCATTTGCCCTCCACCCTGCTTGGCTCTGCTTCAGCCATGCCACGGCCAGAGGTGGGGGAGGGGGGAGGGCAAGAGAGAGGCAAGCATGTATCCTGCCTTTACATTTTTAAAAGGTGGTCACCATGCTGTTCTCTGGTCCAAGTACTGAGGCTAAATTTTCAAAGGTCTTAGGGCACCTGAAGATCTTCCTGGCTGAGTGCTCCAACCAGCAGAGTATTCTATAAAAGAGGGAGACATTGCAATGGCCTTGTGTTATGCTTTAACAGGGAAAAGAAGTTCCTGCTGCATTTTGTGAAGAGCCCAATCCTCCTAGTGTGGGAGGTGTACTCAGAGAACTAGGTCTGGCAAGCCAGTCAATTGACCAGTCAAATATTTTCAATTTTCTGGTCAATAGACTGCATATTTTTAGACTGGTCAAAGTTTATAGCAATTTTACAAAAAAAATCCAACTCTTCATTATTGTAGTTTTCTTGTTAGAAATACGATTTTTTGTTGTCTTTAACACATTCCTTAATGGAAAATTTGTGCTTTTTCTGTGTATTATGTGGATCTATTGGGAATTTTTTACAATTTTTGACTGATATTTGAGAGGTCAGTTGGCTAAACTGTATTTGGTAAGTCACATGCTCAATCCTACTGAGAACACCTGCTAGTTTGAACCCCTTTGGAGAGATGGAGGGCAGGGGGGGATTAGGAGAGAAGTGCCTAGTTTGTAGGTCCTGAGTGGGCTTAGAGGTGAGAGGTAAAAGCTGTTTGGTCCAGCTATGACTTCAGTGGGCCTGTACCAGTTTTAAATTGGCTGGTCTCCTGACCCTTGCACCATAAAACCTTGGCACCACCTCTTCCCATCTCCACCCCAAGATAATAAATAGGGAATGGGCAAAAGAAAAACAGGTCCTAAATACCACTCGAAGCAAGACAGGTTTGGGTGCTGATTAGGATACAAAAGTAAGATAAATGTTGGTTATTACTTCATGCTAAATGGAAGGTGGAATGCCAGAGATTGGCAGAGGGATTTCTGAAAGGGCTGATAGGGTTTTCCACTGGATGATTAAAGGATCATTCTTAAGAGTCTACCTTAAAAGTTTTATAGGATGGTAGAAAAGTGCAACAGCGAGAGGTGTGTGGTTCCTGACCTGTGTTCCAAACTAAACAAGGAGGCATTAAAGCAGGGCTCTGCCTTTGTGTATCTCTGCTGCATCAGCAATCCAGGCTAGATCGCCAGCTGGTGTAAATCAGCTTGTGCCAAAGTGAATTATGGCAGTTCATAGCAGCTGAGCATCCGACCCTCCATCTCAGCTTCAGTCAGCTCTTCTCCTCCTCCCCTGTGCCTCTTCATTCCCCTCTGCTGTTGTTGACCTTCTGGCTGAATGCTGCAATTTTGTCACTGTCCTTCTCTTCTGTTTATTTAGAAACAGGCCAGCGCTGCCAAGCTTGGATCCAGGACTGGATTCCAGCTCTGAACTTTCCCGAAAATCCACGTTGTTTGGATTCAGGGTGAACTGGGCCCATCCCTAGCTGTCATACATCACTGTTTTCTGTGCTCCCATAATGCTCTGGGAAAGAATTTGCATGTAAACTACTATGTACAGTTCACAAACCTTTTAAAAAAATGCGTGGTTGGTTGGCTGTTTAAAATAAACAACCACATGTTAATTTTTGCCACAGAGATGGATTCTATTGCCCAGTGGTTACAACACTCTCCTGAGATGTGGGAGACCAGGCTTAAGTCTCTGCTCCAGTATTTAATATATTTATACAAAGTGGGCTAGCTCCCAGAGGAGAAACTGAGAGAAACTAACTCTGGACAAGCCCATAGCCTGGCCTGTTGGTCACCCGGGAAAATAGCAGAGCTAGGACTTCTACCTGGGTTTCCCACAACACAAGTGAGTCATATACCTAGGCTGTGCGCTCTTGTGATCATGTTCCTTTTTCAGGAAAATCTTCTGAAAATTCTTGTTTTCACCCATATGCAGCTTGGAAAACCTTTGGAAACCTCAAAGAGTTTCATGAGATGGGAGAACCATTTCCAACTTACAAGTGACTCCAATGCCATTTTTTTCAGCCCAGAGCTGCTGAGGCAAAGGACCACAAGTTGTTCCTAGACCATTCCTATCCAGGATGTATCTCAGTGAAAACAGAAACCTAATAAGTAAGATAAGGAGATGATTTATAATGGAGTTTATGAACTTTGGGAATGAGGTTTACAGCCAGATTTTCCAGACCACACAGGGAGAGGTTACACTCTCCAAAACCTTGGAGATTTTTTTAAAAATATTTTTATATTTAAAAAAAAAAGTTTCCAAGAATTAAATAACACAAAAGTGTATGAAATATGATGTAGGGAATGTTCTCATTGCTCTCACATCTGAAGTTAATTTGGGAGACGCTCTGAATAGCTTTTTAAAGAGTGGATAAACATTGGCATCAAAAGTGTAAATAAAGTTACCAGACAAAGCGGGTGTTCAAAGGGAATTGTCTCTGGGATATTAGCCGTGAAGTTTTAATGGGTTGCATGGATGAACATTTGAAGAAAAAATTAGATCCTTACTGATTACCTTAGGGACGAGTTCTCCACATTGTCTTACTTGCATGTTCTTGGGTGAAAAGATGCTCTTGAATCCTTTGAAACGGTTTTGCAGGCAGACTGAGTGCAAGTGAGAGGTACCTTACTAGAGCACTGGAGAAACTCCTCCGCAGCTCCCCCAGCTCTGATCCAAGCAGGGTAAAAGAGTAGTCTCAACCAGGGCTTTTCAGCAGGGAGTGCTGCAGCTGCTGTTCTTTATGCTTTATGGTCACTTTCTTGTGTTCGCCCACCTCTGTTTGATACATCCAACTGTTGTCTCCTTTCTTAGTCTTGGCCTGTAATCTCTTTGGGGCAATGTCTTCATTAACGTGTAACATGTCTAAAGCAGTGGTCTATCGCCTTTCTACTCTACTACAACATAAATAAACAATAGCAGCTCTGTTTCAGTGCTTTGTCATAAGATGTGATGACAAGAAATCATGTGTTTCTTGGAGATTGCCTAGGTGGTTTTCTGCAGAGTAAATGACAGGGCAGTAGGGGTGTGTGATGCAGGCCTGATTCAATTCGGATTCAGCCTGCATCAGGGACAGTGATTCGATTCATTTATTTGGATCACAGTCCCTGATTCGATTTGTCTGAATCCAAATATGAAGATTCGGTGCTGATTCGGAGAATCAGCAATTCAGACATTAAATCAGCTTTAAAGATTTTTTCTGCATATCTTGATGTAGCAGGCACGGCTTGTGATCATTGCAATGCTGGGGCACATGGAGCGTCCCACAGGAGTGCTTGGCAGTGAATCCGAAAGTGGACTGGAAGTAATTCTGGCCCAGTTCTGGGCTTTCCAAGTGCTGTATGTCTCTCCAGAGGGTTTGGTCAAGCTCTACTAGACTGTGATGTAGCCCATCCCATTCAGCCAACGGGTACATTAAGACTGCCCGCTGTCAGACCAGCTGTATGCCTTGGCCCTGAAGCCCCTCCTCATCCTTCTCCAAAGGTAGGTGGCAGGGTTGGTACTCCAGGAGCTGGCAGTGTGGCTGATTCTGTTGGTCTATGCTGATGATGTGCTCCTCGCAGTTCAGGACCTGGGCGACGTGGCACAGGTGGAGGCCTGCCAGGCATTTTACTCAGCAGCCTCCTCTGCTTGGGTCAACTGGGTCAAGAGCTTTGGCCTGACAGTGGGTGATGGCTGGCTGGTGGGCTCACCCCCTCCCCCCAACGCTCCAAGGCATCTGCTGGAGTGTGGGCTCACTGCTCTACCTGGGGGTCTACCTGTCCCCCATGGACCCCTCCCTGCCAGAGAGTTGACACCACCTGGAGGCAAGGGTGGTACAGCAGCTCCAGGAATGGATGAGACTGCTGTGGTCTCTCCCTGAGCAGGAGGGCATTCGTGTTGAACCAGCTGGTTCTGTCCATGCTCTGGCACCACTTCTACACCCTGCCAGTGCCTCCCAAGGTCCTGGCCGGGCTCCAGAGATGGGCACTGGAGTTTTGCTGGCCAGGATGATACTGGGTCACTGTGGAGGTCCTGAGCCTCCCCTTGCAGGTTCCACCTTCAGGCCTTGCAGCAACTGCTATATGATATCGGTAGCCATGTGACATGGGGCCACCTGGGGCATGCCTTCTTCTGCCACTTCTGGGGGATCCAGTATGACTGGCAGCTCCTTGGCTTGCAGGGCTTCTTCCTGCAGGAACTGCAAGGGCTGCCAGAGTTTTACCAGGACCTCTTCTGGGCTTGGAGACTGGTCTCCATGTCCAGGTCCCCTGCAATGCTCACCCAGGCTAACGACCTGCTCTTTGAGCCACTCCTCTAGAACGCCCAGCTGGAGGTGCTGATAACAGAGGCGCCCTGGTTGCAACAGAGGCTAGCCTTGGGTGGTGTCACATGTATCGGAGATCTCCTGGACTATGGTAGGCGGGCATGGGTGGACCCTGATGTGCTGGCCTGATGCATAGGTTTACCCACGACATGTGTGACCTGCCACCTAGTCCAGGAGGTGAAATCTGCCTTACCTCCCAATGCCCTTGCCTTTGTTGACAAGGTCTTGCACAATGGTGGTCCCCACCCTCTTGTTACTCCCCCGCCAGAGTTTGTCTTGGGGCTGGTGCCTCACTTGGCCTCGCAGCACTCCCCACTCTACCACCTGAGCTGGCTGGAGGCCACCAAGCCAGTCTGCTTATCCACCATCCCTCACCACCACCTCTACATGCTCATGTGCTGCACAATCCACCATGCCACCCTTGTGTCCTCCCCAGACATCAAGTGCTGGGATATGCTTAGCGAAAGCATAGCTGGGACACCCCAGTGGCTGAGCCTGTACTCCACTCTCATCCCACAAGCCACTGGGGACATCAGTTAATGTCTCCTCCATGGAGCCATTGCCATGGGTGTGTATGTGGCAAGTTTTACCAACACCCTGGTCTCCTGCCCCACATGAGGGCAGAAGGAGACCCTAGCATACATGACACTCGAGTGTGCCATGCTGCAGCTCCTCCACCTCTGGAACCTCCTCCTGAGGTTCTGGATGAACTTTACCCCTCACCTTTTTATTTTTGGATACCCCATCTGCTGCTCCACCAAGTCTTGGGACCTCCTGGTCAACCTTCTCCTCACCCTGGCCAAGTGAGCCCTGTACACGACCAGGAAGGAGTCTCTGTCCAGGAAGGTGCCCATGGACTGTGGGGCCACTTTCCTCTCACTGGTTTGCACATGCCTTCAAGCAGAGCACCACTGGGTAGCATCCACCAGCTCCTTGGATGCCTTTGAGGATTGGTGGGTGCAGCCCCAGGGTTCTGCTCGGTGTCCCCCTCAGGAGCACTCATTTTCACGTTTTGACGCCTTGGCCCACATGATACTCCTGTCCTGTTTTTTGCCTATGTTGTTTGCAGAATTTTATTGTTTCATTCATCCATTAGCCCTCACACTGTAGGGACTACTAGGTAGCTGGGTGGGCCTCAGGGCCCACTGTAATTGAATGGGAAAATAGTCAGGAGCTTCTGGGCCAGCTGGTATCTGGGGACACTACCCCTTGTGCCAGTTGGACTGATGAAGCAGTCCTAACTGAGAATTCCCTGCAGCCTCTACCCACTGTAGCAGTCTGGGGGCTGCTGCCTGGCCATGACCTGCTGCCACCTGCAACAGCATGTGGCCCCAAGGCTGCGCACCTGCCAGACTTGGATAGGGACTGCACAGCTGTAGCAAAGGCATCTGCACCTCTGGCCCAGCTTCCAGCTGGCTGTGGCTGCACAGTTGGCCTTTGTGTGACACTACTGCCATGTGTGCCACCACCCTGCCATCTGGGCAGTTATTGCCCAGAAGATGTTCCCAGTGTGGTGGCCTGTTTTGAACTGTCAAAGCATGTCCTCCTGGCCCCAAGTGGCCAGGATGTCAGCCACCTCCAACTGGGTCCAGGGTGCCAGCCCTGAGCAGGGGCTTTGAAGGGGTAAAAGATGATTGGAGGACTTGGGATTCCCTTTCTGCACCAATCAGGCCCCAGAGATTCACTCCCCCACTCCCCCCCGTGTCCCAATTGGCCCCTTGGGTCACTTGGAGGGGGATAAAAGGGGTAGCATGGGCTGACTCAGGGGAGAGACCAGGAAGGGAGGAGCTTCACAGAGCTGAACCAGTGGGGCAGGAGCAGTGCCCCAGAAGAGCCTGAAAGAGCAGGACCTGCAGGCAGCACTGGGACCCTCAGCAGTGTGGTGTGTGGCCAGCAGAAGAGGCTCCCCACTGGGCTCCAGGATCCCCAAGGAGAGGCTGCAGCCAGCAGGAGAGGCTCCTCAGGTCCAGCAAGGATCTAAGTAGCGATCTGAGGGGTTCCCAGCTCTGCCTCCAGCTCCTCCAGTCAGAGGCCAGGCAGCTTGATGTGAGGCTGGGGCTCTGGAAAGGTCAAGACCCCTCGAAGGATGGAGCAATGCTACCAGTGGTGGCTGTGTGGTGGTGTTCTTGCTTGCTGCATAGGAGATCTGGGTTCAAGACCCCACTGAAGTGACTTGGGGTGAGTGAGATAACAAGGAGCAAGTCTTCTTGCAGTGGAAAGGGGCCATTGTGTCCCCCGCTTTCTCCTCCTCCAGGTACCAAGGCCCTATATTTCCTAGTTATTTGACATTTTGCGCCTTTTTATATTTCACCAACCCGCATTGTTTGTTCTGCTGTTTATGCTTTATCTTTTGTTAACCCTGTTTTTTGTCAGTGATCGTAAGTGTCTAACCTTTGTTGAATCCTGACCCCTTGGGGCATTGTAGTGTCCACTATACCCTCTGATTTATGCCTGTTATGTTCCCAGTATTAAAAGGTATATGGTTAAGTCCCTATTGATAGTCTGGCCCTACTGTATAGGGGGATGAGAGTCTCTACGCCTCCCACAGCGCTTGTGCACCTGCTTTGATCCCTTCATTTGGAGGAGTACCTCTTGGAGTACCGCCCGGGTTACAAGTGTATGGAGCAGAATGAGGTTTACAAAGGGCGGCCTATAACTCCATCCATAACGTAATCATTGACCTTTCTGCTCTGATTGCCAAGCAAGGTGTCATGTCATGACTATTCTGGTGATGTCCATGTAGAAACGATTTAGGGACCACAAGAGTCTCCATTATAGTATGAGGTGGTTACCAGATGTTTCTGAAGCTGTGCTTGCTTTGTGCTGTTGCTTTTACATCAGGTAGCAGTGGGAGCCCAAGTGCACACCTCTTTTTTTATAAGTGAGTCCTGTATACACAGGGGTAGTTGTTCAGAGAGCTGATTAAATTCTCATTAGTAGAGAGGTGGACCCTGCTTTTACACTTTAAAAAATGCAGTTTGGTATTTAAAGCTAGATACTGAAAATATTGTTGCCTCCCTCTCCTGCCTAGATACTAACATTCAGGCAGTTGCTTGGAGGCTTCAGGTTCCTGAACAAATGCTTACACTCATTGGGTGGGTCCAAAGAGCATGCAGATCTGTGCTTGGGGCCCATAGCTCAGCTCCTCTCAGATTTAAACAACTGGAGCATCCAGCATTGAAGACCAGGACACTTCCCTGGTCAGATTGCCAATAGCGGACAGCAGTGCTCTTTCTACAGTGGTAAAACAGAGGTTGCCATATGCCATTTCATGGGGGGATAGTTATGAGGGTAGCACAGCAAAGAGGTGGATGCTAAACTCTTTTGAAAATTCAGCTATGAGCATTGTAAACTGCTGAAAATATGGCTTGTGTTTTGGTGACTCATTAGGAGCTGAGCTTTCTGGAAAAATCGGACCCCACTTTATTAAGAAGGTAGCTCAGGAAATGAACCATGCATGATGCATACTTAAAGGGCATAAGGGAAAGGCAGCTGGTTTCCTCTTTGCCCCACTCTCTGAGGCTCCACTCTGCCTGTCTCAGTCAGGACCCTTCCCTTACTATTGCTCCTTTTTTAGATTCCATTACTGTGGCTAGGCTGATGGTTATTCATGTCCCCATTAATCTCTTATCAAGAGGGAGTTGAACTTCTGAAATGCAACAGGGTCTAGTACTTTACTAAGCTTATATAACCCTTCTGTGGGGCACCGGTCACCAGCAACATGGGTTGGGTTCAATTTTGGGGTCTAAATATATTTTACCTTTTCTCAAGCCCCCTCCCAGACCACCTAGGTAACACTAAATGAATTACTAGGGTGTCCGGCATAAACAAAACCCTCTCCTCACAAGCAGTGCAAGCACAGAGGATCCATTTATTACAGAAACAAAGGCAAAGAAAACAAAGAAAAACACTAGATACAATTTTAAAAACTACCAACTACAAGGCATAGTTCATAAATTGCACCCTCTTGGGGAGGCTTCACCCATGCCCAGGCAGTCTGGGACTTGGGGTTCACCCAAAAGGCAGTTCCAGGGGCTTGCACCCTTATACTTGCCCTTCAGCAATGGGCTGGAGAGGGGGCTTCACTGGAGAGTCCTTGGAGCTGCTCCTTGGGTTCCCTGGGGTGTGGGAAACTGCTAGAGAGCCTGGGTCCTTCTGTGTTGCAAGGGGCCCCTGGTTGCTCCCTGCGATCCCCACTTCTGTGTGGTAGCCTTGAGGGGTTAAGTGCGGCTCTCGTCCATAAGCCGCACCCCTACAGTCCTAGTCCCGATCCCAGCTCTGCTGGGCTCGAACTGCAAAAAGAAAACTTTGAAGGAGAGGTCAGGCCAACCTCACTGGGCCTGAACTTGGCAGCAAAAACTGGCCAGGCCTGTACTGCGCTGAGTCCTGAACATATAGCTGGGGTTCAACCATGCACACAGGTAGGCTGAAACACCATAGCTGTAGAAGCAGCAGAAAAGAAGGCCCAGACCTATGGCTGGGGCCTGGACACCCTGTCTCAGCTACACCCCATGCTGAGACAATACAATTACAAATCAGAGGGGGCCAGGCCCCTGTAGCTAGAAACTGCCAGCACCCATTCCTGGGCAGTTTGCTTCAGGGATTAATACCCCCATGACATTAACCCACTTGAAAAAAAGACAGAAAGAGGGAAGGAAAGAATATGGGCACTTACACACATGCAGCAAGCCTGCTCCCGCACGCTGGAAATCCAGCAAGTCAGAGCAGACTCTGTTAATGGAGTAAGCTGGAGCATGTAAATCGATATGCTCTAGTAGCCTTGCGCGCCACCTGCATCAGCGGCACAGCACGCCTCCACGCTGAGAAAACGATGGCAGTGTGCTTTGAACTAAAACACGTTATATGTGCTTTAGTTCAAAGCGCACTGCCACCATTTTCTCGGCATGGAGGCGCACTGTGCCATTAATACACGTGATGTGCCGTCACTTTTAATTAGTGCAGCTCGCTAATTAAAATCACCCGGCACCACATTGGCAGCATGTGTAAAAATGCCCTAGCAATCTCAAACTCCAAAAGACTTTCTCTCCCTTTTCCTGAGGCTTTCCTTTCAAATAGTGTTTGCTTGCCTCTCCAGTAAAGAGGGGGAGGGGGGCCGCCATGGGGAGCCGGTTTTCTGGCTCCCAATGTAGCTGTGCAGCTCTCAGCAGCCCCAGATGAATAATAGCCACAGGAGAAAAAGAGAGACCTTAGTGAGTGGTCCTTATATACTTGGTGTGATATCACCCAAGCTTTGTCCAGTCCACAAGGGACACATTTCAGTCTTTCTCCCAACCAATCTGCCCAAATAATACCCTGTTTCCTCTGGCCAGTGCAGCCAGAGGGTTTTACATATTGTCCCCAGGTAGAGGTCACAGCTTGCCATCTGCCATGGCTGGGACAACAGAGACCACCTTGCCCATATCAAAACCCACACACACAAAACACAATATACAACCGTGTGTGTGTGTGGGGATGTAACACTTAAAAGTAGAGGTGGTCAGAAAACCTTAGTAATGGATTTCTCTGGGAATTTCTAGTCCCAACAAAACCAAAATTCTTTATGCATTTGATAAGATTCTGCCAGACATTCCTTTTGGAAATTTCTCACCTTCTTTCCCCTTCCCCAACAGTATTGAAATATCTCATTTTGAAGATTTTCAAATGAAAAGGTTTTGATTTTTTTAAAATACCTTTTTTTGGTATTTTATATATAAGTAGAAGTCAACATTTTAAATGAATCCGAGAAGACATTTTCAACAAGGCATAGCATCCTTACCTATTGCATGTAAAGCTGTGGGACAATGGTGGTCTGGTCAGTGTCCTGCTGCTGCTGCAAGGCTTGTAGAAATGTGCTTGAGAGATCTAAGGAAGAGCACCATGGCCCCTGCTACAGAGGAAGGCAAAATGTCCACAGTCTGTATGAATCTGCCCATGAGAGAAAAAAGTACTTCCTGATCCAAAATATGGTGACCCAGAGCGGAGGAGAAAGACTCTTGATTTTACTCCAGCATCAGGAGTATGGGCACACCCCAGTCAAAGTGTCCAGCCTTAGCACTCAATGCATCTGAGGAAGGTGACCCATCCCTGCACTTTCTCTCCCTTTCCCCAATAGAGAGGGAAAAAAGTCCTTCCTAGCCCCATTGGGCAACCAGCAAAACCCAGAAGCATGGGAAATACTAAACACCCTGTATTCTGCTCTGCAATCTGGGGACAGCAAGCAAGCATACTTTCACACATCACAGCCTCTTACTGGAGAGCTGGAACTTCCCTTTCCATATCCCCTCCACAATCTTATCCCAGCTCCCTTAACCGTTTTTCATAACTAATCCAGTTGTGGAGCTTTGCTTCATTCAGCTGCTGAGTACGTTCGCCACCAATATCCGCTTACTTCAGGCTACAAAGCTCTTCTCATTATCTCCCAGCAATCTGTGGGCATTTCTGCACCTGCCATTAGGGGGCAGCAGTAAACTGTGAAGCTTATAGCTGTGAAATGTATTGCTCCCGGAAGCTCCTTCCTGCACATGTCTGCATGTGTGCCTGGACCACTGCAAGGTGATCTGTGTCGCAGTAGCCCTGACTGGTAGGGGGCAGCCCTAGCTGTGCTGTGGAGGGGATGGCTGGGGCATGAGGGTGCTTCAGCATAGGGCCAGCCAGCTGGCAGTCCTAGCACTGATGCAGCCTCATGCCCCAGCCAGCCAGTCAGTGTCTACACGTGTGTGCACTGCTGTACATGAAAAAACTCCGCAGCAGGATAGTACTTGTATTTAAAAGTACTACCCTGCTGCAATTTTAGTTTCATGTGCTCTAATAAGGGTGCATATGTAGATGCTGAAGTGTTTATTGGACAGTTGATTAATCAATTGTGCAGTTTCACAGTTGGTCGTGTCGGAAGGAACCTGAGCAGATCAAGTCCAACCCCCTGCCATGGGCAGGAAAGAGTGCTGGGGTCAAATGACCCCGGCTATTGTTGCAGTTAACACCTTATGTAGACATGCTCTGTGTGTGTGTTGGGGTGGGGGTGGAGCTCTTGGGCTTCTAACTGTTGCTTTTAACAGGGCCCTCCAGGCATTTCAATACTCCTAGATCATCCGCAACCAATGCTTATGTAACCTCTTTTTGAAAACCTCCCGTGATGGAGATTTGACAACTTCCCTAGACAGTCTTGTCCACTGCCTCAGTGTTTTAACAATGGAGAAAGTTTTCCTGATATCCAATTTAAACCTACTTTGCTGCAACTTTAAGCTACTGGTTGTGCCCTACTCTCTGCAGCAACAGAGAAAAGTTCTCCCTCTTCTTTACGGCAATGCTGGAAGACTGCTATCATGTCCTCTTAATTTCCTGTTCTGCAAGTTGAGCGTGCCTCTTTCTTTCACCCTTTCCTCATATTTCTTGTCTTCCTAGCTATTTATCGTTTTTGTCACGCACCTCCTCTCTAACTTTTCCACATCCTTTTAAAATGTGGAGCCCAAAACTACACACAATATTCTAAATGTGGCCTAACCAGTGCTGAGTAAAGAGGCACTACCACCTTCTGTGTCTTGCCTCTAATGCCCCTACTGACACAACTCAAAATCTATTTTGCCTTTTGTGCAGCAGCATCACACTATAGACTCATACCGAGTCAGTGATCCTTCTCCGTAGTGCTGCCATCCAACTATTTGTCATCCATCTTTCCATTTGTTTTTCTGATTTTTCTTCCCCAAGTGTAGCACCATGTATTTGTCAACACTGACCTTCATCCTGTTGACTCTAGCCCGGCTTTCCAGTCTATCAAGGTCCTTCTGAATTGAAACCCTATCCTTCAGTGTGTTCAGAACCCTTCCCAATGTTGTCATCTGCAAAATTACTTATTTCTATTTCAGCATCCAAATAATGAATAAAGACATTGAACAGCACTGGTACCAGTGGGACCTCATTCCAAACCTAATGACATTCTGACATGGATCGGTTGCCCTGAGGGGTCAAGCCAACACTTAGGATCTCAATATTGCGCTGTTAGATAGGAGGGCATGGTGTACAATTGCACATGCACACATAAAAATCAATTAAGCACACATACACTCACTAGGTGCATACACCCCTCCTAGGCATACACACTCACACTAGCAACTCAGATATACACACGTTCAAAATAATCAGTCTAGGTGCATGCACACCTGTCATGGGGCAGGGACCTAGAAGCGGCTGTGATCTTTCCTAGCGCCCCCTACCGTGCCAAGTTGGTGTCAATACACCCTCGTTCTTGCCCGCCATGTCTTTTATGTTATTAGTGTTATGGGAGGCTGCCTTTTCGACCCCTTGAACACGGTACCCCGATGTATCCTGGTCTGTGCCCCATCTTAGCTGACTCCATGCCCTAAAGCCTTCAGGGCTACACGTGGCTCCTAACACCCCCGCTACCATGCCCGAAGCCTCGCAGATGTCCCGGATGTTGTCTAGTCAATCCCTTACTTTGCCCTCACAGCGGCCCCTTGCTTGCCTTGCTATAGCCCGCGTCCTCACAGGCGCCCTCTGGGCTCTCTCAGTTACCCGCACCCTCGCGGGTTCCCTGGGCTTGTCTTCCCCTGGCCTCTCTCATGGCCGTTTAGCCTGCGCCCTCACAAGCGCTCCCTGGTCTCTTTCTTCTCACAGATGCCTGCGTTCCCCACGGATGTTCTCTGGCCTGTTTCGCAGCCGTGCCCACACCAGGGCTCTCTCCCACGATCCCACCTGCACTAATTCACACACATACCACCCACCTACACATACACACAGGTGAGTTCCTAAGTTGGGTGTTGTGATACTTATGTATGTATGTATGTATGTATGTATATGCTTGGTGTACTTGGGATACCTGGGGAAAGGTTAAGGTCAGAAAGCAGAAGTGTAGGGAGTGAAAGTTGCTGGGAGTGAAAGTTACCAGGACCAGGATTAGAACCAGTAGACTAGAGGGGCCTGGGCTGAAGAACTGAGGCTGGGGGCTAATTTTAGGTTAATTGATCTTAATTGATTAAAAGGCAACGCCCAAAGCCTGCAGAACAGGGGAGTGATGCCAGCACAGAGGCTGGGACTGGAGCCAGAGCAACGGGGGAGCTGAAAAGGTAGGTGAGGAGAGGGAAAGTGGGACTAAGGGAAAGTGTGGGTGTTAAAGAGGGGCTCTGGGTGTGGGGAGCCGGGGGATGGCTCTGGGGCAGCTAGAGAAGCTGCAGGAAGCAGCAGTAGGTGCTGGGAGCTGGAGAAAAACTGCAGGACAGCCACGAGGAGTTGGGAAGGTGCAGGGGGGGGAGAGGAGGACTACAGAAGGTGTGGGGGAAGCCTGAAAACAGAGAGATGGACAGCAGAAAATCACAGGAAAAGAGGCAGGAGAGACTGCAAGGTGGCAGGGCAGTGGGAAAGCAGTGAAAGGCAGCAGAAAGTCATAGGGAAAAGACAATAGATGGCATGGGAGTCTGAAAGGCAGCAGGGACAGCAGGAAAGCAAGGAGAGGCTGAGAGGTGGCAGAAAAGGGGAGACGGAATTGGGAGGAGATTGGGAAACTAATGGGGGGCTGGAGCTGAGAGAGAGAAGGGGGCTGGAATTTAAGATAGGGAAGGGGCTGGGATTCAGTAAAACATGATCCAACTCGGTTGCAAATGACAGTGGTTTTATTGAACAGGGGAGATGGTGACATAGTGTCTTATTGGTTCCCTTGCACCCACCTATCCACACAAACACATACACACACACACCACACACACAATGGCAGCAGGGGTTAGAGAGGCTTGGTGCAGGGGCTGAAGTCTAGTGAAGTCCAGGAGGAGAGAGAGAGTCCAAATTGTAGGAGGAGGTGTGCAGGTAATATCTACCTATCCCAGGTTGGAAGTTGATCCTCGATGGCCAGTTGGGGGTCTCCTTCAGCTTGGTGTTGCTCAGAGGGGGTCTCCAGCAGGGCCTCTGGGGTGGATAGGCGATGTGAAGCTGGTCTGGTCGGATGGAAATGGCGTTCCCACTGGGTCTGTCTTCATTGCCTCTTTTTATAGGGGCAGACCTTGTGTGACCCTAGTGACAGGAGGCATGCTCAGGCAAGGGTCAGCCCCTGGCGTCCTGAGCATGTGTGCTCCATGCAGGGATTTGCAGTTTCAGGTGTCTGTAATGGTGGGGTACAACGGTAGAGTTGCTGGTTCTGCAGGGTCTTTTTCTTTCAAATGCTGGGTTCTTGTCTCTGTTCCTGGGTGAGGTCCATGGTTCCTGGATGAATCAATGCGAAGTGATGGCTCAGTCATTACAGGCCATTCAGTAGAGGCCTGCTACCATTGTATTTCAATCATTCCCAATCACTCTCATTCATCTGGGAACCAGTTTACAGGGGAGGGGTACAGTGAATCGTACAGTTGCAGCACAGGGGATGCCTGGGCAGAGGACACAAGATTGAGGCTTCACATATAAAAATGGAAACTTGACATGACTTTGGTTCACTTACAAACGTAGGCCTAAACCATACAATATCCATATGAAACAATAAAAATCAATATGAAAATAATAATAATAATAATAATAATACAATATACAACAATACAAAAAATCAATATAAACCTAATAATTGTACAATATAAAACAGTGGATATCCAAAACCAAAAACTTGCTACCAAAATAAAAATGTTAAAGCTTATCCTAAGTCTGAACTCTCTTATACTTATCTATAGGGAATAGAGAGGGAGAGGAAAAGTCAGAAATAGTTAGGGGAGGGAATGCATATCTATCATATATATAAAAGAAGAAAAGCTGGGGGGTTTGCTACAGATCCATTCATAATAATAAAACACCACTATTTTGTTGAAATGAAAAAACCTCAGCTAATCTGAAATGAATCTCCTTGTAGTTTTTGGAGGGAGAATTTTGAAGGCTTGTTTTGAATTAGAATACAATCAGATTTTTCAAATTTTTTTGAAATTTTCTGTGAAACAAAAGAATCCATTTTAGATAGAGCTGTGCAGAGAATAAAAATGATATGACACTGTGCCCCCCGGCCTCAAACATCCAGTCACGTGCAGCTCTGGCTCGGATGTTTGGTGATGTTTGCTGTACCATCCCCAGTGGTCTGTCGAGTAGGTGGTTGCTTCCAGTGTGGTCTTCCCCAGTCTCTTCTGCAACGACTTTGAATATTATTTCAGTGGAGGTCCAACCACGCGGAGTCTCTCGACGGTGGAACTTTTGTCCGGCGGTATTCTGCAAGGCTCCACCTCACCTCTACCTTGCCTTTACACCCAGCCTTGATGGGTCACTGCTGTCCTCCTGGCCAGGTTCCCGACTGTTGAGCCCCTGATTCCTTTTGCGGCAGGGGTGGTCCTCCCTGCTTACAGCATAAGCAGCCTGCAGTAACCTACCCAGTGTACGAGGCCGCCGCTTTTCCCAAAAGCTAGCAACCTACCCAGGGGCTTCAATAACAATCAGGCTCCCCGATCTCTGACCCACAACCCCTCCAAAAGTGGGAAACGCAAAATCCAAGCAAAGAAAGGCTACAGGTAAAATCTGAGGGACCCAGCTGTCCCCTTTTCAGGCTCCCTTGGCCTGGCTGCTAACAAGCCGTCCTTGACACTATGGGTCTATGTCAGGCCCTATATGTGGTCGGTTTATCCTGTGGACTCCACCACTGTTCCTCTCCCTCATTGCCCTGCCTTTGGCTTCTTCGGGCAACCTGCGGTCCTCCAACGGGCATCTGTCCTCCCGTCACCCGCAGTAACAACGCCACGTCACCGAGGGCTGTATTTTGCAGCCTCTCATGCTGCCCTTGCCTTCTGTCTCCTGCCTGGTGTGCCTCTTCAGCTTCCCTGGTGCCCTCAATAGTCCCACCTGGTTTGACGCTGTAGATTGCGTCGGCCTCTCCAGCCCCTCTGCTGCAGCAACTGGTGTCAGGGTCTCTCTGTGCCCCTCTGTACTTTTCCCCGGGTTCCTAGTCCTGAGGAGCCGCCTCTGGCTCTTGGCTCTTCTCACTGCAGCCAGCAGTCTCTGGCTTGCAGTGTGCTCTGAAGAGTTCTTCCCTGCCGGGGGAAGCAGCTTTTGGCTCCTTTCGCTCCCGCAGGAGCTGTGGAGCAACACTTCCTGCTGGTGCTCCTGCCGGTGTCGATCTGCCCCCTTCCTCGTTGCTGGCAGCCCGTTTTATTTCCACCTGCTGGCAATCGTGGCTGATGTCACTGGCTGGCCGCAGCTGCATAAAGACATGGCTGACGAGCCACGCGGGTTTCTCCATGTGTTCTGGCTTCACTGCGAGTCCCGCTGCAGGTGAGTATCTTTCTTTACTTTTTTTCTCTTTCCCCTCTGGGGGTTCCTGACCCTAAGGCTGCCCCCTGGTATTTTGGGGTCCTCCCCCGTGACAGACACGTTGGTGGAAAATGAGCAGGAGAGTATATTCCCATACTACTTTAGCCATGCTGATAGGTTGAGTTGAAGTTTCCGAAGTGTAACACATGTAATTATTCAGTAGGCAGGGTAGATACACCTTATAGACTAACCGAATCAGAGATGCATACTTTTCTGAGCAAGGGCTCACTTCATCAGATGCTATGAAAACACATGCACAGAATAGCCTATCAAATAGAGGGAGTAACCTGAATACAAAAGACAAGGAAGGGAGGTGTGGAAGGAGGGGAGTGCTGAGAGAGGTGTTAATTGACGGTAATTAACTGGCTACATTAGATAGCTACTGTGTATTGAGCTGGTCCCCGAGTGAATCATGATTGATTGGTAACACATAACAGTAATTTAGCAGCCATCCCTGCAGTAGTGTCTCCCCTCCGCGCCCCAAGACAGAGACAGTGAGTTGCACAAGCACCCATGTCACAAGTTTTGTCTGTCAGCAGCTAGGGGTGCAGGGCCCCAGACCCCCCCTGCACCATCTGCTAGACAGCTGGCAGGCATCACAGCAGGGGCCACCATCCCTGCAGCTTTCACCCCGCTGCGCCTTAACACACAGTGTCACCCATGTCATGAGTTTTGCTTGTCCGCAGCTTGAGGTGCAGTCCCCCCAAACCCCTGCACCAATCTTCTTGAAACTTGGCAGGCTTTGTGATCTCATGAGGGGCCACCATCCCTGAAGTTTTTACGCCCCTGTGGTGTAACACATACATGTGATATCAGTTTTGCTTTCAAGAATTTGGGATGCAGTTCCCCCAGAACCCCTGCACCAATCTTCTTGAAACCTGGCAGGCTTCATGGTCTCAACAGAAGCTACAATTCCTGCAAATGTCATCCAAATCAGACAAAAAAACCCCAAAGTTATAGATATTTCATCATTTCCCCCTTATACCCTATGGCCGGATCCCTGAGGCAGCTCCAAAGCTTTTCAGAAGTGGTTCGGAAGCTCTGAACCACTTCGGAAAGCCTAAAGAAGCTAGGGCTTTGATCTAGACATGCTACTTCGGATGCTGAAGCGTCTGAAGCATCTCCAGATCTGAAGCTTTGTCCGAAGCTTTGTACAACCCTGATGTTAACTCCTGATTGTCAGGTACATCGCCATAGCAATGTGCTTATAGCAGCAAAATCTACCCATGTGCTGTGTACACAGTGCAGTGACCACCCATACTGTACTGTGCTCTAGCAATGTCACCATATATCAATGTGTAAATGTGCCCAGTGACACACTGTGCAGTAATTTGTTCTAATGTCAAGTAAAGTGTCTGGGGTAGACATGCCCTATATTCACAAGGAGCCACAGCTTACATCTGGATCCATTGCAGGGCCTAGTGAGAACAGGAATTAGGTAGCCTGTTGCTTGAAAAATACCATTGACATTGGTTGACATTGTGGGGACTGTGTGGAAGCCAGAATACTTTTGTCTTCTATGGCTATGATTTTCAATTTCTAGCAAAGTTTCAAGGACATTAATGATGTGTCTAAAGCAGAGGTTCTCAAACTAGTCCGTGAACTCCATTCAGGTGGTCCGCAGAACTGTTGCGGAACAATCGAGAATATCTGTACTTGTAAGGTAAGACTACTGATATTAAAATATGGGTTGTGTGCTTTGCTTTGTAGAACAAAAAAAAGTTTATTAAGTGGTCCACCGAGACCCTCGGCAATTTTCACGCATTCCACCAAAAAAAAACAGTTTGAGAACCACTGGTCTAAAGTATTCAAGCTGGGAGCTGTAGGTGACAACCAGAGGGATTCTGTTGTCTTTATATCAGGGCTGGTAGTGTAGCAGATCAAAGCAGAGTCTGAGTCTGGATTTGTTGACTGGAGTGGCTATAGTTTTGGATTGGATTGTAAATGTAGGGATCCTTGCATTACCTCTCTCTGCAAATGTAGCTATTATTGCATTTGCAAGGAAGGAGAGTAAAATCCTGTGAGACTTACTTACCTGTCCCGGGGAGCCGGAACGGGACTTACCCACGGCAGCGGCGGAGCCTGAGCGGGACATCCGCCGCTTGTTTACGCTGGTGCGGCTGGGAGCCGGCGCCGGTGCTGGCAGTCGGAGGCCAGCGATAAAAGCAGCCACCGAGGAAAGACGGGGGGGGACCCAGAGAGAGGGCTGTCTGCCGTCGAGGCAGAGGATCCCAGGGGGAAGCGAGCAGGTAACCTCGCACCCACCAGGAGTGAGGACCCCAGAGGGGGACGGGACCCAAACCCCTCGAGAGGAGGGTCAAGGGACGCCAGGGGCAGGCGAGCTGCCGTCCGCCCGGACCAAGGGTTGGAGAGCGGCAGCAGTGGCCGAACGGTGGACCTGCTTGGAGGGGAGACGGGGGACCCCGGCGGGGAGTTGCAGCCCGCCCAAGCGGAGGGGAGAACATCAGGGGCAGCCAGCCCCAGCACAACAAGCGGGGAGCGGCAGACTGGCCCAGAGGACGAGGGATCCAGCGACAAAGAGTTCTGGGACTCTGAACCCTCACCTCACGGGGCTTACAGGTCTGGGGTTGGGGCGTTGGCCCAGGAGGGCACCGACGAGGCGCAGTAGGGCCTAGACCGGTGTCGGCCACTGGTGGCCAAAAACCCAGAGAAGGGTTGCCCATAAGGGACCTAGGAAGGTCCGGGCTAAAGACTTAGTGTTAGCCTTCCAGATTCCTCGCATTAGAAGAGGAG
>NW_017728923.1:2093882-2136966 GCF_001723895.1 Crocodylus porosus
TGGATGCTTATCTTGCTGGGATCCTATGACCCCAGCTGACTTCCTGCCCTTTGGGCAGGGGGCTGGACTCGATGATCTCCCAAGGTCCCTTCCAGCCCTGATGTCTATGAATTCTGTGAGATCTCCCTAATAGGATCACAGCAATCGGTGATGACAGTGAGAGAGCATATTGCTGAATCTGTCTCTTGGATAGCTCTCTGAGAGCAGGCTGTATCCAATGATAGATATCCCATTCAGGCTTCATTATACCTCAGAGTCAATGGGAGTCTTGCCATTTACTTCAATAGCAGTAGGACCAGGCCCTTGAACTTAGCTTTAATATAAGCAGGCAGGTTTTATCACTAGCAGAATCGCCCCCAATGACATAAGAAGTATTTTCAAGCCCATGTATTCCATAAAGCCAGGACAGTGGAATTTGTTGTGGAATCCACTAAGCTGTGATTCCAAGTTTAAGCTTTATTTAAATATGATAGCCCTGGGCCTCATAGTTGTAAAAACATAGCCTCATAATCATGAGCCAAAGGTGACCAAAGTGCTAGTGTCTCCACGATCTATTTCAGACCTCCTAAAATAATAGCTCTGATAGGTGTATACTGGCCACCTTCATCTAAATGGAGGTAACTCTGAAACCTACAAATAATTTAAATATCAACACTGGCTATTTCAGTAAAACTGTCTAACTGATGTACTTAACCCACAATCCAGAACTGCCTCCTGTGCCTTTCACATGCTGAAAGCCCCCTGTTGTCTTTTCCCCATGTCCAAGTAGTCTGGCATCTCCTTGATCAATTTTACAGTACCACAAACCTACACCTGGAGGCAGTATACACAAATCCAAATTCTCTTTGACAAATAACATCACAGTGGATGTATCTACACAAGATGTTTACTATAGAGCTGCCTAATTTGCTCCAGAGTAAAGTCTAGGTGTCTATACGAGTGGCCTTATTACACCTCAGTAAACTAATTAACTCCACCATAGGTTAGTACTTGTAAGCACTCATGTACAGATGCTGACAGGGCTGGCTGAAGCACAAGGATGCTTCAGTGTGGGCCCTGCACTACAGCATCCTTATGCCCCAGCCAGCCCTCTGAAGCATGTTCAGCTGGGTTGGAGCACCTCTGGGCTGGCTGTCTAATCCCCCTGGGTCTCCTGCTACCTGGGTCTACTCTGACTTGGCTCAATGTGCTGCAGTCCTTGGTGTACATATAAATGCAGTCTCTAAGAGTAATAAACTCCAGTGTGATATGTGCCAGAGTTTATGGTATCACATTCATTCCACGTGTAGAACAGTGAGAACTCTACTGCTATTCACTTTCAGATTTTGTTAAACACAATTTCCTTTTTCCATTTTAACCAAAGCCACTGGAGTATCAATAAACTAACACACCAAGGGCCATTGATTTGCCTTCTTACATCGAGTTGAATGACATAACAAGTTTTCTGTTACTGAAAATGCTTCTGACTGGGTTGAGTGGGGCTCTTTTCTTGGAGTTTCTGGAAACAGGGTCGGTCTTCTTATCTACTGCCTTGTGCCCAAAGTAGTAACATATCCTTGTGCATATTGTTAAATGTTATCTTTAAGGTCTATAGCATTTTTCATCCACTTTGCATTCTCATTTCACAGGTGCAAATGATTCTCCAGGGATGCAAGATAGGATAGTGTCAGTCTCAGATCTGAACTTGGTCTCCTTGGGTATGTACACACCTATTAGGTTGACTTAAGATAAAGTGACTTAACTAAGTTGACTTAACTAAGTCAATTTAAGTTGAACCATGCTGGAGAGTGCACACATACAGCTCCTTGACATGGTGGCAGCCATCTTGTGAGCTCAGTCAACTAATGTGACTCAAGATAATATACCTCCGAGATGTGTTATCTTGCACTGCAAGTCAATTATGCTCCATATACATGCGTATGTTCATTCATCTTTAAAAAGTTAAGTTAGCTTAATTATCAGAAAGTTAGTATGTGTGTACACATCCCTTGTTGCTCAATAGATTTTTCCCAGTGTGCTAAAGATGGATAAGCCATGCAATGGCAAATACTTATTAAGTCTTCATTAGCAGAGGGCAGGTAAGACACTTATGTCCTTTCTCACTAATTTTTATTATTGCTAACTCGGAATCCCTTTCCCAGGGTACATTAAAATGATTCTAACATTAGAAGTCTCAGGAGTGGAGAGTGACCCACTGATTTCATAGCTGCTTGTCTGTCTTGCCAAACTTGAACAGCATTGGCTTCTAAAATAACTAGGGCTTTTAAGTAAGTACCTGCAGAAATCCTTCAGGTTTTCTTCTGGGGGCATGTTTCATACCAGGCAATGATCATATTCCTGTGGTAATGTCCTACCCAATACTTGCATGTATACTTGCTGTTCAAGTTTCAGTTAAATAATGGAAACCTTTTACCAATTGGTTTGAAAGGCAGAGCTGTGACATGAAAGTGCATTGGTGTGGGCATGTCCTACAACATACAGTACCTTTCCAAGTTTGTTCCTTGAAATTAGAGATTGGCATCAATTGGCAATAAGGAGGTTGACATCCTTGAATGGGTCTGTACCCAAGTCTTTGTGTTTCAGGAGCATTTACAACAACTGGGTCCTGATCCTGATTAGAGCCCCTAAACTCCCCCTCTAATATTGTTAGATATTAATGATGATGATAACAATTTTCCCCACCCACCAGATATGACTCAAGTGGTCACACTGTGCTCTAGCCCTCAGGGTTCTATTGTAGTAAGGGAGATGTAACTGAGGACCTGCCCTTTTGAGTGCCCCCTCTTCATCCATAAGGATTTGGTTACTTCCAAATAAAGACCACGGCTAGGTCTCACTGCAAATAATTAGGGCAATGAATGTAGAGTTTTTCTGTGTTTATGATGTTCACAGATTCCAATTTTTATTCAATTTTCTTGGTATTTGAACTGGTTCAAAGAGTAGTTTGAGCAAGTATATTTGAGCCCATGATGTGTTCATAAACAGTTCAGACTGTGCATTCCATCAGTTAGGAGGATTTGAAGTCAAGCTCTCTGATAGATCCTTTAGCTCACATGGTCTTGTTTCTTTCCCCTGATTGGATGGTCGGTATAAACGACTTCAGCTTCCAACTGGAAGCTAATTTCATTTCGTCTCAAAACTCAATTTGCTTCTTGATTAAACGAATCTTGGCTGGAGCAGGTTGAAACAAGAAAATCAGAATATTGAAAACATATTCAGGAAATCCTTAGTGCACAAGAAGTCCAAACTCATTCACTCTTAGAGGATGGCATTCCTAATTAAACTAAGAACCAAAGTAACATGCTGGTGCTTCCAAAGAAAGCTTTACATATATGTCTACATATATGTGTGCACACATGGGTTGGGGCTTTTTGTACGTTGGAGGTAGTCTGCACTGCCTCCCAGGGTCTGGATTACATAGTTAAGAATGTCACATGACAGTTGCCTTGACAACCCAGCACATTAGGAAACATTGGCCTTGATGCCACTTGTGTAAACTATTACAAGTAAGGTCGGAGGTTAAATGCAGCACATGTGTGGCATCAATTAACAGGATTTCAAGGTCTCTAGTGGAGTTTCTGTTCAAACCTCTTGTGGCAGGGTTGGCTTTCTTAACCCCTTGAATGCTGTCTGATCAGTAAATCTTAAAGTGGGTTCTGCTTGGTCTTATGTGATTAGCATGCTAGAACTAGGATATGCTAATGCATGTTGGATTTGGTTTCAAAAGATGGCATGCCCCCTACTCTCTCAAGGAGGGATATCCATATTTGTCCAAGGAGAGCACAAGAAACGTGTGATTCTGCACTAGGTGATGTCTTTCCCCATACAAGGGATCCTGCATTGTAACATGCTTCATGATGCCTACTGGTGGAAAGTTCCCATTTCATTTTTCAGTGCAATATCTCCTGCAGCAATGTCAGACAGTACACATAATAAATTGAGTACATAAAATCACCAGTTCTGAGATTTTCTTCAAATATTTGTTAGTGAATTTAACATTGGTACAAGATGAATGAGCTGCTCTAGGATGAATAGTCCTGGAAACTAAACCTTTTGGCTCCATGACAATACAGGATAGGTAAAGCTAGAAAAAGTCTTTTTACATACTACATGCTGCTGATGTGCTTTCACCCAGTACCATAGCATAAAAAGGGAATTTGATACCTATGTCCCACAGTCCTGGGTCCCACTGCTTAGACTGCTATTACACTGGTAGTTCCTTGAATGTGGATCCTTTTCTAGTCTGAGCTCATCCCTGCCTCCTTAGATTAATTAAACTCAAGCCATCTACCGGCCATGAGATGGTGATGACTGTGACTGTGTCTCTACATAGTGGAGTGAGGAGGATAGTTTATTTTTAAGGCAAATTCAACTCAAAGCTGGTGCTCAGTTCTAGACTGCCATAGTCTTGCTTGGTCACTTCTTGCCTCAGGTCCCTATCAATAAAATGGGGACAATAATTTCCATCATGGTGCTGATGGGAAACCCTGGTAGATGTAGGTGTGGTGCTCTGATACAAAGGGGTGGGAAAGGTTCCAAAATTCACTGCCAATCTGAGTCATCCTGTGCTTAAAAAACAATTTGTATCTGCTCCAGAACAATGTAGATGAAGACAGTGTGTCCTGTGCAGTTTTACTGACAGCGCCTGGGAAGCAGGAGAGGAGAAATTATTCCAAAAGCAGCATTACAAGATGAACAGCTGTTTATGCTGCTGGCTGTTCATCAGGTTTGTCATTCCTCTGGTAGGTTTGGTGCTCTTCGGGGTGATAAGGCAACAGGCAAAGAGAAGTCTAATCACTTGGTTTATAATGTTGCCAGCAGAGGTTTTTTGTGCAAGTTTCATGTTATGGGCTCTTCTGCTAAAAGCTGAGCTCCTTTAGTTATGTGGTTTCATAAGAAATACTGGGAGCAGGGCAGGGGTTTTGTTTTTGGTGGTTTTGAGGGAAAGGACATTTCTAGATCTTGTGGCTGTGGAGGAAAATTTGACAAAGTGATCCAAGTGTGACCTGAAGGCCCAGAAACTCTAAGGAAAAGAAAAAGAGTGGGTGGCTGGAATCTTACTCTTCTTGATTGCAGGATTCCTGGGGAGGCCAGCCTGTGTTATGGTCATTTTTCTTTTAATGTCTGAGGTAGGCAGTTCTGACTGGAGATTAGGGGTTGATACAAATAACAGCCAACATCCAATGGGGCAGAGTAGATAGCATTCACTCGAAAACTCTGGTCTAGAGGAATGTCAGTGCTGAGTCCAGGAGAACATTTCAGACCTGTGACTTCAATGGCAAGATCAGGTGGAAATGTATGTGTGTATGCATGTAGGCTAAAATATCCTGCTTGGTTTGTGTAGTCATCACTGCCTGAGCTGTACAAAAATGCCTGTATTTCACAGGAATCTTCTTTTTTCTTCTTTTTTCATAATACTTTTAGAAATGTTGACTTTTCAGAACCCTTCAAAAAGATATTTTTCCCCCAAGCAGATTTTTGGCTCTTTCTTAGAAAAATGGAAAAAATGGGGTGAATTGGACATTTTCTGCAAATAAAAAGGTTTAGAGGGGGGGAAAAAAGCCTTTTTTCTATCTAAAGTTTTAGGTGGAGGATTTTAACTAGCTTGAATCGCTTGCATAATTGCTCTTGTGACTTCAAAACACTTGCACTCTGGCTGGGTTTGGCCCATACAGTCCCACACAGTTGTTCTACTGTTTGTTAGTAATTCTGTTTAAAATCTTGGCGCGTCCCCACAATATAAAACAAATGAGCTCCATTGACTGCTGCTGCTTTTGTTATCAAACCCTGGTTAATGTCATCACGTATTTTGGATCAGTGCCTGAGAGAGAGAGGTTGAAGTCGGTCACTTAGTGCAAAGCAAAGATCTCCATTCTGCTCTGGGCTGACACCAGTGCTCTACTGTTCCTGCCATCATGGACCTCCCATAATGTTTCTCTTCATTTTCAGGATCACCTTTGTGATGGATAATTTAAAAAATGCTATGGGCTCTCTGCTGATGCTGCAAGTGAAAGTACTAACCACTGTTTCTTGTTGTATAAGCACCTGTCCACCCCCCATGAGCCTAGCTAAAACCCTTAACTGAGTACAAATAGCCCAACAAATAACCTTCATAAGGGAATCATATTTAATCGCCATGGCCTGCAGCTGGCTTTAAACTAGCAGCTAGAACTGACAGTTCTCAACAGGCCAGCTGCCTCTCTGGCTAGATTGAGAAGTCCTTGAGTTGACACTACTTCTTATTGCTGGGAGGTCATACTTACTGGAAGAGCCCCACCAGCCACTGACCCCTGGGAGATCCAGCTGGAAGTGTGACAAAAAGTGTCTTCTTGCCCCACGGTCTCAGACAAGTGATGTTCGGTCTTCTTTTTTCTTCTGGAGACGAGGGGGTTTCTTTTGTGGTGCCTGAGCTTGGAGTTCAAAGGGAGTATGTCCATATAAGCAATGGCCTGGGGAAACAGAGAGGGCTTTCAGAAACTATCGCCATATGAGACCGGTGCAACTTTCAGAGTGGCCCTGAGGGTAGGGTCCCATCTGCCTGTCCTTGTTCTGTTCTGATACAAGCCAGAAGAGCTGGGTCACAGACAGACATATGCTCCAGGAGCCAGTCTACCCCCACCTCCTCCACACCACATCACTGGTCCACTTACTCCTTTGTCTGTGCACTATGCCAAACCAAGAGCCCAACCAATACATGCGCATCCCCCAGCAAGGAAAGTCAAGCTTCTCCCTGCTGTGGCTCTGCTTCAGCAGCACCCCTGAGCCCTGCTCAACCCCATCCCCCAGCAGCTGAATGTAAAGCTATTCCCCTCCAGAGAGCCAGCATCAACTACACGAGCCCCGGCTGGTTTGTTTTGATTATACATTTGTTTCCTCTCTCCTGGGAGTGTCTGACACAGCTTTTACCTCTCAGTGCTCCAGCCCTGATTTTTTTTCCTCCCCCTTCTCCTACCTCCTCCCATCCCTCCTGTGGGCTACGCTTGGATTAGCCCTGACCCCTGCTGAACCCTGCTGCCAGAAGTGTCAACTGCTTTCACTTTCTGAGTTCTTTCCAGCCCAGCGTGGAGTGGGGAGAGAGCATCTTGGATTAAAATGCCTGCATCACTTTTTCCAACTCCCTGCTCTGGCTTGGAGAAGTCAGTGGGACTCAACTGCTGGTTAGATGAGTCTCTCCTTTCCCTCAGGATCATCTGTTTCCATTGGTTTGGTGGACACTGTCCGATAGAACATCCCCTCGAATTTCTGCTGGGGCAGGTGGATGGACAATTCTCTTCCTTCCTCACACACTCCTGTCAGGCCACAAGCAAAACAGCCTTCCTAAATAGCAAGTTGATCCTGTTCTGCCAGACATTTCCTGGCTCCAGGAAGTTTTAAGGTAGACTGTGAGGTTACCTGTGCTTCTCAATTGCTGGGGCATCTGTGTCTTCTTTGGGGGTGCCAGTGTTGGAGTGTTTAAGAGCTGAGCAAGCACTGGGGCTATGCATGTGTATGTGTTGGAGGGAAAGCAATGAGGAGGCAACTGTGTGCAAAGAGCTTGTGTGTGAATGTGATGATGACTTGCCATAGGAGATAATGGCTTTGTATGTGGGGGCATCTGGATGGAAGAGAACAGTTCACTTGCAGTGTGGAGTAGATGAGGATGTGTAGCTTTCTTTTAACAATACCAGAAAACAAGTGAGCACAAGGGAGTTAGGGAGTAACTGTATAGCTAGGTGGGGGCTTGGCTACACTAGTAAGAAAGGCACACCAATAAAACAGAATAGAGAATATGTTTCAAGCTCCTGGTATAAACTGAGTGAATTTCGTTCTTATTAGAGATAAGCTGTTGGAGGATATCTGTGTGTGGGAGGAAAAAGATGAGGAGGTGGAGATGGAGGAGGCTGACCACACCTGCTTCATGGGCATCTGTGGGGGGAAGAGTGATGATGTGGGAATGTGCCTAGATTCTCAGGGCTATACCACCAACTTGGGCCAGATTGTGTCCCAGCTGGGGCCAATGAAACAGTAACAGAATGCACTAGTCAGCTAGCCATGTCCAGGGTTGCCACAGGTTTGTCATGCTGCTGGACAGACTACTGAGAACAGCAACCCAGGTATTTAGGACACACCTGGCAGCAACCCTTTGGCTGATCAACAGTGAAACCTGTAGTAGTTGCTCTAACCTCTTCTCCAGGCTTCATTCCTGCCTTTGGCTCCTGATACTCTGCTTGTATGCTCAGCTCTAACAACTGAGACAGAACACCCATGTCCCAGCTTCTTGCAGGTGAAAGGATAAGCAGGTACAGTGTCCGTGTGCCTGTGAACACCTTTGTCTCCTGTCATGG
Organism: Crocodylus porosus; assembly: GCF_001723895.1. Lineage (NCBI taxonomy): Eukaryota > Metazoa > Chordata > Crocodylia > Crocodylidae > Crocodylus > Crocodylus porosus. The sequence continues at coordinate 2,102,207 of NW_017728923.1, forward strand.
ACCCCAGGTGAATGGCGATCACCTTACCTGTGAGAACAAAAAGGTTCAACACTGCCAAAGTGTCCACTGAAGGTGAGGAGAGGAGCCCTGGTCACGACAACTGCTCCCAAGTGGAGGGGCACCCAACAGAGTTGAATTCAAATGCGTGTACTCTCCTTTCAGCCACCAGTGACTTAAATGTTCCAGAAAAGCTCAGAAATGCATGGAAAACCAATTCATAACAAAGAATGTGGGAAAGGGAAGCAGCCAGTGCTCACATGTCTATGGTGCAAAAGCTGTGGCACTAACCCTTTCTGAATAAGCTGGTTGAGTATGACTAACTACCTCAGTTTTGCCATGCTGAAAGGCAGCATTAGGCATACTTTCCAGAAGGAGCCCTCTTCCTCCACTGGAGCAGGTCAGGACAAGACGGTATGTGATGTTGGGCCTGGGGTTCCCCTCTATCAGAATTAATGTTGTGTAGAAAACAGCTTCCTGGATAGCACATGCATTCTAGCAGCAGAGGGGAGGGAAGGTTTCACTATACCACCAAGAAAAATAAAGAATGCCACATGTTAAAGAGTTGCAGATGTTTAGACAGTGGCAGGGTTTTGGGTGGGGCGGGTGGTGCACAAAATAGTTCATAATATGCTGAATAGTGGAAAGTATCTGCCTATATGGAAAGCTCAGGAATAATCCAGCTGGTGGATGGAGGCTCCCCAGTGAACAGTTACCTAGCACAGGAACCTTGTCTCTGAGAATATCTCTCCTCTAAAATTTGGAACTGTAACAGAGGGAGAAAAAGAAAAGAGATTAAAATGGCTAAGGTCTGTCTACTGCTTTGTAGAGTCTACTATATCTCATGGCCCACCTACACTGGTAACCCCTTATAGACTGTTTTAGCCAAGAGCAAGGACTAGGACAGAGTGCATGTCTACAGTACCTCTAGGCTGTGCTATTGAGTGCCATAGCAAAGCATAGCATATCTGCTCCACACACAGAAATGGGTGTAACATTGCTGCTGTAGAGCAGTGGGGTGCCCTGATTGATCTATGCTCAGCACTGCTCTCAGGTGGCTGCATTACACGAGTCTTTGGTTTAGTGTGCATGGAGTAGGCATGCTGTGCTTCATGGCGGTGTCACTAGTGTGGAGTGAAGATGACTAGGCCTAGACAAGCTAGCAAGTTGGGCAGATTGGAATCTGATGAAGTTCAATGTTGAGAAATGTAAAGTGCTCCACCTCAGGATGAGCAGCCCCCAACATACCTACAGGCTTGGCGGCACCAAACTGACTAGCACCATGATTGAAATAGACCACAGCAGGAATATGAGCCAGCAGTGTCATGCTGCAGCCAGTAGGGCAAATAATACTCTGGCATGCATCAATCGATGCATCTCTAGCAAAAACAAGGAGATGATTCTTCTGCTCTACTCAGCACTGGTGAGACCGCAGCTGGAATACTGCATCCAGTTCTGGGCACTGCACTTTAACAAGGACGTGGACAAGCTTGAGAGAGTCCAGAGAAGAGCCACCCCTATGATCAGAGGCTTAAAAGGCAAGCCATATGAGGAAAGGCTGAGGGATCTGGGACTCTTCAGCCTGAGGAAAAAAAGGCTGAGAGGGGACTTAGTTGCAGCTTACTGCTACACTAGGGGAGTACATCAAGGGCTCAGTGAGCAACTGTTCATCAGGGCACCCGAGGGGAAAACTAGGAATAATGGCCACAAACTCCTGGAAGATTGATTCAGGCTCAATATTAGGAAAAACTTCTTCACAGTCAGGGTGTCCAGACTGTGGAATAAGCTCCCTCCAGAGGTGGTACAATCAGCTACCCTGGAAATCCTCAAGAGGAGACTGGAGGGTCACCTCACTGGGGTCACCTGACCCCAGTTGTCTTTCCTGCTTGGTGCAGGGGGCTGGACCCAATGATCTTCCGAGGTCCCTTCTGGCCTTACAATCTATGACAATGGCAGGAAGCAGGGAAAAAGCCAGCTGGTCTCATTCCTGAATATCTCAGAACTGAGAGGCCCCATCTGGGCTCACTTCCCTGAAGGTTTTGGGTAGGAAGGCTGGGAGCATTAAAGTTCTGGAGTGTTCACCACAATTTCACCCCTCTCCACGTCAGAGCTCTGGTCCACACTACCCACCCACTGAGTCAGGGCATATACACACAGACAGTAAATGCACATCTATATCTGTATTCAAAACACCAGGGCTCAAGCTCAAACTAATGGTTTTACTTTAACCCTGCAACTGTCAGGAAATTTCAAGTGAAGGGGAGGGCTTTGTGAGAATCTAGGGTATCACCTTCACACTGCACCTTCCAGATCTTCTGTCTGGTTATAATCTCAACCAGTGAATTGGTGATTGTGGTCATGAACTGTCTGGTCTGTCTTTGCCAATGACACATTCTGCAACTCCCCATCAGCCAACACATCCATTTTGACACACTTTTGTTTCCAATAATTTCCCAAATGCTTGCATTTCTTTGTTCAGGAGGAAAATGCAAGGTTTTTAGTAACTCATTAACTTTATAAACAATGGAAAGAACAGCAGACAGATCATAGTCAGACGGTTTTGGAATGGTTTCTTCAGCATTTGCATATGTTGCATTAGAGGAAGTAATCATTGAGATGGTTGAGTTGAAGAGGAGCCCTCCCACAAATCTGCTCAAGGCATAGCCAGAGGACTTCTGGGTGTGCAGAGCCATTTCTTTGCCTGTTCATTACAAATGGGGCCAGGTACTCTGCTGATGCAAACTAACATTGCCCCCCTGACAAAAAAAAAAGGAAAGAAAAAAGAAACCAAGTCCAGGAATATTTTGCAAAGATTTCCCTCTGTATTTGGACCAGTTCTTTTTCCCTTCATGTGGCAAGCAGCTGTGTTATGTCTCAACAATTATCTTTCCTTTTACCAGGCATAGCAGACTGCATACAAAAGCCCGGTTCTGTTTCACCCGGTCATGCTGGAACTTTTGTTTCTATGAACCTTCTGCATCTGGGAACATCTGTATGTGTCTGCAATGGAGCACCTGCTTGTCCATAACCGGGCTGACCACGTTGTCTGAATCTATTGCCTTCTCAACAAGAGATGATAATGAACCCACTTTAGTTCACAACACCTGGCATGTACCACCCCCCACTTCCCAGATTGCCCCATTTCAGTTCCATAATCAGCCTTCTTATCTCCAGGTCACCTGAATAGTGGGTAGTCCAACTGCTCAAATAGTAAATCACCTGCCCGCCTACTCAGCCAGACAGCCATCCTACTGAGGTTAGGGCTTGAAAGGCTGGGAGGCAGAGAAGCTAGTGGGGTTTGGCAGCAGGAACTAGAAGAGATGGATTGGGGCAGAGTACTGTTGAGATCCTCACCTCAGCTACTTGCTATCCACCTCCACCTTCTTAGACCCCTTGGACTTTGCTTCTTGGTCCCCCATTCCCTGAGGAAAAGAAGTGCACCTCATGAGGGGACAGCTAAGGTTGAAGAGCATTGACCTTCATAAAGGCAACAGTCAAGTGAAAACTACCAGGATCCTTCACAAAGATGGGTGACCTGAATGGGCAGTAGCAGCAGGTCACACATCTTGAGGACGGATGTTTTAATCTGGAGATATGGAGACAAATGTAAAATGAGTCTTCAGGGAACTCACTGGGGTCCCTGATAGGCAGGTCTCAAGGATATAGAAATACTGAATGGGAAAGAGAGAGGTTGCATGAAGGGGCAGGCAACCCCAGCACAGAGCCAAGAAACAGAAATGGGGAGCATAGAAACAGCATTCTGGTCTACAAGGTGAAAATGGAGTAGTATGGGCGAGAAAAAATTACAGAAAGGCACTTTAAAATGTTGTCTGTTGTCGGCAAAAAGCATCCTGCCACTTTCCTCCTTCGATCTGATGGGCCTGCTGGCAGCGAGGGGACACGAGAGAGAAAATGGCAACACAGTGCTTTGTGCTGACCACAGTATCTGACCTCTGGGTGCTGAGGTACTCAACAATGAGACAATAATGAGTGCGCCCGCGCGCACACTCTCTCTCTCTCTCTCCCTCTCTCTCTCTCTCTCTCTCTCTGCAGCGAATGTTCAGGTTGGGTCTGTCCTGATTGTTGGTTCAACAGAGGACTGAAACCTCACAGACATCTAAATCTGTGAGAAGCCGGGGTCAACAATAGCTTTTAGCTCTGGGCATAGGTGCCAACTTTTATTTTTGCTGGGGAGGGAAGGGGGAGCTAAGATGATGGGCCTGTGGAAAGTTTTATACTTTACAGGTGACTGCCCTCTTCCTGAGCTGGGCCAGGGCCCTTGGGCCCCTACATACTCAGCACTCTGGCCCTGGATACAAACCCTCTTTAGCCTTAGAAAATCCCTCCTAAAATGTTGTCTAACCCATGTCATTATTCTGCGGCTGCTCCTTTCACTCTAGTAGGACTTTGTTTTCTTTGTGGTACTCCTGAGGTGCTCCTTGGGAAGACTCTTTCTCACAGGGATGCTAGATTCTCCCCATTACTGTGTGCAAACATCTAAAGATTTGGGGGGAAACACTGCATGTGTGCCTGATAGGCGCACGTACATGGGTATTGTTCACACTGCATAAGCTCGCCTCCTCTAGGCTGGTTATGTGTCACCGATTGCTGGCTGTGCTTCTGCAACAGACTGAAAGGTGGCAGCAAAATCCCTGTGAATGGAGAGGGAGCAAGGCTGTGTGAGTGTGCACATGTGTGTGTCTTCTTGATTAAGAACACGGTATGCAGCTTCCTCAAGTAGACCTGGAAATAGCCTTACAAGGTGATTCAGATTGCGCACTGCCCTCCTCCTCCCCACCCCCTTTTGTGTTTTGATAGTATCTAAATGCAGGGTCCCAGGCAACGACCCCCCCCAGCCCCTCCGTTCCTGCTCACCAAGAGCTGAAATGACAAAGCAAGGCAAGCTTTGTACCAGGCTCGGAGGACTGACACACACCCTCTGAAACAGCCACAGAGTGGGAATTGTTAGTTTGATTGGTGTTAAGTTTTTCTTATCAGTCCATATGATTCTCAGCTGAGAGATGGAGGAGGGGCACGTGCACATGTAAAATTAAATGCACAGAAAAGTCCCCTTTGACTATGGCTCCTTCTGCTCAGAGCAGTGGCAGTCCAGGGGCCTGCCTGGTGCTCTTTCACGGCAGGTGGTGGAGGGGAACCCTACATACTGATTGCAGCTCCATATGTTTCTTTAGCGATCGTTGGCCTGGCTTTTCAGATTCCCCTCAGGGCTTCCTGCGGGGGGGAGGAGAGCTCTGTCAGGGGGGGTTGTGGATCTGTGTGAGAAACCAAGACTTGGACGGCTGACTCTTGGAGGGGTGTTTCTGATTTGATCTGCTCCTGTCCTGCTGGCTTTAGGTCTGCATGGAGCCAAACATTAGATAGGGCCTATCTTGCCCCTTCTAGTTCCAGGTGTCAGTCCAGGATGAGCAGACTCCAATAGAACAGTTCAGTACTGTCATGCCTGACTAAACCCTGACCCCCCACTGTGCCCAAGCCCACAGCCCAGCCAGACTGCACCCTGACCCATGTCTCTTGTGTGTGCATGTCTCTGCCTTGTATACTTTTAGCTAACGACTTGCTACTGTCTTTTAGCAAGTCTGTGCAATGCATCATAATATTGCCGCATGTTTTGTATGTTTGTACATCTGACTGTGACTGTGTTTCTACATGTACTACCACATCTGTGTCACCATGCATGTATCCAGATGCATACATGCTGAGGTGTGACTTATATGGCTGTGGCTTTGTGGTGTATTCTCCCACCAGGGGACAAGCAGGATGGCTGTCAAGGAAGGCAAGAACAATAGCAGAATAGCAATACCAACCAGCTGCAGGTGTTTTCACTGCTGTGTTGTCTAACCCTGAGTCACTGAGACTAGATTGATGGTGGGTGATATGCCTTTAACCCTATGGGTAGAGGTGTAGAGGTATGAGGGATGTTCCTGATGTCGCTCTCAGGGGAAGTCAGTGCTATGCAAGTGTTCATCTCTCCTCGAGAGGAAAGGGTCACCCCCCCAAGCCCACCTAATCTGAATGCTATAGCTGAAGCCCTAAGAGACTCCAACCCCTTTCCCAGGTGTCAATGATGCAGCAGCTTCCTGTGTCCTTGACTCCAAGTGTTCAACCAGAAAGGAAATGTTCCTTGCCAGTGAGCAAGAGAACTGGCCTTAGCTTAGCAATGCAGTTCTCTCCCCTCCTTTTCTAACCCCATTGCCCTGCTGTCAGCAAGGCACTTCAGGCTGTTAGAAAATTTTCTTTCCACACATTGAGCCTGGAAAGATTGAAGTAGGTGATACCATGGGCCAGCTAGGGAGGACAGGGTGTCACTGATGGCTCTCTGATGGGCTTTGTCTGGGAGTTCAGCAGTCTGAACGCCTCTCAAGGTGCCCCACAAAGACAAGTGTGCATGTACAAGTGCATGCACCCAGACACACCTAAAGTTGAAAAATGTTCTACAGATAGACTGTGCACATCTTGGTGTCCATGTATAAGCATATACCTTCCTCCTACCCCTCCTCTTAAAACATAGATATATGGACAAATTCTTATGAGGATGCAATAAACATGTAGACATACTTGTCCACACATGTACCTGTGCTTACAATACACCCACCCATGACATATACAGGAATCAGCCTATAGTGCTGAGTCACTGAACTTAGTTATTCAGTGAACTGCTTTTTCATTCTCTCTCCTCTTGCAATTGTTGTATATTTGGCTGTTCCTTGGTTCCAGGGAATGGATACTGGGATATATAGAGCCTTGTGCTTCTAAGTCAGCAGTGTATGTCCAAGTCCATCATCAGTGAGCAACAGTCAGGAACATCTGACACCTAGCTTGTTGTCTAATGTGAAATAGCTTTATGACCTCAGCCCAGTTTGCTGCTAAGTGATTACAATGGGCAGGTCCCCTGTTCCCACTTTTCTTAACTCAGGACTTGATGAAATAAGAGGAACATAAAATTTGGAAGTGTGTATGTGTGTTGGGCAGGGAATGGTGGGATGGGCAGGACACTGTTTAGGCACTGGCTCCTTTTAAGAGGTTGCTGGATTATTGACCTCAATAGTTATGGAAAAAGGAGAAAGGGAAAAGCAGCCACCTACTGAAATGATGGTATTTTAGCTCCTTCCTTTTATCCCAAGCTGCAGAGGTTTGGGCTGGAGAACTGAATCAGGAATTTTGTTGCCCATGAACTTACTGAAGTAGTCATTGTGGGGTCTGGACTGGACCAAAACACAGCTGCAAACACCACCACACCAGGTTCAGACCTCCACAATCCATGCACCTGGAGGTAAGAGCCCAGGTTGCAAAGAGAATGACTTCAGGAGGTACCAGCAAATCAGACTGTTAGCACCTGGCTGAAATGATGGTTCCATAAATAGTTCTCAATAAAGATCCAGTTGAATTCTAGAAACATGATGTTTCATGCTATTACGCAGCATACCATGAAACATGGTGGCAGCCATGAGTTTAGTGAGACCTCCCAACAAAGGAAAGCACATGATTTGCATCTTCACAGAGCCTCACAACATAGCTCAAAGACACCTTACCAGATAAGACATTCCTGCCCAAAGGCATCTGTTGAGTCTTCTGTGAAATATGAAACACCATAACCAGACGGGAATATGAATACATCCTGCTTACCAACAAACAACTGCAAGGTAAACAGACTATTCCAACTTTTCTCTGGACCCATTCTGCATACAAAATGAACTTTTCCAAACAGGAGATTTTACTACCTTTAACTGTGAAATATGAACTTTCATTTCTACCCTGGAGAACTTTTACAGTCTTTTCTCTGATGCCTGATGAAGGGTGCTTGCACCCAAAAGCTTGCAGTTAAAGAAATGTTTTTGCAAAAAACTTGTTGGTCTAATAAAAAATATCACCTTTACCATGAGTCATGATTTAACAGGCAGATAAAGCAGCTCCTAGAAACAGCAAACAGGCTGCAAGGAGGAACTCAGACCCCTGGGAATTATGGATTTCCAGACCAAACCATCGGACAAGCTCTGGTAGGGAGTATGGATATAGAGCTGCCTGGGAGACCCTGGTACATCTAATTCTTCCTCACAAGAAGCACAGCGTGCCAAGGTACATGGAGCATCACTTTGTTGCAAAGCCTCCCCATGGAAATGAGGCTCATTTTCCTTTCTTGCCTGTCTGTTCCTCTGCCACAGGGGTGTTTGCTTAAGATATTTACTGAGCAATTTGCATTCAATTACACAAGGAGGAAGCCCTGGGAAGATTTCCTTCTGGCTTTCTCTTAACGGAATCCAACTTGCCCAAATTACAACCTAGGAAGCATCTCATTAGTGGGAAGTGAGGTCTCCAGAAAATGTAGATTGTGGAAAGATTTCTCCCCAGCAGTGCACAAATTGGGGCTGGCCAGAGAGCAAGTTGGTGAGGTGCTCATCATCTGAATATATTCAGTTCCTCTCTGACACCTTCCCAAGTGCTGCCCCACAGCACCCAGAAGGAATTGTGGATGTAATCTTACTAGCTTCAAGATTTCAACACTTAACAGCTCCCCCGCTCCCTCCCTTCCCTGTCTAGACAGGTTTAGTTTATCTCCTGCTCTGCTGTGTTCACTCCTTTCTGTGTTCTCTGCTTGCTCACAGATGAGGAGGGAATGGTTTTCATTTTCTTGGCTGAAACTTTAGGACATTTTTTTCCACTGTGTTCCCACCCACTCTGCCCCCTCTCACTCCTGCCACCTCAAATGGTTTTGATTTGAACCAGAGTTGGGAGAATCAGTGTTTTAAGGTCAGAGTTTTGGGTGGGTCAGGAGGGATACTTTTTTATAGCCAACATTTGCTGAAAGAAAGCAGATTTACAGGTTATGCACCATGCAGATAATAGTAACTGGAACAATGATAAAGAAGACATTAATGGAAGTGAGGAGGTAAAGCCTCAAGAAGAAAGGTGGTCCTGCTGCTTAAATTCCTGGCTTGGCACCTAGAAGAGCCTATTTTAGGCTCAGTTCATCCTGTGTGAGGTTTGGCAAGTCATCTACTCTCTATCTATCTTGGTTCTAGTTGTCAGATTCTTTAAGGCTGGGACCACCTTTGACCATGTGTTTGTACAGAGCTTGGTGCTGGGAGCCCCAACCTGAGCTGGATCTTCTAGGCTGTCGTTATTGCCTGTCACTTGTTCACTTCAGGCCCTTTGGGGCCTTTTTGCAAAGTCTTGGGTCTGGAAACTGAACACTTTGCACATTCAGGGGCATTTGATTTCAAGTCTGGTGCGGCTTTTTCCTAGTGGCAATCATTAATATTATGCTGGTTAGGCATAACCCGCAATTGTAGCCCTTCCTCTCCCTAATGATGCAGGAAAGGGGGCAAAAATCCACATGCATACATGATAGGTGTCCTCTAAGTGGATGCTATTTTGTCTGTAATGGAGCTGATCTCTGGAGTAGGAGGCAGGAGAGAGGCAGAACTACATGCTGTATATATAAGGATGGTTTAATGTGGCCTCCCAAGACAGGTGATGGCAGAGTGGCAAAGGTATCTTGCTACAGGTCAAGAAGGAGTACAAGCCTTGCTCTGGCCTTGTTCCAAAGGCTGTCCCAGTTGTAAATGGGTAAGTAATCATTTATATTGGGGGCTCAAAGGCAGCTAGGATGTGACACTAGCCACATTGCTCCCATATGTGCCTTACCCAGGCTAACCTAAAGGGCCATATAATACCACTGGTGGAGCTTTGGTCTCAGGAAAGGAGGCTGTCTAGCATGAGTTTGCTCTTTGTAAGGCTTCACTGTAATTCTGGTCGCCCTTTTTGGGAAACACAGGCTGCCTCCCCTGACACACAACTGCGTTGCTTCTTTCTATTAGAGGTTGGAGACTTCTTGAATGTGAGTGAACTGCTCCTTTACTACATTTTCCAGAAGCAGGTAGCCTCCTGGACACCTCCGGTCATTGGCAGGAAGCTGTATTATTGCTCTGGATTATGTCATCCACATGGTCTTGTCCTCCTCTCTCGCCTGCTGCCTGTACCATCTGGTCCCTGGGCTGGGAAGCCAGGTTTCCTCTCATTGGCTACAATCTCTTCTCAGGCCCTTCCCACGTCTTCTCTACACGTTAGGTCTCAGGTGAAGAATCAACTAAACCAACAACATGCAACCCACCAGTGCACCAAGGATCAAACCTGCTATCTCCAGAGTCTGAGCTGGGCCTGTGATAGACTGAGACTCATTGCAGATTGGGCACAAAGACATACAGACAGAATACACCCACCAGTGGGTTACATTGGCAGCCCCAAGCCAATCTTGCCTCCAGTGGAGTCATGTGAGAGACCAGTTCTGGCAGGGGTGCAGGTCCAGCTCTATGTTACTGGTTGGTATCCAGCAGGCTGATTCATCCTGTACAGCTGCTCCCAAGCTGTTACCTGTCACCAGGCTGGACATAGCCACAGTGTCTCCAGGCATTAGTAGTTCCAAATAATCTCATTTCTGGCCGCCTCTGTGAGGAGGCATTGCTGAACAGGTGGGAGGCTGGTGGCAGTCGAGTGCCATGTCTGGAAGGCAGAGAGTTCTGGGCCTCCCCCATGTTCAGGGGCACTGCTCCAGCCCCCTTAGTGTCTAGGGGCAGGATTGATTGATGTTGGGCAGTCAGATACATTGCTACACTGGGGAAGAAAATGAGCTGGTAGAAGAAACACCTGCCCACCATCACTGCAGAGGTTGGAGGGTGGGGGTTAGGGAGGAGAAGGGGGAGGATTGGTGCAGAGAGAAACCAGAGCCTCACAGTACAGGATGGGGGAAGGGGTGAAGAAATGAGGAAACCCAGGAGAGAGCAACAGAGGGAGCCTGTACCCCCTTTTACTCCTGGGGTAGAGAAGCTCCATGTCCCCTAGATGAAAAGAAACCCTATGGACTCTTATTTCCAAAGGGAAGACACTCAAGAAATTCCCCTGTGGTTGCCAAAGAAGAGGGAATGGACTTTTGATCTCCATCCTCCAGCACATTCATGGCAGGCTTAACATTGTAGTCTTCCTGGGGCAGGGACTGAGTCTGCTGAACTAGGGCCAACGGGCCTGTTAGCAACTTCCCCATGGAGACAGCTGCATGGGGCCTCTTGGAGCCTGTGAGTATTATGCGGCTTCTCAAAGGCCTCTGGTGGTTCTGAGCAGCCACTGGCCCACCAGAGCATTTCAGTGTTTCAGAGTTCAAGGCTAGGAGGGAATGTGTTCTGCTGGAGTCTGACTTCCTATGGAGCACAGGTCATTACATTTCACCCACTGAACCTCATAACCTGATTTAGTCTAAAGCCTCATAGTTGTCATGGAATAAATTAAACTATTGTCTGCCACTAGGAGAGACAGGTGACATGTGCCACATGCAGTGGCAGATAATGGGTTAAATGGATATTCCCAGGTGATCCTGGCAGAAGCAGGTCTCTGCTTTGTGATGCAGAATGTGAGAAATGGCCAGGATCCCACCAGTCTGCCCCAACTGGGAATGTGCTTTCTTTACCCAACTCTGGCAATCAGTTACATCCCAAGCATGCAAGCAAGACTCACCAGCTAGACAATGAAGACAAAGGATTTTCTGTGCAACCCCATGGTGTCTTGTCTCCATCTTTAGCTAATCCTGGGTGCTTCATAGAAAAGATGCAGGGAGGTGAGGGAAGACAATGTATCTAGCCAATTAAACATCATGGGAAATAAATCCTTCCTGATATCCTGGCAGTGGTTAAGGTCTGGATAATGCCCTGAAGCAGCAGCTTGATGGTAGTTATTAGCTTAATGAATTGGTGCAAGTGTCATGAGCATGTTGAGGGCAATGAAAAGCTTCCTATTCTCTGCATGCTGTATAAAGGGTGGGAATGAATACGGGGTGTCAAAGATACATGTGTAGATTCTAAGGCCATGGCCATGAAGTCTCACTCCCTGCCTGCAGCGGCTGCAGAATCTTCTCCAGAAGCAGGATCAGAGTCTTGCTTTTATCTAATCTTGTCTTTAAGATGCCAAGTCATAGTGGGTACCCCCTCCTAGGAAGATGCTCCAATGTCAAATTACCCTGACATCTAGGAAATTCTTATTTCAAGGCTGAATTTGTCTAAGTTGAACTTCCAGCCATTGGTTCTTGTTATGCTTTTGTCTGCAAGATTGAAAAGCCCCCCACTGTCAGATATTTTTTCCATGTGTAAGTACCTAAACACATGTTGGTTTCATATAATGCAAGTTTTTTTAATCAAGATTCCATGTGGTACGAAGTCAGATGCCTTGGAGGAATCCAAGTACACTGTAGCAACTTGGTTGCCTTTGTCATCTAGACCTGCAATCCTGTCAAAGAAAAGGAACAAAAAAAAAGAAGAAAGAAAGATAACAGGCTTACTTGACAAGAGCAGTGCTAGTGCACAGAAACTATGATAGTTGTGCATTTATTTAGTATTTGATTATACAAGTACAAAATTAAATGTGCAGTAACCACTGTGAAGTAATGAAGTAGACGTGCCCACTATGTATCAAAATGCCTTATTGCTATCTTTAACTCTAATGGCCATGAATAGTTCATTGCTTTTTTACCTTCTCTTATCTCTTGCCTACACTCTTTAAATCTGTCCCTTATACCTATTGCTATTAACCTCTTTTCACCCACCATTTTACTGATGACATTTTATTGATGCTGCTTTCGCATTTCCTTTTAACCAAGGGTTTTTTTTCTGAGTAGCATCATTTTTTTCATATTTGTAGATCATGGAGCTTGGGGGGTGGGGGAGTGGGGTGTAGGGGGTGGGAAGTATCAAGTAAAATGTCCTTTTGAACAAATCCTAATCTTATCTTAACACTTCTTATTTTAAATGTATTTAATATTGGTAATATTTCATTGACATTTGGGGGAACCAGTTCTGAGATACTGATTTGAGAAGTTAATTAAACCCCACCAAATTATCTACCACTCAGCCCTATGAACAGCCAACCTCAATCCCAGCTTCCTTCTAATGAGGAAAACTCTCACTAGGAAGTACTATAAAGACTTCTAACTACACATGACTGACAAAGGCCCTCCACTCCTATACAGGACACTTATTACAGCAGCTTTTGGGTACCTGAAGAAGTAGAGAGGCCTCTGCACCTCTAGCCCTACTGGAGTGATCACTGATGTGGATAGCCCAAGAGGCAGTAAGGGATGGTCCACCTCTGCTATACTATGCTCAGCTTCCCCAGGCCAACCTACAGGTTTTGTTATAGGTATTTGCATGTACTGAGCTCTGATCTTGCTACTCTGAACATCAAGCAACTGATCTCCACATTTGTGCCCCTCTATTCCAGGTCTAGGAGTCTATCCTGTGCTCATTGCCATTGCTTGAGTACCTCTGGCTTAGCAACAAGCCACGTCATTGGCATCACATGTCAACCTGAGAATTGTGCAGGTAAAACTTTGTGATTAGGAGGAAGGTTGGAAGCATATGCAATGTGAGTTGTTGTGTGGCAACAGAGGCCTGGAGGTGATTACCATGGCAACCAAATTCTGAGGTGTAATAATGTTGCAAAGTGCAGACATAAGTAGCTCCCCATGATGGATATCCACAACTGCTCTAAAAGGGTCAACATGTTGTCTGAGGTCTCAGACAGCTTCCCTGTTGCTTCAAAGACCTGGCAATCCAGGGACAAAGGATTCAGATGGGCCATACCCTGCCTCACCATTGTATTTCTTGGGGCGTAGCCATGGCAGCCCCCTCTGTGCTTTCTCTCTCAACAACAAGAGTGAAGCTCCCTGGCAGGAAGTGGCTGGTGATGACTCGGAGTAGGTGTAGGAAAAGGCCTACAAAATAGCAGCTCATTCTTTCTTTTGCTGTCTTGTCCATCTGTATCTAGCCTTCAGCTGCTTGTGGATCCTTATAGTGCAGTAGAGCTAACAGGGCTACTGCACTAATTCCCCAGGACATGGATGGTTCATAGATTTCATAGATTTCATAGACATTGGGGCTGGAAGGGACCTCGGAAGATCATTGAGTCCAGCCCCCTGGCCCAGGGGCAGAAAGTCAGCTAGGGTCAAAGGATCCCAGTAAGATAAACATCCAAATGTCTCTTAAAGGAGTCCAGAGTAGGTGCTTGCACCACCTCTGGAGGCAGTCTGTTCCAGGCCTTAGGGGCAAAGACAGTGAAGAAGTTCTTCCTTATGTCCAGCCTGAAACGGCCTTGAAGGAGTTTGTGACCATTTGATCTTGTCATCCCTTGGGGCACTCTGTTGAACAGACGTTCCCCCAGATCCTGATGTATGCTCTTTATTTATACTTATAGGCAGCCACCAGGTCCTCCCTGAGCCTGCGCTTTTCCAGGCTGAAGAGTCCATGGCTCTCAGCCTCTCTTCATAAGGCCTGTTCTCCTGTCCTCTGATTGTGCCTCTCCTCTGGACTCTTTCAAGCTTCTCCACATCCTTTTTAAATTGTGGAGCCCAGAATTGGATGCAGTACTCCAGCTGCAGCCTCACCAAGGCCAAGTACAGCGAGAGGATGACATCCTGGGAAGCATCTATGGATGCAAGCCAGAGTTTTGCTTGCTTTACCAGCTATGACATCGCATTGGTGGCTCACGTTCATCTTGTGGTCAGTCATGATCCCCAAGTCCCTTTCGGCCATGGTGCTAGCAAGTGTAGCACTGCCAGGCATGCTGAGGGGTTTTTTTCCCCAAGGTGGAGTACTTTGCATTTTTCGGTGTTGAACGCCATTAGGTTTTCATCTGTCCATTTTCTGAGCCTGTCTAGGTTGACCTGGATCACCATCCTATCTTTAGGTGTGGGCACTCTACCCCAAAGTTTGGTGTCACTGGCAAACTTGGCCAGTCAGCTCGTGATACCAATGTCTACATCGTTAATAAAGATGTTAAAGTGTATAGGACCAAGGACAGAGCCTTGGGGGACCCCACTGGTCATGGTGCACCAGGATGATTTACTTCCATCTATGACCACTCTCTGGGTCTGACCTCGGAGCCAATTTCCCAGCCATCAGACTGTGATGTAGCCGAGGCTGCAGTTGGCCATTTTTTTTCATGAGGAGATCATGGGACACCACATCAAAGGCTTTTTTAAAATCAAGATATATGACATCAATCTCTTCTCCCTTGTCCAGATGATACATCACCTGGTTATAGAAAAAGATGAGATTGGTTAGGCAAGACCTACCCACAACAAACCCGTCCTGGCTGTCCCTCAAGATGTTGCCATCAGCCAGCCTGTCAAGAATGGTCTCTTTGATAATTTTTTTCCAAGATCTTCCCTGGGATAGAGGCCAAGCAGATAGACCTGTAATTCCCTGGATCTACTTTCCTCCCTTTTGTGAAGATAGGCACCATATTGGCCTTCTTCCAATCTTTGGGTACTTCACCTGAGCACCATGCATTTTCGAAATCCATGCCAGTGGCTGAGCTATGATGCCTACCAGCTTTTTAAGTACCCTGGGGTGTAAATTGTCAAGGCCAGCTGACTTGAAGGTATCCAGCTGTCAAGGTGTTCCTTCATATGGTCTACATTGATGTAGGGTAACCATTCTCTCTTACTCTGGCTGTCCCATACCGTACTGGGCAGGGATGGTGGGGCTGGTGAAAAACCGACGCAAAGAACCCATTAACAGGTTGGGCCCCAGCTGGAGGAGAAAAGGGTGCACTCTGCTGTGCAGCCAAGTGCTAGAGGAGCCCGAGGGACTCGATGTCTCCTAGTGTGTATGGCTGGGCTTGGGGCGGGGGGCAATCACAGCAATGAGAGGGAGGGCAAGGGCTTGCGTGAGGCCTGGGTGGCTCAGTTGGTAGAGCTTGGGTGTCAGTTGTCAGTTTTCCCATTTGGTTTAGCAGGTGTCCAGTGTTACCCTTGCTTTTCCTCTGGCTCCCCATATATCTAATAAAGCACTTTTTATTGTCCTTGATACATGTAGTCAGCTGGAGTTCAATCACAGCCTTGGCTTTCCTGGTTTGCTCCGTAAGGTGCAGAATACTCCTCCTTTGAGGTGGTTCCAAACTTCCATCTTTTATAGGTTTTTCTTTTTAGATGCAGGAAGTCCACAAGTTCCCTGCAGAGCCAAGGGGATTGCTGTGCCCTTTTGATGCCTTTCCTCTCAGATGGGATAGACATTGCTTGTGCTTCCAGGATCACTCCCTTGAGGAGCAACCACTCATCCTGAACTCCCCTCATCTTTGGGTCATGGTCCCTTAGGGCTTCACCAACAAGCCTCCTGAGCTTGTCAAAGTCAGCTTTCCTGAAGTCAAGGACTTCTGTATTGCCGACTGACTTGCCAGCTTTGTGGTGGATAGTGAAAGTGATCAGCTCATGGTCACCCAGCTTCCCTTCGATCATTAGGTTGCTGATTAGATCATCCCCTGTGAGGTACCCTGCTCTGGTTACGCCTGCTTTTACTGCCTTCCAAGCTCCTGGTGCACACAGGTCCTTCACAGGCATGAAGTGGGTGATCTGTACTGTAGCAACTTCAGAGCCCCATCTCCCTGATGCAGGTTAGGGACCCCCTTTCAATTTAGCTTGCAAGCCCCTAGTTAGTTTGTGAGCTCCTCAAGCTAGAATTTCTTTCACAGCATGATAAGCATTGCCCAGATGACTGAATACTGAGCATGTCATAGATGGAGCCAGAGCAGTACCTCTGCCTCTGCACAAAGGGAAACACCAGCGCCAACTGTAGAGGACATCTATGAACCGGATGGGCTGGACAACAGGAATTCCTCTACCCCTAGTTGTTCAGCGGGGAACATAGATCCACACTCCCTTGCTGAACTGTGGAGCCTATTGCCCCAGAGCTGAGAGAACACCATCATGAGGAAGGAAATCAACTTGGGGCTGACTTAAAGGCATCCAGGAGGGGCAGGAAAGATGGAGCAGCCACATCCTTTCTCTCCCAGCAGCCAGTCCAGGGACCAGCTCCATGTGCTTTATTCCCTGGCCTCCACAGCCTCATTTATTACCCCCCAGCCATTCATCGGGCTAGACAGATGCCCAAAATAAAGGCTGCCATGATCGATAACTGAAGACAATATGGTGGGAGGGGCCACTGGGACTCACTCATGAATAAACATGAGCCTATTTGGACAGAGCTTCCTCTTGTAGCAAAATAGGACCGATTGTGTAGCAGGCATTTAGCATTCAGCGTTGGTCAGCCTGTCTTCCAGTACCCCCGAAAACTATTAGGTGCTTTATTTATTTAATTATTTCCTCTCCCCTCACACCCCTTCCCCACCTCTCTCTCTGTCTCTCTTTCTTGGTGACAGACCTGGTTCTTTTCACTCTTTGTCCTCCTCCTTCTTTCTTTTTTTTATCTTCCTTCCTTTTCCTTCTCCTTGTTTCTTTCTCTCCCCTGCTTTTGTATACGGGGCCGTAACGAATGGCAGAGAAAAGAGGGTGCTGTGAGAAACTGGAGCTGCCATTGACAGAGTGGGTGGTGAGCGCTTTCTGCTTTGCTTGGGGGTTTTGTGTGTGAATTTTCATCTGGAGGCTCAAATGAAGGGGGGTCAAAGGGAGAGATACAAAATGGGGCTATAGAACTGTCTTTCTTTTTATGGTGATGGGGGTTGTGTTTGGGAAGGAAAACTGGGGCCATTGCAAACAAACAGTGAGTAGTGTTTTACCACTAGCCTTCTCCTCGAGAGCAGGGGATATTGGGGAGTTGGCCATGCCAGGAGAAGAGCTCTGGCTCCCTTGCTGTGGTTCAGCTCAGTGCTTTTCCTTCCTGCCTTTGAAAATCCCAGTATTGCTAAATCAACCATGTCCCTCATGGGAGTGCCAGACCCCCTCCGCCTTGCTTTGATGCTGTTGGACAAGATTGTTGGGATGGGTCTGGGCTGAGATGCTACCAACAGCAAAAACGTGTGGGTCAGAACAGGCAGCATACCACAGGACGAAGAAACTGAGAGCTGGCTTCTGGGCCTGGCTCTAGTTGTTAAAACTTTCCCCACAGACAGACTCTTCTCCCAAGATCCTTCTAATGGAAGGGGCTAGGGTTTCTGTCCTCAGTTATGCTTAGAGAGCTGTGAGCCCTGTCACCTGGCTACCCCAAAGAGCAGAGGCCGTGTAGTGGTTAGCCCTAGTTAACTGAGAGATGAGGCCGGATTCAGAGAGTTAAGGTTGGGAGTCATCCTCAGTCATCTCATCACATATGTATGTGTGTGTTGAGGAAGAGAGCTCAGCTTGGTGGTGGTAACTCAGTATGAGTCTAGGTGTGCAACTTCTTCCTGGGGATAGTGAGATATGAGACCTGCTAGGCAGCTAGGGTGTGGTTCCTTTCTCCTAGCCAACCTCTGTGAAATGGCCCCTGAGCAATATCTCAGGCATAAGAGAGTGGGACTGCATGCTGTCCTTCCAGCCCCAGGCAGAGGGGACAGGGTGTAGCAGAGGCATGCTGCATTGACTCATTTTGGCTTTCCAAGCCCCCTACACAATCATGGGTAATCTCACCATAAGGCAGAACAGTGCTGAGTGACTTGCTCATGGTCAGACAAGGCATCTGTGGCAAAGCATGGAGCTGGACCCCAATTTCCTCAGTTAATATTTCACCACCAGACTATCCCATCTACCACCTGATAGGCTGACCCTGCAGACCTCTGCTACTGCATGTGTGTGTTACAGGGTAGTAAAGTAGTCTCCTTCTCAGTAGTAAGGGCTCATGGCACTGGGCTGACAGAGCTGAATTGAATTCTTAAACCAGGTCTATACTGCAAATGTACTGAGTGTGTCTACACGTGCATTTACTGTGAAGTAAGTTACTGTGCAGTAAGTGGTTTTTAGGCTAGTGCGTACACGTGCAGATATTATAGCATAGTAACACTGTGTGGACTGACTTGGAACTAAAGTTAGTCCCAAGTCAGTCCATGCACACAGTGTTACTGTGCAGTAAGGTGGCTTACTGCGCAGTAACTAATTGGGTATAAATTTGCTACCTGCATAATGCAGGTAGCAAATTTACGCTGAAGTCAGTGTAAGTTGACATAGTTACAGTGCAGTAATTTTCAGTTACTGAGCAGTAACCTAATTTTCTCCACAGTAACTATGCACATGTACACATGCCCACTGTGCCTGACAACTGTGCTCTCACATAGGCCACACTATTCCAGGTAAGCTCCCTCCTAAACTGGTGCCCCAACATGTACTCCTGGTGGCATTGCTGCTGGGCATGGCAAACTTGCCCCTAAAGTTTTTGGTACTCCCAGCCTCAGAGAGGACCAGGGTATGTTGTAGGAGGAACTCAGTGTAGCAAGGGGCTATCCAGAAAAGAGGCCTTCTTCAGGGCTCTGCTTAAGTATATGATGTGTCTTTACTTGCTCTACAGAGCCCACAGCATGAGAAGTCAAAGGTCAGCCGAAGCCATGTGGCCACTCAGGCAGTGTGGTTAAAGCTCCCCAGTTTCTACATCCAATGGCACACAAGGGCAAGACTGGGCCAGCATCATATGCAAGTGCCTTTAACTCCGCAGGTCAAATGGCCAAGAGCCCTTTTATAGCTGGGTAAAATGGATGGACTTTGTCAAATCTAGGTCAGGGCTCAGGCTTGTGCCTCTGCAGATGTCTTCTCTGCTTAGCAAGCACACCCCAACCCAGATAAAATACAAAGGAAGTTGCATTAATTAATTACTCTCTTTATACTTCAAGGGCCAGTTTGTTCCTGGCCCATGACCTATGTGCACAGCTGAGGTCTGCAAACATCCATTCTCCTAACAACCTGGGTGAATACCATGCATACCTACCCAGATGCTTTTGCATCTGACTGACCCCCAGGGTGCAGAGTGCCCACAGGTGGTGGACTCTCATCCCCTGAACTCCGCCAGCCCAGAGGGGACAGCATTCCCCCAGGAACATCTTCTATGTCTTGGCTCTACTTACTTGAGCCCCATGGGAGAAGAAAGCAAAGGCAAATTCAGGCTGAGAGCAAGAGAGTTTCAATGAGATCCACTGAACAACTTCTCGCAAGATAAGCTATGGGAGCTCTGTTCCCTTAAACCTGGCTGGATCCCAAGTCCCATGTTGTGGTGATCAGCTGCGCATTGATCTGTGGGGAAGGACGAGAGAATTTAGGGTTGGATGTTTCACCACTGAGGTCAATAACAGGGGAGGATCAAGCCTTACAGAGCCCTTCATATCTCTGATCTAATGAGAGCAACCAAGCTGGAGCCTGCAGGATAGTAGCATCTTCCCTATGGGTTTTGCACCTACTGCTAATACACAGACAGACATCAGAGTGACATGCACTGTTAAAAGGCACAGTCTGTGTTGGGGCATGAGCTTCACATTCATTCACTTCCATCTTATAGATTTCATAGACATCAGGGCTGGAAGGGACCTCGAGAGATCATTGAGTCCAGCCCTCTGCCCAAAGGGCAGGAAGTCAGCTGGGGTCATAGGATCTTTTCTTTCAGTTGTTCATATTCTAAGTCTGAGCCCCTGGTATTAATCTGGCATTATTCCTGGATAGCAATATCCCACTTCCCATTGGTTCAGAAGTCTTGCTCCTGACTCCAGGACAAATTCAGCATGGCAGCCCTTGGAAGTGACCTTCAGGATACCCCCATTACAGAATTCTCTGTTGGTATTGCTGACAGAAGTGGTTGGGATTTTGGCACCAGCCAGTCCTGGCTTCTCAGAGTTCTCAAGATGTGTGATATTATTTAGTATTGAAATTAATCATTAATTACTCTAAGCACCCCCTGAGACAATGGGGGCCATAGGGAGGGAACCCAAAAGGTTGAAAACAATGCCATTGTTTCTTGGCTAGGGAATGCCATGGTGGTTGGGTTTTGCTGCTTGGCATCATTGATCATGTTCTTTAATTTTCATGACTTAAATCAGTGGTTCTCAACCTTATTAGACTTGAGCCAACTCTCAGTAGGTTCAAGGCACCCCTTGTAAAATGCTAGCTCTTAGTTTTCACTTACTTTTTGACAACACTAAAAATAATATAGCAATTCTTTTGTTGCAAAGAACCCATCAAGACCACATCAGGTCATAATATTTCTAACACCCTGGATTTCTGTTTGAAATCTCTGGGTTTATCTTGTAAACCATGTCTGCATACCTAACAGGAACCCCAGGTGCCATAGCATCCTGGTTGAGAATTACTGACCTTAATATTATAGAAATGAATATCAAAGCTCTTATCCTGCCACAGTGGAGTGAGTCAAACTCCTCTGCTGGTCCAGAGAGGTGTATCTTTTTTTTGTACTGCACAGGCGTTTAGTGCTTCCCACCCTCACTACTGCAGGGGTTGGCTGCACCTGCGGTCTCCATCACATGGCATTTGGTATGTGTCCTCCAAATGTTATCTCTGTCTCAAGGTCTTGCCTGTATTTCCCACTCCCCTGTTTCCTGATGGGCTGTATGAATTGTCATTCCCAGCCACTTTCCCCTGAAGCAGATTTTATCTACGTGATCTACATCTTCTTTCCTCCAATGCAAGGGGTTAGCTGCGTGCCCCACACCAGGTCCTGCACTGCAGGGGTTAGCTGTGTGCCCTGTGCCCTTTCCTCTATTGCAGTGTTTTAGCAGCATCCCTCTTTCCTTGGCCCCTCTGCAGCGCAGAAATGGAGTGTGTGTGGGGGGTGGAGGGGGTTGCTGTGAGCTAGGGCTTGGCAGGTTTGAGCCACAGGAGGGCTCATGCATTACAATCCTGTACAATCTGCCCCCCTTCCTTGTGCCCAGCAGTAGGGGAGACGGCTACTGTTTAATCCCATTTGACAGCTCTTTCATCATCTGCCTCCCTCCCTCCAGCTTCACTGTGGCTCATCCAAGGCTCCTTTGTGGCCATAATCAAAGCCTGGTGAGTGATGGCCATTCGGGGGGAGGGGAAGGAAGAGATGTCAAAGGAGTGGAAAGAGGGTGGCTTAGCGGGGGAGCTCACAGTGGTTCGTTCTCTGGGACCAGAGCAAGGCCTTGCTCCTAGGATTGCTAGCTCCTTGGGACAGTGCCTGGGGGGAGGGAGGTAGTGCTCCTTTGCTCCCGCCCCTCCCTGCATGCTGCAGGTGTGCATTGTGGGTGGCAGGGGCTGGAGGGGGGAGGCAGTCGCAGAGGCAGGAGTGTGATTTCCCACAGGCTGGGCTGGGAGGAGGGGACTGGGTGTCCCCTGCTGTGATTACTTGCTGATAAGTTGGGATGCAGATGCTCCTCTCCTGTGGGGACCCGGTGGGAACAGCAGGAGCCATTGTGTCCTCGGGGGTGTTCCTCATTGAAGGCTGTTTCCGGTGTCTTGCAGACACCATCCACCAGGCATATTCTTTCTCTTTCACAGCAACTCCCACCTCTGCTGAGCCATCCCTAGCCTGGGATGCAGGAGAGCCTCCATGCCAGTGCTATGATGGGAGTACCATAAACTGCATAGAGCTGTACTGCTTACAGTGCCAGTTATCTCCATCCTTCTACATCTCCTTCTCCTCCTCCCATTCCCCCCCTGCCCCCCACTCCCTCCAGCTGCTTAGAGAGGGAGATTCAGGGTGCCTCTTTCTATGCTTAAATCTGCTGCTCCCTCTAGCCCTTCGCTGTAGATCTACTGTCTGCTCCTGGATGTGCCTAATCCCATGCTTGCTGTTCAGAAGAAGGGTTTCAGTTTCCAAGATGTTTCCTGGCAGGGAACGCCGGGATCTGAGACTCCAGACCCTGTGCAAGCTGGCAGGCAACACTCTGCTCTGGGCTCCTAGGGGGAACCTTATGCTCAACCCTGTTACTAGCTGGCTCTTTCAGGAGCAAGGGGGGAGGTTTCCTGCAGCCTTGGTGTGTGTTGGCAAGGGAGGCCCTGATCCTATTTGAAGTCAGGGTTGCAAACACATTGATCGGAAGGGGGCGCGTGGGGGGGACATGCCTTCTCAGTCTCTTCCCCGACTCCCAGCTGCAGTCCTTTCAGATTAATGCCGGCGGTTGCTAGGGAGAGAGGGCAGGTCGGCTCCTCATGGAGACTCCCCAAGGGGAAAACAAACCTCTTTTGTGAGGGCTGTTTAAAACCTCATTGTACAGGACACCTTGTTGTTGGAAGACTGCTTCATGCCAAGGCTCAGTGCTCTGTGTGTGTGTGTAGGGATGGGCTGGGGAAACAGCCAAATGGTTACTTTTTGCTGCTACTTGTTAAAAATGTCTCGTTCCACCCCAGAAATGCTGCCTGGGTGAAATTGTTCTCTTCCTGGGGCACGTGAAGGAACTTCAGTCTGACCAGGAACCAGCAAGCCACTGAAGGGCTGATATTCCTGCCTGCAGAGAATAGAAAGTGATAAGCCACTGGTGACATGCTGCACGGAGGAGGATGTCTGGGGCATTCCTGCTGGCCAGGGAGGCAGGGGCAGGATTCTTTCACCTCGAGAACCGAAGTGCAACTTGCAACCAACTCTGAGTTACCAAAGTTGGGTGATTCTGTTACCCCCTTGGGTGGCATAAGTGCCCCCATTATAGAGATGGAGTCTGTAGCAGGGCACTAAGGTGCCTGCTACTTGAAGAGCAGTAGTAGGGGCTCAGGTGCTGCTTGCTAGGGGCAACCGGGAGGAGCTAAGGCCCACGCCTGGTGAGTCAGCTGACCAGAAGGGGTGGGGCTGACCACTATAAGACCCAGACTGGAGGCTGCGAGGGCTCTCTCTCTCTGCTGGCAGGCAGAAGGACGGAGTACTGCCAGGCTAAGGGAAAAAGATTGGGCCTGAATGTACCAGCCTCTAGTTACATGAGGGAGAGATATGGTGTGGTTTGGAGAACGTTTAGCCAGGAGGTTTAGCTTTGTGTTATAGCCCAGGGGCTTGTGTTATTGTTTGTTGTTGTTGTTACACCGGAGGACCGGCTGAGGCTATTAGGGGTTAGAGGAGGCCTCATAGGGGCTCCACGGTAGTGTGGGGACCCTGGTGCCAGAGAAGGCACAGCATTCAGAGGTGCCAGAGAGGGCACAGCATTCAGGGGGGACCCCAGCCCTGAGAAGGGGAGCAGAGGATTGGGAGGGGGCCAGGTAAGGCCGAGGTTGCCAGAGCCCTAAGGCGAGAAGCCCAGAGCAGAGGGGGCAGTTGCAAGAAGCCCCACAGCGGGCAGGCTGCGAGACAAGCCAGAGAGCGCCTGTGGGGTGCGGAGAGTGGAATTGACCAGACAACGTCCGGGACATCTGCGAGGCTTGGGGCATGGTACAGGGGTGGTTGGAGCCACACACAGCCCATAAGGCTGGGGTGCACTGAGTCACCCAAAATAGAATTGAGACCAAGATACATCAGAGGACCATGTCAGAGAGGACAAAAGCAGCCTCCCTTATACATTGTTAACATCAAAGACATGGTGGGAGAGATGTGAGGGTGCATTAGTACCATATTGACACAGTAGGGGGCACTAGGGGAGATCACGGCCACCCATAGGACCCCGCGCTGTTACAGAGTTCTCTGGAGGCACAGACATCTCCCTAGTCCTAAGATTGCATTTTGGTTATCCACAAGATGAACTGGAGCACCAGAGCTTTTCACTGCACTGCAGCAGTAGGGTGGGAGAGAACAGGGGCAACCTCAAAAGAAATGACCTGGTTTTATTTATCCCCATCACTGAACCTAGCTCAATACATTTGAAAAAAAATTCGGAAGCAGATCTTCTAGTTTTCCTGAAAGGGAGTCTGTTCTTCGTTGGCTTATCACATGTATCAAGACTCCGTGATGGTGTTTCCTAGGAACACATGTTAACTCATAAACCTGGGATCCTCTTATCTCAAAGGGCACATCCGACAATTAGCTTATCTGCTGTGAAAGTGAGGAACGGCCCTGGTTATCTAGATGGCTTCCTCATGTTGAAAAACAGGGAAAAGAGGCCCCTAGAAAAAACTAGTAGTGTTGGTATTCTAGAGATAACAGGACTGCTCACTGAGCGTGCACTTAGTATGTTGTAGGTGCAGCTATTAACACAGCTGACTGACATTTCCCATCATAAGACCCTATTTTCAGTCGCTAATAGCTTAACCAGAATTTAATTGTTGGAAATGAAATTTTCTGTTAGCTGTATGCATGGGGGACTGGTGCCACCTTAGTCAGGGGGGCACATGCCCCCTGCAGCGACCAGTCAGTGACTGGCCAATCTCATAGCCAATCTCACCGACCGAAGAGCGGCCGTGGTGCTCCTGGAAGTGCCTACGGCACTTTATCCAGCGCTCCTGCTCCCCGGCCAGTGCTCACAGGGGGGGCACTGCTCCCACCTGCCCCCCCGCCCATCACCTAAGTGGGGAGTGCAGCCTGCCAAGGAGGCCCCCTATGCATCACCACTGCCTGTCTGCCTCCAGCTGGTTATGAATTTCACAGATTTCATAGGTTTCATAGATTTTTAGGGTTGGAAGGGATCTCAGTAGATCAAGTTCGACCCCCTGCCCTGGGCTGCAAAGAGCGCTCCGGTCAGACAACCCCAGCCAGGTGCTTGTCCAGTCTCTTCTTAAAGACCTCCAGGGCAGGGGAGAGCACCACCTCCCTTGGGAGCCCATCCCAGATTCTGGCAACCTAACCGTGAAGAAATTCTTCCTAATGTCTAATCTAAATCTGCTCTCTGTCAGCTGGTGGCCATTGTTTATTTCCTTGGTTCATACAATGTTGTTCATCAATGTTCAGTTGATCTCCTTGGTTCACACAATGTTCCCTCCCCCTGGAAAATTTCAGCCCAAATGGCTCAGTTATTGCCAGTTACATCAGGAGGGCAAAAGTCCTCCAGCCCATGGCCAAACATTCTGGTGATCTTTTGTTTCTGGAAAGTTCTAGCACTCCCAGCTTTGGAGCAAGGACGTACAAGGATTTACCTTTCACCATTCCTTTTGCCATACATGCAAGAGAGTTGGTCACACCTCCTGTCCACAGTCATTGCCCATTCCAGCTGGCTTAGGCCTTTCCAGCACTTACCTGCGTACTGTGCAGAAGGGGATGACTTCAAACAAGCCTCCCTTGGCCAGTCTGCACTGATGCTGGCAGTAGAGTCTGTCTCCACATCGGTCCCATCTACCAAGCGGAACGCCTTGGGGTCTGTTTGTTTCTTCTCTGGATGCCACGCCACTTGATGCCACTTCTCTTGGTGTCAGACTGGCTGCCACTGTTGTACGGGTCCTGAGGGACAGCAATGTTGCCGATGCCTGGGAGACTCGTTCATTTTTTTACATCCTATGTAACATCTTGACCTACACACAATGATGTCAAGTTGCACCCATTTGATTAGGTCAGCCAACTAACTCTACCTCAAACTCAGGCCAGCTTGTACCAGTTTAGTTGTATCTGTATAGAGACAGGCACCAAGAAAAACTTATTTTAAGCTCTAAGTGATGACTGATTTCACGTCTCTTCTGCCTTATGCTTCTGTTCAGGGCCGGTCCAACCAATAGGTGAACTAGGTGATCACCTAGGGCACCAAAATTTGGGGGGTGCCAAAATTATATGTAGAACAAAATAACAAGTACATCATTTTCAATAACAGCCCTGGTCAGCTACAGCTCCACCTTGGTGTAAGACCTTTGGTTCAGTAAGGGGAGAAAGACCTCTGAAAAGATCTCAGAGGAAAGATCACTAGAATCGCAACTCCTACCTTTTCAACTCTCAAGTGGACTTGTGACAAGAGCATATCTCTGGCAACATCATCCTATTCCTACTCCAAAATGTCTTACTTTTGACAAAATCTTAAATGCAACAGAGACAATCTTAAATGCAATTGATAAAATCTAGGGTGCTTTAGATTTTTAAAAGGGTGGTTGGAAGGGAGAAGGAAGGTGTAAGAAATCAGTGTCACGAGCTGTAAGATGATATAGGAATAGGGGTTCATCTTTTAGGATGATGTTGCCAGCGGTATGCTCTAAGGCACCAATTACCTTTGGACCAGTCCTGCTTCTGTATTGACCTGGAGCAAGTCTATGCCTCAGTCCCCTCATTTGTACATGGGCATAATAATACTCCCATGGTGTGTCTTGCCTGTTTAGACCGTAAATTCTCCGAGGCCTCGTGATTTTAGCTGGAGCCTGTAGCTGCTACAGTTATGTAAATAACAGTAGTAATACTTGTACATGTAACACATCCAGTCTGATTTCCCACTGTCAAGATGACTTTTTGCTGTCTTATATAGTAAGATGTTACTTAACTTTTGTTAGAATAAAGTCACCTTGTAAATCGTGATTTGCTCTCAGCCAGTCAAATCCTTCCATTCTTTTTGGGCTCTTGCTATCATCTCATGTTGTGAGAACAATTTGTTCCATTTCACAGACTCAGTGCATGTGTTCAGTTTATATAAAACTTTATAATGCTTTTCCTTCCCTCCTTTAATCTTTAAGGAGAAACAGCTTCTTGTATTGAATCTAAAAATGAGAAATGATTTATATGTTTGTAAGTACGGCTCTGGCTTTATTTTGGCAAAAGCATCGATTGCCTCTTTTTAGACTGCCTTCATTCAAATAACATGAGAGATGAATTTCAAAACAAGCAAGGGGAATGGACTGGTCAGGGGAATTACTAAGTCCCCAAAGTCTCTGTCTTTGGGATTGCTGCTTCCAATTCAGTTCTGTGAGGTAGGAACAAAATGTCTTGGATATCTCATGGAGTTTCAGAGACTTAAAGAAAAGGAGTTGTGAAATTTCCAGATATAATTCACTGTGGAGAGGTGGTAACACCACATGAAATGTTATTATGCACATCAACGTTAGCAGGAAGGTTGATGATTGAATGGGCTGTGGAGGTGCAGTTTTGTCTGTAGAAGAATGTCTGTCGTAAAGAAAGCCATCCATGCTGTGCTTTTCACTGTGGTATCTGAGCACTTACATATACACTAAACAGATTCTAAACAGCCTCTTCTCTTCACTGCTTAGCACTATAAAGTGTGCTTTGGAATTGCATCAGAGCATGTATTGTCACATCAGGCATCCCCATTCTTCTGCCCACGTGGGCCCCTTCTAGCAGAGCTTCCAGAGAGGCAATCAGAATAGTAGAGAAAGAAATGACCCGGTCATTGAGGACTCTGTGAAAATGGTGAGCTTTGAGCCATGGCCTAAAGGCTAGCTCACTTGGGTTATGGTGGATCGCCAAGTGGGGAGGTTCTGCAGGCAGAGGCTCTTCACTAAGAACCCTTGACTGAAGATTCAGGAAGCAATCTCCTCAGATGATCCCAGCATGCTGAGGAAATAAGGTGGTTGCCATGACAGTCTTGCTGCTAAACTAATTTAATTGATTAATGCCAACCTTGAACTACACCTGGAAGCAGGGTCAATGCATGGAGATCAGCTGTCCTTTTTTCTTTGCCTGTGACAAAGAGGTTTCAGCCTTCCTTACAGCCATCCACAGCTGTGTCACCTCCTGTCTGTAAGAGCAAGGAAGATCTTGAAATCTCTTTGCCAACAGCAAATGAAAATGTGGAAAGAAAAACCCTTTGTTGGGGAAGCCAAATGCATTTGAGGCTACCTGAGACTGGCAGATGGAGACGTCACTGAGCCCAGAAATGTCACTATTTCTCCCCTATCATCAACACCATCCCAGTTATATCTGGATGAAACCTCCACCAAGTTTGTTCTTATCCAGGCTGCTTTCTTCAGTGTGCACTGGGAACTCTGCCTGAATTGGATGAGAGGGAGACATGCAGCAGAGTGCCATGGGCAGTTCAATTTGCATTGCAGGGCATGGTACTGCACCACCACTGCTTGTGACCTCACACACAGATCCTGACCAGATGAGAGAATGATGGAGGAGCATCTTCCAACTACCTAACACCTCAGCTGAGACCCTCAGACAGGAGTATAGGGAGCCACTGTGGACGTCTACCAGATCCCACAGGTTGGCAATCAGTACCTCCTGCTCTATCATATCAGAAGCTGCTGATAGAACTAATAAAAAACCTTCATGGACACCTTGACTTAGTCTGCCACAAGGGTGAGTAACAGACCAGAGCTACCAGCTCACACCATTTCCATGGTAAACACTTGACACCTTAGTAGGATCTTAGTAATGAGGGAAATTTGGCATTGGTCTCCACAGCCTTCTTTATAACCTTCCTCAGAAAAGAAAGGTTTAAGCCAGGACTGTTAATTCACTTCCTGAGCTAGGACTGAGATGCTGCTTGCTCAAGGCTGGCCAGCAGATGTGCCTTCAAGACAACCATCTAGAGTCCTTTCCATGATGTAAGTGCTTTGCAATAGCAACACCTCACTTGCATGGCAATCTCAACTGGTGTAGTACCCATGGTTGTTGTGTCTGCTTGGGAATAGCTCCAGTTTAGTGATTAGGGGCCAGGACTTTGTGTCTTTAGCTTGTTACCTTGGTATGTTTAGCACCAGTACTGACCCTATGCAGTTAGACAAGTACAAGGCAGAGCTTGTACTCAGCACCAGCTGGAGCTATTCCTGAATGCAGGCAAGGCTTTTGTTAGTGCCTTGAATGCCTATTAGCTTGAGCCTCTGTTACTGCTCTCTGACAGCTCAGACTGAGCTTTGGAGAAAGGAAAAAAGCAGGCAGGAAAGCAAGACTCTTATCTTCTAAGCGAATCCTTGGCCCTGTCTTGCAAGAAAAGATGAAAATAAACTTCAGTGAAGGGTCCTTTAACTTTCTCTACTCGAGTGAAAATAAATGTGATCCCCCACCACCCTGCCCTGTAAATTCCCCTCACTGTGAAATATCTTCCAGATATAGTAAA
This sequence comes from Crocodylus porosus, assembly GCF_001723895.1. NCBI lineage: Eukaryota > Metazoa > Chordata > Crocodylia > Crocodylidae > Crocodylus > Crocodylus porosus. The sequence goes on from NW_017728923.1 coordinate 2,131,763, forward strand.
GAGACGGCTTGGGGTATTTTTTTTAAACATCTTTAACTGCTGTATATATTTCCAGGGAGACGTAATAAGCACTACAGCTAATTTATCTGCATGTACTGTAAATATTTTCAGGAGATAGCAGAAAGGATTTCAAACACATGGCTTTGAGGATTGGCACACAGCACAAGCCCCATTGGAGGGACACCTTTAACCCTTTAAGTGCTGTACCCTCTCTTCCACCTTCCCCACCTCTGGCTACTGAGTATGTAACCCACACATCTGCACTCACTGGGATCTCCTTCAGGAATGTGCACAAGTTTTTGCAAAATGCAGATGTCCCCAGGGCAGTGATCCCTAGCTTCTGTCTGTGGTCTCAGGCTGCTGGGTGCTGTACTTGGTACTTTGCTGCCTAATCTAACCGCTGACAAGAAGCAAATAGTGTAGGAAGCTAGCCAGGTGTCCCTTGAGGGTTGTTGTGGAGAAGGTATGGGATGGAAGGTATTCTAATAAGCCATCATTTGTAGTTACACTACTGGTATCACCCTAGTGCCTCCAGCCCATGACCTTATGGAGTTTAAATGCCTACATTTTTAAAGCTGTATGCCAGGACTTAAAAAAGTAAGTGTCAAGTCGTAAGTTCATGATTTGACAACCAACCAAGTGACCCAGTTATCAAAAGCACTGATTGCTGAGCAACTTCCATTGTTTTTAGTGTAAACTTAGGATCTAAATCATATATATTCATTTTTAAAGTCTCAGCCATTACTTTTTAATAACTTTCTATTTTTAAAGTTTAGCTGGCCTCTAGAAATCCTGTGTCCTTTCTTAGATCCATGTATCTATCAAATGTAGATGTATAGTTGAAGCGCACACATGCCCAGCTGAAATGCAGGAGTTTCGGAGGTGGACAGCAAAAGGTGTTCTGCACTGGCAATATTCTACAGTAGTTTTGGGGCTAAAATGAGCAGTAGTTTCCTCTACTGGAGATGCCTGAGGGGAAGAGAGAGGCAGAATGCTGAGATTAGATCAAGACACTGGGATCAGGGCAGTATACCTCATCAAAGGAGCTTTGGGTTTTCTACTGTTGTCAGGACCTTGACTCTGTTACCTCCCTTGCGTTCCTCCATGTTGGGACAGGGGAGAGAATGCTAAACTTGGCTGGTGGCTGGCCCCGTGTGGACTCCCAGGGAAGGGATGAAGAGGTCACAAAGAGTCCTTGTGACCTGAGGTACAGGCACAATTAACATATGATATGTGGACACTGCTGTAGACTGACTCACTCTTGGAAAGTAGAAAAGCTCAAGCCAGGCCAGTGCCTCTCCCACATGCACTGTCTTGCACAGTTGGCCTGCTGCTGGGGAGCCCATTCAACTGGTGGAAGTGCCTGCTCCAACCTATGCTCCATTGAGTCCCTGGTGGAGACCTGGCTGCGTCACTACTTCCCCAGCGTGGCTCAGATCCCACCACCTGACTGTAGCATGGGCCAGCTACTAGAATAGATGTTGTTCTTTCCTTTAAATTAGTAGCCACACTGGGCAAATGCTATGACTTATCCTTAGAGACACAATTTAGGAGGATTCACCTTCATCTCATCTTTTTGACCTGGGACCTGATTGACTATCCTGTCCTTGATGCCCACAGGTCACAGCACATGAACAGTTACTTAGCAGTCCACTCAGTGTCACCTCTTCTTGAGCCAGGTGACTATAACTCTGGATTTTGCCTCTGAGCTAATATGTAGCCCGGGTGCCTTGAGCCAGTGACTATAACTCTGGATCTAATTCTTGCTTGGTGCTTGACCCCTGCATTGCTATTAAAGCCAAGAGTGAAGCAGATCAAGAATGGATAGTACAAAATAATAATCTGGTGGCACATAGGTTGAGGCCAGCTCAGAGGCATGGCAAGCAGCTTCTTCTCCCTAGGTGGCAGCTATATTGGCTGGGCTGGTGGCAACAGTGGCAGCAGCCACCATTCTTGCGCCTCCTCAAGATTGGTGCCCAAGGCTGATGTCCTTGTTCTCCACCCCTAGTTATGCTACTGGATTGGCTGACTGATTTGTCCTCCATCTCCCTGCCTCTATACTATGGCAGGGAGGAGGCCTCTAGCCCTCATGGCATTAGGGGATGCTGTGCTATAAAAATGAGCCATCCTTCAGTGGAAGTAGCACAGTCAAGGGCCTCATAATGCAAACTCCTTTCACCAGAGGGGTTCCTGCACTTCTGGACCTCTCTTCCTATAACAGATACAAGTAGGATCTCAGCTGAGGTGAGACAGAGGCATGGTGGAAACTGTTTAATAGGGAAGTAGCAGCAGACCATTTGGCCTTCAGGCTGAAGGTCCATGAATGGGCTTGCTGATAGCGATGGGAACCTTTCCAAGGAAGTCAAGGGCTGTGTGTGGGAGGTACTGGGGTGGGAGTAGCACAGGCCTTTCATCATGTGAGCTAGTGGCTGACGTCTGTAGGGAACACCATGAGTGCACATTGAAATTAATTAATGTCATTAAATGAATACAGCTCGATGGCATGCACAGTGTGTCCTGAAACTGTGGGGTCACTGAGGCTAGTTAGTCATCCCACAGGGGTGTTGGAGAACCAGAGGATCAGTGTAAACGGAAGCAGGGAGAGGGAAGCAAAGGGACTCTGGGGTTGATTTGATTGTAGCCAGAACTCTTCAAGGTTCTGTTTTGATGGTTAAAAACTCTCCCATCTAAAACAAGCCCTCCCCTTGCCCTCTCCCCTCTCCATGGACCGGACCTCCTTGCCCTGCCAATCAGCTCTGCTTTTGATCCCTTTTCACGTCCCTTAATTGAAGGTGATTTTACCAAGTTGTCCAAAACTGTATTTTGCCTAGAATTAACAATAAGCCCCTTCCCCTGGCCCTGTTCACATATGCACTGCAGCTTTGTGCTCTCAAAAACCTTTCCTAGTGTCCATAATTTCAAAGGTCATAAAAACCAGCCTAGGCTTCTTCTTGTGATATGGACGGTCTCTTAGGGCACCACTGGGCTGCTGCAGCTGGGGGAGTTGGCCTCCAAGAAGAACAGATTTTTGGAAGGATCTGCTGTCAAGTGCTTACAGTGGGTGAACACAGGAGGTGGGGAGAGAGAAGTGTGAAAGCTGTAAGGATCATGTTAAGAGTACTGAGAGGTTTGGATGTTCCTTGTCTGCAGAGTGTTTGGGAGGAGCCTTCATGTGCAGATCCAGATCTGGAACTTCCCTGAGTCTCTGAAGTGCTGGGATTCAGGATTGTGGCTCCACTCTAAACATGGCCCTAACTAGCAGCGCGCTGATGTGGTCCCAAAGGCCAAGGGTGTTTGGACCTTTAGACCTGGCTCAGAGCAGCTCCACAGGGCTGTAACACAGCTTGATATTTTGTTTCTTCCTCCAGACATCATGCGCAGGCATCATCCTGGCCTGGAACAAGTCCCAGCTGTGATGTATTCTGTGTACTTTTCCCAGCCCCGGGGCTGCATTTCCACCCTTATTCAGGGCCAACACCTCTCACAATTCCAACTAACCAAAGAGTTGAGGTCCCACAGTTTGAAGGTAACTAGTGACACTGGTTCAATGATTTTGGGGAGGTTTTAGTTTTCTTTAAATTGAAGGGGCCAGTAGCCTGGCTAGTTTTGGCCAGCATGATGCATGCTCCCCTCCTTGCTCTCCCTTCTTCCCCCCAGCTACTTAGTGCTTTCAGCCATGTCATATAGCATCCTATCCTTGAGCTCCCTCACCCCTATGCCAAGGCTCTTTCATTCTGGCTTTTACCCCTTGTGCCATCTCACCTATGACTCCCATATGGCTCTAAAAAGGCTCCTCATATGAACCCTTTGCATCTCCTCATTTTGGTCTCTTCTCAGCAGAGATTGCCAGCACCACCAAACTTCAGGGACACATCCGCTGGAGAGGAGAATGAGCCCATAATATTGATAAATCAAACTAACTGCATTGGTCACATTAGAACTGTAGCCACCAGGGGTGGAAGGCCTGCAGGGCATCCACTCAGGGGCTTACTGAACCCCTTGCCACTGTGGCTTCACCCTCTGCACCACACCATTGTCTCCAGGATGGATGGGCTGTGATTTTCTTTCCCTTCTTTGCCTTGTTTTCAGTTTGGCTGCCAAGACAAGCTCTCTCATGTAAGAGACAATGCATATGCTGGGGCAAGGCTGTAGAGCTATTTGATCTCTTCTGTGCTTTGGTTAAAACTTCACCGTACATAGTAGGTGGCCAACTTGGTTTCAGGGCAGGGAGTACACAGATGCCTTTTGCGGTTGGTCTCATAGACTTTGGAATAGGATGAAAAGGGACCAAGGGATATTTCTGACCAAGACTGGTTGCTTAGACCCATTCTTTCCAAAGCTGCATGATGGCTTGAGACCAATCATAGAACATTATTTTCAGCATTATACTGACACAAGCTGATGTGATCTGGTGGTTAGGATGCTCAGTCTGAATGCAGGAAATCTGTCTCCTTTTCCTATATCATTGATTCATATCTAGCTGCAAGGTTGTCATTTAGAACTGCTGCTAAAGAGATTGGAGCCTGCATTCCCAAAACTGCCAGCAAACTCGATGTTAAGGACCCGATCCTATTCCACCTATTACATATGTAAATGGCACTTGGGCATCTGAGTGTGATCCTATTCTCTTACTTGAATCCGTGAAAAACCGTTAGCGTGTCTGCATCTCAGCCTTCAGACTAAGTCACAAAAATGGTGAGGACAAGGAGAAGGAGGCACCTGCCTTTTACATTCATGGTTCTTTAGGGATTCAAGCAAGGTGGAATAGGGTCCCATGTAGACACTCAAGTGCTTAGATACCACTTGGTTACCTAGTGCGTAAAACTGGGTCTAGCTATAATTGACCTCCTGGTTAGCATGACATTAGAGAGGCTGAGAACTGAAAGCTACTCTCTTCCCTTCATGGAGGTTGTTTCAGCTCAAGATTGGCATATAGTGGAAGGGTGAGAAGAGCTTCCACTGTAGTTGTCCATGCTTGGTGGTTCCAGTGGCTCAAGATGTCAGTCTGCCACCCTTCTCACTGGATTCACACAGACATAGTGCCAAGAAACATTTAGACAGCATCCAGCACCTCTGATAGCCTGCTGCCCTGTACCTTGCATAGGTACGCTACCAGCCTAATTCTTAGGTCAGCTCACAGAGGCAGTGAGGGCTAAGGATGTGGTCATCATGGGGGACCTGAACTTCCCAGACATCTGCTGGGA
>NW_017728923.1:2136977-2140874 GCF_001723895.1 Crocodylus porosus
ACTATGAAACTATGAAGCCCAAGGGGATGTGAGACTCCACCAGAGCAGAGTGGCCCACGTGTAATGGCAAGAACAATGGGGAATCAACCACATGCACAGCTACAACCATGACTTCTGGCTCTTACTGTGCCATTAACCTGATCATGTGGCTGCAGTCACAGCTGTTTTTTCTGCACCTCTTTTTTCGGCACCTAGGGGGGACTACCTTGTCACCCTGCCTCAGTTACACCACTGGATATACCCGTGCTTTCTGTCAGCAAGCACTTCCCCAAGATTGCGGCACACCCTGCTAACACACCTGTTGTAGTGGAGCCACGTGGTTCCAGGAGAGGTCATGTAGGTGTCTACATCTGGTGGCTTCTCTGCATTTGCCATTAGGACTTCAGCCCACAGAGGTCCTGTAATGCGGACAAGCCCTTCATTTCCCTATGCATCACTTCTCCCTCTGTCAGGTGTGGATAGTGACTCTGCCCTATTTCAAATGGGCATTAGGAGGATATATGCATTAAATATGGAGGGCAGAAGCATAACAGGACAGCTGGGTACCCAGAGCAATGCAGCACACAGGGGCAGCAGTGGCTTGTGGCTGTGGCAGCAGATGTTATTTTTCGGCCCCTTCTCCCCCCAAGTTATTGCTACCCTGGTTTCCCCACTTTAGTTAAAGGGTGCTCAGACACCACTGTGATTGCGCAGAATGGACAGGAGACACCCAGTACCTCACCCTTAAAGAAAACAAACATGGAGGGACAGGAGCCAGACAGCTATGATCATGGAGAGGGAAATCCAGGGTAGCATATTCCGAAAAATATGGGGTGCGGAGGGTTTGAAGGTTGCAGGGTATGAATGAAGATAGCTGGGTCTTTAGCAACACACAGCGGGATGAAAGGGGGAGTCTAACTGACTGGCTTCATCTTCCTGAAGTGGGACTCAGCTGTCAGGTGTTTGAGAAGCAATGCTCAAGGCTGAAAAAGCAGAAACCCACTCTGGGGTTTGGGATCCCAGGTTGTACATGCTTTCTTGTTGGGCCTCTGAGGCAGCCAAAAGAGTGTGCAAGTAAAACTAGCACTAGAAATGCCAGGAATGAAACTCATGTGAGCTGCTGAGTCCTGGAAGGTGGAGACACTTTTTTTTAAACTTGAAAAGGGAACTTCCCCCTGAGAATGCATTTTTTTTCTAATCCCATCTTTTTGTTACATTATTTAATGTTACTGCCGCGCAAACAGTCTGATGACCCAATGCACCTATTGGCACATGGCCGGTATGAAAAGCCACTGAAAGGAGATAGAAAGCACCTTGACGTGGAATCCAACTGAATAAACAATTTAAGGCAAATGTCTGAACATTTTACATCTTGGCCCAGTCTGTAGTTTAGGGCCTTTTTGATCAAGGATCACACGGCCCCACACCAGCAGATCCTATCACCCTATCTAATTCCCTCTCAGGTAAAGCCTCACTCTCATAATGCAAACACCCTGACTCCCATGTTACCCCAGAATCTGCAGAGGCATCATCGTTCCTTCATAGAGAAATTGGAGGAAGAGGCAAGTGGGAAGAAAGGTCCGAGCATTTGCATTCAGCTTCATAATGAACAGCCACTTTTGGGAATGAAATCTGCAAAAATAATCCAAAAGGGGAAAACACAGCTGCTCCCATGAAATTATAGTCGTGTTTTCTTTTGGGATGTTTGCCTGATGTGGAAGGTCAAGGAGTGCTCGTCTGCCTGGCTGCGCTGATGGATGGGAAACCGTCCATCAGGAGCAAGAGACAGAGCTGTGATTATTATTGTAACAGGATGGTGTGCAGATACAGCAATTGCTGGCCTAGATGTAGGATGTGTGCCTTGGGGGTTGGCGTGTTAAGGAAGTCTGTGTCTCTCTCTCTGAGAGGAAATGAAACAGAACCTTTTGCTCTTGTATCTTAAATAGTAAACCCCTCAGCCAGCTTTTTGCTAGGCTCTTCTTTTTAGAGAAAGCTGAGATCAGGGGGATGCTGAACACAAAACAGATGAGAAAATGCCTAGTTGTTACGGCAGTACTGGGTGATGGTGCGTCCTTGCAGGAAATCAGTTCCTGGGTTGAGACCGTGCTCCACTAGCCATTGCCCTGAGTGGCATGAGATGTGGATTAGTCAATCAGGTCTAGCTGTGAGTTTTGGCCTTCACCAGAACTGAGCACATGATACAGTCTGCTCTTCTCTCACATTGTTGCCTTTTGCTCAGCTTAGCGCAAAGGAGCCCTTCAGCTTTTCCCAGACAGCTTTGACCTTGGGCCTTTTGCAGTCTTGGCAAGTAGATTTGAAATGACTCCATCCTAGCTGGATCCCAGCAGCAATACTTTTCAGCCACTCTCACTTTGCTCGTGCCCAGGTTAATGGGATCACAAGAGTCTTGGTCAGAAGAGTAAGGCCTGCAGTGGGGGACCTGGAGGGGGAGGGATGGCATCCTCAGAACTTCCCTAGTCCCATAGCTTTTATGTCAGTAAAACCCACTCCTTGCCTGGCCTTCAGGGGCCTTGCTCTCATATACGGAGCTCTCAATTCTCTGGACTGATTCAGCTTGGACCAAGGGGAAGGCATTCAACATTTGGCCACCAGGTCCCTCAGCCATGAGCACCAACTCCTACTTCATTTCATGATAAACTTCAAAGGGAAATGCTGCACTGAGTTGGATGCTTGGAGTTGCCCTTAAAGCTGAATTGGGAGCCTCTCTGGGGCTTCAACATGGGTGCTGTCAGGAGTGAAAATTCAAAGGAGCTGGGGGAGGAGCAGAAGGAATCTGAAGCGGGGGCCTCTTCACGTAACTCCCCTTCCTCTTTTTCTGCTGAGCCCAGAACCTCTGGACCAGTCAACCTGTACTTGGCACAACTCAGGTGACTTTTGCTCTTTCTTATGTTGTCCAGGGGTCCACAGAGTGGAAGGACATCCCAGCTGCTCGTCCTTCCCCTCACCACACCCTCTGGGAGGGCAGCCTCTGGGAGGGGTTGATACAGGAGTTTGACAACAGTCCTATGCCACTAGAGAATTCCTCTCAGCAAATGGGATCCTTCATTGGCCAACTAGATCACATTTCAATGGAATTTACTTTGCCTTCCCCCAAGCCATAATGCCCAGATGCTCAGCTGGTTATAAAATGGTGGAGCTAACATGCACTGACTTATGCCAGCTGTTATCTGACCCTAAATGGCTAGTTTATTTTTTTCCAGGAAAGAGAAGAGAAAAAGGAAAGACAGACCTGGGCTTCAGGCTGGGATACAGACATTACCAGACTTTTGAGAATCTTGGATGCCTAATCAAATTTTGTAGCTTAGGCCCCTCTCTTGGAAAACAGCTTCCCATGAGCTTGCAAACTGATGCCCAATGAACAGCTGGGCTCCTGTGGCACTGACAGAGCAATCCACCATCTGTAAAATTTATGGTTCATGCATAAAAAAGACAAGAGGGAAAATCAGCTTGTCCTTAAAAGTCCCTAAAATATATATAATCTTGCCTGTAAAAAAAAAAAAAAAAAAAATTAGTAATTTTAACCACAAGCAAATGTTTTACATTCCTAAGCAATGATGCCCTCTGTTTACTGCCGTTATTGTTCTCAATGAGCTGGAACCGTGAAAATGAATATTCGCTCCGACCCCATTCGTTAACATCGAAAAAAGTCCAAGGAAAAACAAAGTTGTCTGAAAAATGATTGAATGAAAGAATAACACATGAGCGTGGAAATAAATCTGCCATAGTAAAAGAAATTGATTTTAAATGATACTCTAATGCAGTCATAATAGTGATTGATAACACGCAGCCCTTATTGGGGCCTGTTATTTTGGTCACCAATAGTTGTCACTCAGTTTTAAAGAGAAAATGTTGGGGTGTCTCACACTCCTGTGGTTTCTGGGGAGCACTAGGCAGAAG
>NW_017728923.1:2141984-2144437 GCF_001723895.1 Crocodylus porosus
TGGCATCCTCAGAACTTCCCTAGTCCCATAGCTTTTATGTCAGTAAAACCCACTCCTTGCCTGGCCTTCAGGGGCCTTGCTCTCATATACGGAGCTCTCAATTCTCTGGACTGATTCAGCTTGGACCAAGGGGAAGGCATTCAACATTTGGCCACCAGGTCCCTCAGCCATGAGCACCAACTCCTACTTCATTTCATGATAAACTTCAAAGGGAAATGCTGCACTGAGTTGGATGCTTGGAGTTGCCCTTAAAGCTGAATTGGGAGCCTCTCTGGGGCTTCAACATGGGTGCTGTCAGGAGTGAAAATTCAAAGGAGCTGGGGGAGGAGCAGAAGGAATCTGAAGCGGGGGCCTCTTCACGTAACTCCCCTTCCTCTTTTTCTGCTGAGCCCAGAACCTCTGGACCAGTCAACCTGTACTTGGCACAACTCAGGTGACTTTTGCTCTTTCTTATGTTGTCCAGGGGTCCACAGAGTGGAAGGACATCCCAGCTGCTCGTCCTTCCCCTCACCACACCCTCTGGGAGGGCAGCCTCTGGGAGGGGTTGATACAGGAGTTTGACAACAGTCCTATGCCACTAGAGAATTCCTCTCAGCAAATGGGATCCTTCATTGGCCAACTAGATCACATTTCAATGGAATTTACTTTGCCTTCCCCCAAGCCATAATGCCCAGATGCTCAGCTGGTTATAAAATGGTGGAGCTAACATGCACTGACTTATGCCAGCTGTTATCTGACCCTAAATGGCTAGTTTATTTTTTTCCAGGAAAGAGAAGAGAAAAAGGAAAGACAGACCTGGGCTTCAGGCTGGGATACAGACATTACCAGACTTTTGAGAATCTTGGATGCCTAATCAAATTTTGTAGCTTAGGCCCCTCTCTTGGAAAACAGCTTCCCATGAGCTTGCAAACTGATGCCCAATGAACAGCTGGGCTCCTGTGGCACTGACAGAGCAATCCACCATCTGTAAAATTTATGGTTCATGCATAAAAAAGACAAGAGGGAAAATCAGCTTGTCCTTAAAAGTCCCTAAAATATATATAATCTTGCCTGTAAAAAAAAAAAAAAAAAAAATTAGTAATTTTAACCACAAGCAAATGTTTTACATTCCTAAGCAATGATGCCCTCTGTTTACTGCCGTTATTGTTCTCAATGAGCTGGAACCGTGAAAATGAATATTCGCTCCGACCCCATTCGTTAACATCGAAAAAAGTCCAAGGAAAAACAAAGTTGTCTGAAAAATGATTGAATGAAAGAATAACACATGAGCGTGGAAATAAATCTGCCATAGTAAAAGAAATTGATTTTAAATGATACTCTAATGCAGTCATAATAGTGATTGATAACACGCAGCCCTTATTGGGGCCTGTTATTTTGGTCACCAATAGTTGTCACTCAGTTTTAAAGAGAAAATGTTGGGGTGTCTCACACTCCTGTGGTTTCTGGGGAGCACTAGGCAGAAGAGGACAAAGCAGTTCAAACCCCTAACGCATTGCTGCTTGCAGTCAAGTTATCGCAAGGCTCACTAACAACTCAGACCACACAAGTACATGCTGAAATAACTTTTACTGGTTCCGCAATATAACCTACAGCCTGTGAGTCTGGTAAGCAGAAGAGAATTACTGCTGCCTGCCTCACAGAAGAGCTGTCTAAGCAAACTAAGCCATATGCTATGGGTGAATAGACCCCTGCAGAGCATGATGCACACAAGCACAGGAATTGAAGAGGAAAGGCATGATTTGCAGTCACAGCTTTGAGGGGACCAAAGGCTTATGTTCATCTAGGGAGACTAGGGAATGTCCAAATGATCATCATGGGACAAGTCCAGGCACCTGTGCAAAGCTTTAGCTTTATCCTCACTCAGTAATGGGAATGTAATAGGAATATTGTCCAAGGAATGAGTAATGGGTGAGGAAAGACTTCAGGGTTTGGCCTACCAAGCAAATAAGACCCCCTTATACCCATTTCTAGGCAAATGTAGCTACTTTCATTGTAGAGACAAAGTAACCAACACACAGACAGGTGAAGCAATTTGCCCAAGGCAGCAGCCTGGTGACAAAACCAAACTCTACAGGGCTCCAACCCAGTGCACCATCCACTAGGCCTGTGAGAAGCGGCTAGTATTCGCTTCCGATTTGGATTCGGCCAATTTGGGGGACAGTGATTTTATCTGGTGATTTGAATCACTATCTCAAATCGATTCAGCTGAATCTGATTCGGAGATTTGGCCATAGTCGAACTGGCCGCATCTCCGAATCAACCCCATCTCCTGCACGCTCTCAGTGGCTGCCCCACCCGCTCTCTCAGCTCTTTAAAAAAAGCCTGCACTCACCAGCTGCTGCCTGGCGGGGGTGTGGTCCCTGCTGTCCTGTGCTGCATCGGGGGCTCTGCCATGAGCCCCCAGAAGCCCCGAGGTCGCTGTAGCAGCTGGTGAGTTGGACTTTTGTTTGTGT
>NW_017728923.1:2144537-2148946 GCF_001723895.1 Crocodylus porosus
CCCTCCTGCAGCCCCCCTCCCCTGCCCCCTGCTTACCAGTATGGAGTCTGGCTCCAGCTCCCTGCTGCAGCGAGCAGGGACTGCCCAAATCGCTGAAGCTCTCCAAATCCTTCTGAATCAATCCAGAGAGCTTCAAATCGATTCAGACCTTTTAATTGGTCTCCTAATTCAATTCAGATTTGGAGATTTGGCCACCGAATTAGGCCGAATCTCCTCCAAATCGAATCAGCACCTGAAGCTTCATGCAGCCCTACCATCCACTAGTACTGTATAGGGCATTGCCTCATAATAGCCTCATGCTACAATCCTGAGGTGAGAAACCAGTAAAATTACTTTGAGATCTGCATGTGGAACCAGAGGTTACAGTTCCTTTCTGTCTTTGTAACAGACTGCAGCCAAAATCCCCAATTCCAGCTAATTTCCTTCAGTAGCAAAGAATCTTGGACTGTTTTTGAACTTGGTGTTTCTCACCCCATGATTTCCTAACATAAAACTCCCCCCCACCCTCCGCTTTCAAGACTTGTGTGACTTATGCCTACACCCACTAATGGAGTACGGAGCAATTTCAGGTGTGACACTGCCCTACTCAACTGGGGCGGGTATCACCAGCTTTTGTGAAGTGCTTTGAGATCTGTGGGCAACAGAAAGATGTGTTATGGTTCTTATCTACTGTGACAAGAAAGGAAGCCTTCTTTGCAGTTTATCCATTGAGCTGGACTTGTCACGCAAAGGCTCCTAAATAGCCCAGGTTTCTCCTGCTCCCCTCAGCTAATCATCACATTGTGTAATTGAAAAAGCCACTGAGCATTGTCCAAGCATTGTCAGTGATGGCAGCCAGGCCAAGCCTTGCAGGTGTGGTGTGGGGAGGAGGCCCAGTGGTGTTGGCTCATCGGATAAAGCTTTTAACTGGAATAGGGTTACAGTGAGGCAGCCCAGCAATGTCAGGGATGCAAGGAATCCATTATCAGCCTCAAAAGGGTGCATTCTCTGTCATCTAATTAAAGAAAACTAGAGAGAAAAGAGCGGTGGGGGCTTGGGAATGGGCGCACACCTGCTCAGCTGGGGACCTAGCCAAGGGAGGGAAGGAGAGGCAAAGGTGCAGGATGGCAGGGGAAGTGAGCTTGGGAGGGAAGGTGTGGACAGACTCGAAGGGGCAGCTGGAAGTCTTGTTTGGGACATTGGGCTGGGGGGAAGTGATATGGGGCCAAGTGAAATGCAGGAGTGGGAAACTGGGACAAGCTGGGATCATTTGACTTTTTGTGCCTTCATACGGGGCAGCTTGCAGAAGAAACACTGTTGAATATTACATTTCCCACACAGGAGTGCCTGCCAGCACCAGTGCCAGTTGGGATACCAGCAGTGTGAGTTTCTCCACACCAGTGTCCTACTGGTAGTGGCTGGGACCTCTTTAGTGCCCGCTGCAGCTGTTCCTCAACATTTACCTTCCACAAAGAAGGAAAAGATCCTCAAAGACTACCCTAGTTGACTCAGCTGTCAAAGGGTCTGGGGATTCCCACCTCCCCCCTGATTTATTTGGCATCACTTCCTTGGCTCCCATCTGCTTTGTCTCTGTGCCTCTTCTCACTCCCCATGAGCACCAGAGACAGGGCAGGAAGAAGCTCACCCTGGCCTGTGGGTGGTGATGCCATTCCTACAGAGGTACAGCAGCTTTGAGGCTGCTCTGAGTTACACTGAAAACCATTTCATCTCCCAGGCAGGAGGGCCAGCATAAACACCACTCAAGCCTTTTCTCTCTGCTCTCCTCAGGCACATGCAATGTAAACCCATTCAGCTCAGATGATGATGGCTCTCTGAGGAGGCATGAGTCTTGAGGAGCTCTGTATTTCTTGCAACAGTCCTCCTCTGAACGAGCATGAACTTCCCTGTTCCATTCATTGTTGCACAGGTGCAGGAAAGTAATGGACCAAAAGTGCCTGCTGGGTCTGGCCTACACTCTCATCCACAGCTGCTTGGGCCCCATCACTGCCAAGGCAGATCTGAGCAAGTTAGGGGCAAAGATCTGAGAGCTGGGAGTAAAGTACATGCCAGGGCAAATGGGGAGAAGCCTGCAGAAATAAGAGAGGAAAGACCAGGGATCTGCACTGGGGAGGCAAGCAATGAATGACCTCATATGAGCCCCTGACCACTGGGAAATGATTGAGTGTAGGTGGAGTTCACCCCTGGAGAGTAGACTGTGTTGAGGCTTTCAGTATCACAGTGACAAGCAAAGGAGGGTGACTGGAGGAGATGAGAAGGGAAGCAGTATTCCTGAGGCAGCAAGGCCTCTCAGGTTGCCCTGCAAGGCTTTTATTTAAGTTGTATCACCAACACGACAAACACCAGCAGAGCAGGTACTATGTACCCAGAGAACCCCTAATCTCACTGCATCTCAGCATCTCTGCTTACCCTTCTTCCTACTAGATACCTGCAGAAACCACCAGATGGCACTGTACTGCAAAGGGGTGTCCACAAGGTAATGGAAATTTAAAAATATTAAAAGCTTCACTGTTTCAGCCATGTTTTGCCCTGTATTTTATGCTCATCTAGTAACTAAATGGTTACATCTGGATAAGGATGGATGGAGCTCACCTGAGTTATGTGTTTTCTGGGAAGGCCAGGAAAGGTACTTCAAAATATAATATATTATTACAACTAATATTCTAGCTTGCAGCCCCCTTGAATAGCCATCATCCTAAGAACCAGATTCTGTCCTGGCTGGAAACAGTGAGAACACTACTGCTTTATAAAGCAAGGAGAAGACTGTACTGTAGGTTACTAAACCTGAAACAGCTTTTAAAATTGAAAATTCCTGTCACAATGAATGCATTTAATTCACCTTGAAGTATGACAATAAACCAGATAGTTTGCACTTTGGTTCTTCCTCAGTTTCTCTTTTATTGCACTTTCAAATGCTCATTCACTAGTGCAGTGTTGCAAGGTTTGGGTTGAAGATGCTTCCAAGGAAAAGGTTGTGGGACTAAAGAACTTTTTGTCAATTGCTACAGCTCTGGAAAGATCAGCAAACTTATTATTTGATATCCGTTATTTGACAGTCAAAGTGGTGAGGCTTTTTTTGAGGTCCCAGACTTGTCATAAAAATATTCTTGACAAAAATCAGAGGAAATTTCTAACACCAGTCAATCTAATATATATTGGCAATGGCCCCAGTCCTTGAATGTGAAAGTTCTTGAACCTGCAGAGAATTCCTGTTGGCTCAGAATTATTAGAAGCCCTTTCCTTAGCTATTCACTGTGTACTCGGCAGAGATGAAGCCCTTAAGGAACACTTTCTTTTTGCAGAAAGTGTCTGCAAAAACACGTACCCCATATCCACCCCTGGCTGCAGGTTGGAAACCTGTATCAGGACTAGGTGAAGTCAGCCTATGACAAAATAAGGAGATCTTCTTCCCAATTTCCCACCTGCTGCCAGGTGAAGCTTCCACAAGTTTGACCTGTGCCAAGGGGATGTGGCTCTGCAGCTAAGGCACCAAATGGGGAGTCAAAAGACTCCCATTTGTGTATTTATATATAAGTAACCTCCAGGATGGACTAGGAGGCTTTTCATTCTATGTGAAGATCTTTCTTGTGATTGTAGAGATAGTTGAAGAATTTCTTTTCTTATCTTGCTGTTGTTTCTTTCTTTTTTTATTGTGCTTTACATCAAATGGAGAAAATTTATTTAAAAGGAATATTGCTCCCACTGGAAATTAAACAACTCAAATGCAGGGAAATATTTCCATTGGAAAGAAAAAACAAGGTAATATAAAATGGAAAGAACCCATTTTCAAACTGAGTTTCTTCTACACACAGGCTAGCACTGATGTAATGAAATGCACTTTTCATTAAACAGTGCATCTTTGAAAGGACAAACCCAAATGTAATGTAGTCAGTGGCCTGTCTGCCCTGCACCATAAGAATGTGGGTAAATTAACCCAAACTCTGCATCAGCCTGGTTCTGGTACCTGAGTTAGAGCCAAGGAGACTATTTGAGTAAGTACGGCTGAGCTTAAGGCTGCAAAACCAGAGCCTTGGTTAAAAAAAGTGAGAGTCTGGAGAGTCTGTGGCCTCACCCCAGGCAACAGATGTGTTTGTTATATTAGCCCAGTGACAATCCACATGGTATTTTGTGAATATGGGACAATGTTCAATATCAATGACTGCACAGGATACACCCTTCCCCCACCCTCCCAGTGACCCTGTGTTTGGAGGGTTTTCTATCTGGATGCCAGTGTTTCATGCCTGTCCTTCCCTTTTAAATGGCTACAGGCAGTAGTTGATGCAGGACAGCAAAACGGGGGTGGGGGGGAGGGCGCATGGGAAGAGAGCTCACTGAGTCTGAGTCTGAGTCTGAGTCTGAGTCTGGCAGCCAAGGCCTGAGCTCTCAGCAGTGAACTGGCAGTAAAGTGAGGT
>NW_017728923.1:2149046-2160337 GCF_001723895.1 Crocodylus porosus
AGTGGTGAGGCTTTTTTTGAGGTCCCAGACTTGTCATAAAAATATTCTTGACAAAAATCAGAGGAAATTTCTAACACCAGTCAATCTAATATATATTGGCAATGGCCCCAGTCCTTGAATGTGAAAGTTCTTGAACCTGCAGAGAATTCCTGTTGGCTCAGAATTATTAGAAGCCCTTTCCTTAGCTATTCACTGTGTACTCGGCAGAGATGAAGCCCTTAAGGAACACTTTCTTTTTGCAGAAAGTGTCTGCAAAAACACGTACCCCATATCCACCCCTGGCTGCAGGTTGGAAACCTGTATCAGGACTAGGTGAAGTCAGCCTATGACAAAATAAGGAGATCTTCTTCCCAATTTCCCACCTGCTGCCAGGTGAAGCTTCCACAAGTTTGACCTGTGCCAAGGGGATGTGGCTCTGCAGCTAAGGCACCAAATGGGGAGTCAAAAGACTCCCATTTGTGTATTTATATATAAGTAACCTCCAGGATGGACTAGGAGGCTTTTCATTCTATGTGAAGATCTTTCTTGTGATTGTAGAGATAGTTGAAGAATTTCTTTTCTTATCTTGCTGTTGTTTCTTTCTTTTTTTATTGTGCTTTACATCAAATGGAGAAAATTTATTTAAAAGGAATATTGCTCCCACTGGAAATTAAACAACTCAAATGCAGGGAAATATTTCCATTGGAAAGAAAAAACAAGGTAATATAAAATGGAAAGAACCCATTTTCAAACTGAGTTTCTTCTACACACAGGCTAGCACTGATGTAATGAAATGCACTTTTCATTAAACAGTGCATCTTTGAAAGGACAAACCCAAATGTAATGTAGTCAGTGGCCTGTCTGCCCTGCACCATAAGAATGTGGGTAAATTAACCCAAACTCTGCATCAGCCTGGTTCTGGTACCTGAGTTAGAGCCAAGGAGACTATTTGAGTAAGTACGGCTGAGCTTAAGGCTGCAAAACCAGAGCCTTGGTTAAAAAAAGTGAGAGTCTGGAGAGTCTGTGGCCTCACCCCAGGCAACAGATGTGTTTGTTATATTAGCCCAGTGACAATCCACATGGTATTTTGTGAATATGGGACAATGTTCAATATCAATGACTGCACAGGATACACCCTTCCCCCACCCTCCCAGTGACCCTGTGTTTGGAGGGTTTTCTATCTGGATGCCAGTGTTTCATGCCTGTCCTTCCCTTTTAAATGGCTACAGGCAGTAGTTGATGCAGGACAGCAAAACGGGGGTGGGGGGGAGGGCGCATGGGAAGAGAGCTCACTGAGTCTGAGTCTGAGTCTGAGTCTGAGTCTGGCAGCCAAGGCCTGAGCTCTCAGCAGTGAACTGGCAGTAAAGTGAGGTAAACCGTACCCCATATCCACCCCTGGCTGCAGGTTGGAAACCTGTATCAGGACTAGGTGAAGTCAGCCTATGACAAAATAAGGAGATCTTCTTCCCAATCTCCCACCTGCTGCCAGGTGAAGCTTCCACAAGTTTGACCTGTGCCGAGGGGATGTGGCTCTGCAGCTAAGGCACCAAATGAGGAGTCAAAAGACTGAAGTTGACACCCCATCTCTCTATGCCTTAGTTTCCCCAGGTGCTGACAGGGGACTGGTGCTGCAGAGACCCAGGGATGAAAAGAATAAAGTACTGTTATTTTATGTAGAGCCAAGTGCCCAGGCTTATCTTCTCCATGGGTTTCCTTAGTGCTCCCCTGGCTAAGGAGCCTTTCTTTTGCTGGGAAAGATGAAAAGCATGCTGCCTGGTTCACAGCCAACTTACTGATTCACCAGGGCAGCCTTGGAAACAGCTTGCCCGCTGCTGCCTTGGGCTCAGAACTGGCCTTAGGGGCGGCTAACATGGGCAAGCACCCAGGGCATTGTGGTCAGGGGGGTGCCACACACACACATGTGCACACACATGTGTGAGCAGTTCCCAGCAGTGTACTCCTCTTGCCCTGCTCTGCCCTGGCCAGTCCTTACCCCAGGCAGGGGGAGCAGTGCCCGGCCCAGCCCCCACCTCCAGCTGCTGCTCAGGAGAAGCCAGGTGGTGCCTGCTCCAGTCTGCCTGCCTTGCTCCTGCACAGCACCAGTGGTGATTTCCCACCCGCCTGTCTGGTGCATGATGCCTCTCCACTTCCCTGCTGGACTTTGCCCCATGCCCCTGCCTGCCTGGTTCTGCCTGCAGCAGTGCCACTGACTGAAAGGGTGGTGGGGGTGAGGGGACCTTCGGAAATACACATTTGCCTTAGGGTGCCATTATCCCTAAAGCTGGTTCGGCTTGGGGTGATGACCTAGGTGTAACCCCAGGCCAGAAGGGCAGGTGAGAGTTCAGGAGGGGATGCAGAGCATTGCCCTGCTGCTGCTCTCATGGGGGAGGGCCGCAGGAAGGCAGTCATCTAGGGCTGGAGCAGTGTCCCACTCCCCTCTGTGCCCCTCTTTTCCCTCCACCTTCTGAACCCACCAGCAGGCCCTTGATGCAGCTCATGGGTACCACAAGCTGCTGACAAGTTGATGGATTAGCACCTCGCACCTCAACACAGGCAATCTGCTCCCTCATCCCAGCCTCACAGCATCTCTTTATAGTCAGGGAAGGTTCTTTGAGTAGATGTGATATCTTTTATTAGACCAGCTGAGTAGTTGGAAAAAGGTTCTTGGCAAGCTTTTGGGCGCAGTTACCTTTCTTCACCCACATCTACTCAAAGAACCTTGCCTGCCTATGTCCTTAGATTAACATGGCTACAACCAAAAACCCAGACTTTATATTCAGCACCTTCCTCCTGGAGGGGGCAAGCACAGCAGAGCCACAGGAGATGTTTCCCTTTCCTTCCTTCCAGCTCTTGGCTGCATCTGGCTTTCTCTCTGCACCTGGCAAGCACTTGCTGGCCAACAGCAAATGCTCTTCCTGTCCTTGCTGGGGAAAACAAAGGCAGGTCCGAATCCTCTGTCTGGAGGATGATTGTTGGTAGGGGCCCTCCTCACAAACCTAGCCCCTTCCTAAAGAGACCACCCATGGGGGGGAGGAGTCTGGCAGCACACCTTCCCCTCACCATGGATTAGCTGTTTGCTTTTCACCACCAGTCTCAAGAGGCACCCTTCTCTGCAGCTGGGACCATGCACCTGCACCAGCAACACCAGCAGCTAGAGTTATGGGGGAAGAGTGTGGAACAAAAGATCACGGTCAGCAGTGATGGGTGTTGGGCACTGGGACCCGGAAGGCAACTTGGCATAACCGTGGAAGCGAGCAATGAGTTATAAGAAGGGCTCAGAGCAGGGGCATCAGACATCGCCAGGTCCAGCCCCCAGAGCGACTCACTCCAGCTCACTGAGTTAATGGTGGGGAGGGAACTTAGAGGTATGGCTAGCACAGGTCAGGACTTGGTACAAAATCCAGGGCTCTGTGGTCCCATTGGACATGGCCCTTGGCAGCCAAGGGTGAGAGAGCTGTGCTGACACAGTCCCACTTGCCCTGTGGCTGCTGGTCCATTGCCTCTGCCTCTGGCTCCGCCTATACTGCTACTGGCCCCACTGCAGCCATCACTTGCTCTGAAGACCTAGCCCATGACGAGCCTTGTGGTCTGGACCTGGCCCAGATCTTGGGGTGAGCTTGGGTTAAAGCAGGGATGTCATCTCATCTGATTAGCCAAATGAGTGGCTTGGGACTGGTCTACGGGCTGGATGAACAGCGCAGGGCTGCCTGGATAGTGGAACCCTGCAGGGTGGATTTGGGCTGTGGGCTGGATCTTTGACACCCCTGAGTTACAGGAAGGAGCTCCACTTCTGGGACGGGTGTCTATGACTCCTGCCAACCTGAATAGGAGATAAGCACTTCTGCTCTGCTTCAGGATCCAAACCTGGGCTAGAAGACACTAGTTTCTCAGTACTGGTCCCTGTTGGAGATGGGATATGGGGCAAGGCAGACCCTGGTTTTGAATGCCATGGTGCCACTTCCTGTGTTGTGCCAGACACAGCATGTGTAAATGTCACCCATAGTCCAGAAATATACATGAAAGCTTTTGTGTTCACAGGCTTTGAACTGTCTGTGGCCTCAACAACCCTTAGAACTTGACATAATAATGGCAATGATGATGGTGAAGTAGTTTCTGGATGTGTATGGGACTTTTATTTATCTGGAGATGGAAACAGTAGCCCTTGCAGCCTTTGAACAGAATAGGTAAGAGAAACACCAAGAGACTGAGGGACTTGCTGAAAGTCAGACAGGAGAACGAGGGTCTTATGCTTCTCAAGCCTTTGTGCAGTGCACAGAACAGTCCCTGCATGCTGAATGTTTCCCAGAGACACAGCAGGTAAATTAAACAGGTCACTCCTTCCAGCCTGAGGCTTGCCCATCCCAACACAGAGATCAATGAATGTCAATCCCTTCAAGGGCTGATGTCCTGGTGTTGCTCTATGCCAGCAGCATTGCTTATAAAATGCCTTTGTCTGGAGCCACATGCAGATCCTTCCAGAGGAAGACAAGCCAATCTAATCCTCAAAACCCCTGCTCATTTTATATAAATACAAGTCAGATCCATCCTGGGAGTACAGGCATTGCCAAATCCACCCAAAACCAGATAGAGCCAGTACACACCAAGTGAGATAGGACTCTTACATATTCATACCTGGATCCATAGATGTGGAGAGATCTAGATATGGATCTGGATAGCATTGGTAGCACTACCTAGACCAGGGCGGGCAATAATTTTGGGCAGAGGGCTGCTTACTCTTAGTTTTGGCAAGCCATTGAGGGCCCCATGACAGGCAGCCCAGGGCAAATTAATATTAATTTTCTGAATTTTTTAGGGGCCCCCCCGAGCTGCACTTTTCCCACCCCTGGCCTAGACCCTGTTTGTAGTTGATAATCAGCTTTAAATTTTCCATGCCATGTGTGTGCTTGAGGCCTGCATTTTTTAGGGTAAATTTAGCCATAAACTTCAGCTGTTTCTGAGAACAAGTTTAGCAGAACAATACATTTTGCCAATGTTATTTTGCCTTTGCTTTTTTGGGTGGAGGGAGGGGAAAGGAGGAAGTTGGAATGTGGTAGAGATTCATGCTGGTATCTGAAAAGTGTCATTTGCCCTTTATTTTAAAAAATGCTTAAATATAGCCAAGTTTTATAATCCTTTGAAACTACGTAGTTTGTGCTTGCTCAGCAGAGTCTTGATAGAGTTAAGTGGCTAAATACTCCAAAGAGTCTATCTGCATGAAGCATGCTCTATCCCTCTCACCTCCCAGTGCTAACTGCACTGAATGGGTTACCCCCTAGAGTCACCAAGCTTGGAACTGAAGAGGTTGAGCAGGACTTTCCCTGTCATTGCTGATAACAATTGCTAGGGCTACTGGAGATGCTCAGGACTTTGAGCAAGGTACTCTTCTCTGTATTCTCAGAGCTTCCCTGCTGGCAGCCAGATGTGTTGAGCTGGAAGGAACCTGTCTTGAAAGTGGAAGGAGCAAAAGCTGGATGAACTAGACTGAGACAAAAAGCCTGTATGACAGGGTGAAGCAAAGACAAGGGGATGAGATGGATATTGCCTGGGTAAGGAGAATGGGACTGGGAGTCACAGGGAGAATGAGGGTGAGGAGAAGACTGAGGTTGAATGAGGATCCACAAGGAGCTGGAAGGAGGAGACTGACTTGGATACAAAGGCTAGAAGTAGGGCTGGGACTGACTGAATGAGGAGACAGGGTCTGGGACGATGAACCTAGGAAGATGGAGACTCAGACTGGCCAGAATGTGACTTGGGTTGAGCTCAGGAGCTGGGAATGGTGAAGCAGAAATGGGACTGGGATGGAGATGGGCTGAAGATGGAAAGTATAGAAGGAGTCAGGCTTAGGGGAAAAAAGAACAGAGGGGCTGAGACCATCAGAGCACACTTCCCTCCAGTCCTGGGGACGGAAGCCAAATTCCCGAGTGTTACATTTCCTCTGGTGTCAAATGTCTGAGAAACCCACTCCCCCTCCACTGGCTTGGTCAACATAGAGGACGATAACCTACTACTGCTGTCACTGAGTTCAGTAGCTCAGGTGACAGAGCTCCATGTGGTAGATACAGAAGGCAATATGGTGTCCTGTGATGAGTTAAGGGTGTAAAGTTGGGCATTCAAAAGTGAGGAAAGGCCAGAATTAAGGCCGATGAGCAACAGAGGTGGTTGCAGTACATGAACTGATATTACTCATAGGTTTATTATGTTTAACAAGTATGCATGGCACCCCAGTGCACGCCAGTTACCCTCTATGAACTCAAGCAAATCACCTCAGAGACAGATTGGTGTTCTCATAGAAAAACAAGATTTATCAAATTTATGCTCAGGGCACTCCTCCCTTGTTACATCTTGAAGTTGACTTCAGGTACATTATAGCAGGTCATGGAACTTTGCTTTCAGCACTGAGACATGCCTATATCACATCCACTGTGTTACTGCAGAGCCCCCAACATTGAGATACAACTACAGTCCCTCTGCCAAATTATAGCCCCTGGAAGACCCAGCATTGACTGCCTTCCCCCTGCTATTTTGCAGCACAGCAGTCAATGATTTCCACAATTGCATCCTTGCTGTTCAGTGACATCACAGCATCAGGAAGCCTTCAGCACAATGAGATGACTGAATCACCTTGGCTCTAGTACAGCCTTGAGGAAACTCTAGTATCCAGGCATAACTGCATCATCTCCACTCAACTGCAGCTCAGCATCCATGCTACATCCAGCACTGAGATCCACCTCTGTTAAGTCTTCAGATTTTCCATAGGAGAACTGAAAATCTGAGCTGCCTTCGAAGAGAAATTGGTGGTGGCAGGTGGGAGTCTCCTCTCCTAATTTCGATAAACTAAATTAAAGGGGTGGAAAATTGGTATTTCATGCAGAACTTTGTGAAGACTAAACCAGTTCCAGATGCTGTCTTAGAAGGTTTTGCTCTGACATGATCTGCGGCAGATAAACTCATGGTAGCCACAGCCAGGCATTGTATTACAAACCATTGGTTTTTCCAAGCAACACTGTGTTTCAGTCTACATCTCAGGCCTTACTGCTGTTCTATAAATGGAGCAGAAGGAATCCAAAAACCTCCAGGGCTGCAGATCAGTCTTGGCTTGGGCAGAATACCTTTCTTTGCTGTTCAGGAGCCTGCAGCAGCTATCAGTATAACGAGATTACAGTGAGTACAAAATTATATCCCAGACTTGAGTAAAACCAAGCATCAGGCAGAGCTATGTCAAGCGTTGTAGAGACCTTTTCCTGTGTTAAATAGACAAGGGTCTCATGCCCCTAATTAATGAGGATTAGAAATAGGTTGTGGAATAAGTATCTGGGACTGGGAGCTTAGCACCTCTGGCAGTTTAAGAGAGGGTCAGGGAGCAACTAGGGGAGTCACCTGACCAGCAAGGGGCTGGGCTTAGGGAGGATATAAACCCAGGGCTTGAGGTAGGCAGGCAGTCTAGCCCTGAGAGCTGTGGAGGGAAGAGCTTCTAAACAGCAGGGCTTGCAGGAAGGTTCCTGATATCGTCTGAGCTGGGGTAAACAAGACTAGTGGTTTAGGGATTGAGACTGTAGGGGCAGTGGAGGTCTCAACTGGCCCAGGAGCAGGGCCAGGGCCCGAGGGACAGGGACTAAGGTCAAGGAGCAGGGTCACAGCCATGATGGGAAAGACCTGGGGTCAGGAGGACCTGTAGCTCAGGAGGATGTGGATCAGGGTCAGGGACCCATCCAAGAGAATGCCAGGCCAGGGAGCCTGGAGGTCTCAACTGGCCTAGGAATAGGACCATGGTTCAGAAATGGGGGTCACAGTTTGAGGAGGGGCCACAGCCAAAGACTGCTGGGGCTAAGGAGCCTGTAAATCTCAACTGGCCTAGGAGGGAGCTAGGACCCATGGATAGGGGTCAAAGGCCAAGGAGTGCACAGCTGGAGACAGACATGCTCAAGTCCTACAGCCACCCAGAGAAGGACAGAGTCAGGCCCTGGGGTAGCCTCCTGTTTCTAAATACAGATACATCAAGGCAGAGGAGGCAAATAGAATGGGAGATTACTTAGAGGGAGTTAAAGGGGACAAGGGCTAAGGGGGCCCCAGGGGCATCATAGCCACCCCCGGGGTGGAGTCCTGTTACAGTATCTACTATTACAGGGGTGGGCAATTATTTTGGGCAGCGGGCCGCTTACTGAGTACAGATAAATATTAATTTTCTAAATTTTTTAGGGGCCCTGTGGGCTGGATAGTGTGACCTGGCGGGCCACATCTGGCCCCTGGGCCACATTTTGCCCACCGCAGCACTATCAGGTCTCTTCCACCGTTCCTTGAAGCCACTGGTGCTGGACCCTGTTGAAGGCCAGGTCTGGGATGATCCACATTGAATCGATTTCAACCCCTCCTTCAGACCATTAGAATCAGGCAGTGTTGCACTAAGCATCATCAAGCTGAGTTGGGCCAGCATGTTTCATGCTGATATTCCTGAGACCACTTGTCTCATTTATATAGTCCTGCGAGGTGCCACTGTGATTACAGGAGCAATCTCTCTTTGCTTCAACCTTATTAATAAAATCCATATTAAGTAAAGATGGCCAAAATCCCATTGTGAGCTGCTGTCAGACCAAGTCCAATTTCTGAGCCATGACATCAACAGGGAGTAGTATTTTTCATCTTGCATATGTGATTTTTTTTTCATATCTACTCTAACCAATTAGATTTCAGTATGCAAATATATTAATGCCAGATGTAAAATTATAGGCTGATGTACTTCTGACATAATACTGTCTCACTAGTTTCTTAAACACAACCTGGTCATAATTGTGGAAATGAATCTATTAATTAAATACACTTAAACTATTTTCCTTCTGTTTTATCCTCCCAGTAAGGATCTTTCATCCCAACTTCCAGGGAGCAGGTGGGAATATTCTGGATCATGTATAGATTTCATAGCTATTAGGGCTGGAAGGGACTTCGGAAGATCGAGTCCAGCCCCCTGCCGGAGGGGCAGGAAGTCAGCTGGGGTCATTAATTAAACTATGTTTTCTTGTGACTTATATACAGCTTCACACAGAATCCAAATACAGCTTCATGCAACATGTAACATTGCAAGCCACTTGCTCTCCAGGTAGAGTCTTACAGTTGTGATGGGCTAGCTGGCAGTGACTTAGCCCAGGGGTTTTGAAAGGGCAAAAGATGATTGGAGGACTTGGGATTCCCATTCCTCCCCAATCAGGCCCCAGAGTTTCACCCTCCGTGTCCCCTGATTGGCCCCTTGAGTCACCCGGAGAGGGATAAAAGGGGCAGTGTGGGCTGACTCAGAGGAGACTAGCAAGGGATAATAAGGAAGGAGCCTCACAGAGCTGGCAAGAGCTGAGCCAGCAGGGCAGGAGCAGTTCTCTGGAAGAGCCTGAAAGAGCAGGACCTGCAGGTAGCACTGGGACCCTCAGCAGTGTGGCGTGCGGTTGGTAGGAGAGGCTCCCCACTGGGCACCAGGATCCCCAAGGAGAGGCTGCAGCTAGCAGGAGAGGCTCCCCCGCTCCAAAGGATCTGAGCATTGACCTGAGGGGTTCCCAGCTCTGCTTCCAGCTCCTCCAGTTAGAGGCCAGGCAGCTCAATGTGAGGCTGGGGCTCCAGGAAGGCCAAGACCCCTAGCAAACTGGGCTAGTGTTACTAGTGGTGGCTGTGTGGCAGCATTCCTACCTACTATGTGGGAGACCTGGGTTCAACTCCCAGCTTGGGGAGAGTGAGCTAACAAGAAGCAGATCTTCTTGCAGTGGAAAGGGGCCATTGCTTTCTCCCCCTCTAGCTACCAAGGCCCTATATTTCCTTGATATTTTGCATTTTGTGCCTTTTTTATATTTCACCAACCCGTATTGTTTGTTCTACTGTTTGTGTTTTATATTTCGTTAACCCTGTTTTTTGTCAATGAATGCAAGTGTCTAACCTTTGTTGAATCCTGCCCCCTTGGGGCATTGTAGTGTCCACTATACCCTCTGATTTAATGCCTGTTATGTTTCCAGTATTAAAAAGTATATGGTTAAGTCCCTATTGGTGGTCTGGCTCTGCTCTGTAGGGGGAAGAGAGTCCCTATACTTCCCACAGTGCTTGTGCACCTGCTTTGATCCTTTCAATTGGAGAGCGGGTACTTCCTTGGAGTACCACCCAGCTTGCACAGTTACCAGTGTAGCGTTGTCTTCTGAGCACTTAATATGAATAGATCTTGAAGACTGTTACCAGGGTGGATGAGTAATATTTCCTCTTCACTTGTTAAAGATGGGGAAAACTGAGGCACTGGGCAGGTAAGCCACAAAGCAAAGATAAAGAGAACCTGAGTTTCCAGACTCCCAGATGGTGTGGGGGTGCACAGACATCTCAGAGTGGTGTTGTGAAGGTAACTCACTTGAGCCAACCCTTGTTTTGTTGCTCAAGTTTTTTCCTTCCTGAATCCTGGCCAGGTCAGCCCCCAGGGCACCCTCCTGCCCTCTCTGCACACTCTCCATGCGACTGTCTGGGCCGTAAGCCGATCCTGCTGCTTTCAAGGCGGCAGCGCACCTGCCCAGGAGCTGGGAACATAGCTCACATTCCTGACTGCTGGAGCCCACTTCCTGATCCCCCTCCTTTCTTGCTGCTGGAGACTGCTCCGCCTCTGCTGCCTTTTAGCCTGAGTTTGTTTTCTTAGTAGGTGGGTCCTGCACTTGCAAAGCTGAACCATTTCCTGCCCCGGAGAACACAGTCCTTCCCCTTTGTGTCTCTGTCTTGCCCTCCTCTGTCCCAGCTGCCTATTTCTGTCCTTGATTCTATCAATAGTCTCACCTGGTGCTGACCTCTTGGCACCTCTGCCCCGTGTTACCTTGAGCAAGTCACTCCACCGTTCTGTACCTCAGTTTCCCCCAATGTGGAATGAAGACACTAAAGGGCAGCCCCTTTTGAAAGATGGTTTGAGGTCTGTGGATAGACAAGCCTGATGCACATTAGTCCTAGTGAAAAAGATCAGGTCTGGTCTGACCTATAAGGAATCTTCCAGATGTTGCTGTTAAGGGTTTTGAAAATGCAGTAAATGGCACTCTTCCCTCTGGATGGATCATGACCCATTGCCCCAGCAGTACATTAGGGGCAGCATGCCACTAGAGGTGGTACCTTTCAGATGAAATGCAATGCCATGCTCCCAGCTACTGCAGACACTATGACATTATCCCCAGGAGTTGCTTGGTGCTGGTGTCCTGATTACCTGCCCCCTCATTACACCCTTTTTCACTAAATTCCCTCTGTGGTTCACTTACCGTCCTAAACAGCAGCCACATTTACTTCCTGTCCCTACTATACTCTCTAGGGCAGTGGTCTCCGAA
>NW_017728923.1:2160507-2191333 GCF_001723895.1 Crocodylus porosus
CATGCTCAAAACATTTTTACTGATAGGGGTGCGCAATCAAAAAAGTTTGGAGATCATTGCTCTAGGGGACTGATCCCCGTCACCTAAGGACTCATTTGCCTTGTCTGCAGCCCTAACCTTCCAGGACAGCTGCCTCTTCCTGGCACTGTGAGGCTGTTGGCCACTAGTAGGAGAGTGAGCATTGACAGGAGCTGTCCCTAGCCTGTGGAAGTCCCCACTGTAAGAGACACTGAGGCATGTGTGGGAACAAATGGGGCTGAGAGGTGGAAGACAGGAGAATTTGTGGGGCTGAGTAAGGGCTAGACAGCACCAGTGGCTGGTAGAGTGAGTGCAGCGGAGAGGAGTGAGGCCCATGAGACCTTCTCTTTCAAGATGTAACCCACAGAGAAAAACTCTTGATCTCAAACTCTGCAGCTGTCTGTCAGCCTGACCCTCCCCTCCCATCCTCTCCTCTTTTCTGCTTGTCCATCCGTCTCCCCCATTTTTCTGTCTCTCTCATGGCTGTTTTCTCCTTCCTCCTGGTCCATTTTCCCTTTTCTTTTCTTGCTCCTGTTTCTCATTTCTCTCGTCTCTGGAGTGCTCTGCTCCCTCTGCACCGTTATCTTTCTCTTTCTCCTGTTGCTGGATTTGTTGGTTTAAGGGGCAGGTTCCCTGCCTGTGAGTACAGGGGAGGTGTGGTGCTGCTCAGCCATTTCCTCTCCTGACAGGGAAATGGGACAGCCTGCCTGCTTCCCATCTTGCCGCCTTTCTTCTCTGGCGCTGGAATGCTGGAGCTGAGGCCCTGGGATGCTTTGCTCATTAGCGTGACGGTAGCCACAGGTATTCAGTGAGATCCTGATAGAAAGAAAACACCCACAGGACAGGAGATTTGGACACAACAGCCAAATCACTCTGGATTCCACCCCACACTGCGGGTCCAGGGAGGGGAGCATGGTGGAGGCTGAGAAACACCCTTCCTCAGTGTAGATGGAAACCAGCTGTGAGGGGAGGCTTGAGAGGGAAGGGCTCAGGAGCCTGGAAGTGGGTGACAATCCAGCCCCATCTAGAATTGCTGGAAGACTCTCAATCTCCCTCTGTTTGGGGGCCTATGTGCAATGAGCCTGGGGATCCTCAGCCCTAAGAATCTGATGAGGGTAGGAACCTTGTTCCTGGACTTAACTGAGGGAGTGATAAATCCCTGAGCTGGCAGGTGCTGGATGGTTCTTAACTAAACCAAGGCTGCAAGTGCTTTGGGCCTTGCTCTCAGTGCCAGGCACTCTCAGCAGGACAACAGGGTTAGATGGTATATAGAGCATGTTCCTTTGGGCACAGTAGGGACCTGGTTCTCACTTACATGGGAGCCTGGGGCTGCTGAGTGGTGTCCCAGGGCCTTGTGGCCTCCTAGCTCCCATACCTAGACCATCCTCCCTGCCTCCACCCCACAGTGCCCTGCTGTGCACTAGCATTTCAAGCTGGCTGCCTGCAATCCCTACAGGGAACAGCAGAGCTCACAGCAAGTACCGGAACTGACCGAGTCAACAAGGTCACTCAGTGCTGGGGACATACCCCATTGAGAATCATAGCCCCACGCTGGCAACAGGCCATGCACAGCTCCTCCCTCACTACCCTGGAGTATCTGCTTTGTTGCTCAATGAGGCCAGGGAATGAGGGAGGATCACAGGGGCTGGGGAGACACCTTGTCTCCTGTCCCTTAACCTGCACTGTGAAGGCAACAGTGGAGAGCAGAGGCAAGTGGAGTATTTTGGTCCGGAGCAAAGGAGGTGGGAGGAAGGGTGCAGGACGCAAGTGCATCTGTCTGCTTGACAGTGGTGGGTGACCTGAGGCAGGTTGGAGGGGCCTGGGACTGCTCTCAGCACTCAGAGAGGTATCTGGTCCACTCTAGAACCTGTTGTCACTGCCACCAGCCAGGTCCTGCCAAGACCTGCAGCTGAGAGCTGAATGAGTCCCACCTGCCTATGCCCTGCTCTTTCCTGCTGCTGACTATCCTGTTGAACTGCTGAAGTCACATGGGCTGCAGAGCCCTGGAAGCAGGTGGAAAGGTCTCCCCAAAGCAAGATGTGAATGCCCAGAAGTTGCTGGGGCAGGAGTCTTGCTTCTCAGTAGATGGTGCTCAGTCTAAAACCCATGACTTCTTCCTTGACCCCCCAAGCCTTTCAAAGAATGGGCAGAGTCTGAACCCAGAAGCTAGTTAATCAGCTCCCAGCCCCTCTGCATGTGACCATTCAGCTGTTCCTCTCTTCACTTCCCACATTAGACTATTTGTTCCTACCCAGCAGGGCTGCTGCTATCTGCTGTTCTTGAAACTCCAGCTCCCATGTCCTAGCTCAGTCCCTGCCCAATCCATGCATACTCTGTTACTGCAGAGTATGTAGGAACCCCATACTCTGAGGCCTGTGCTTACAGATCAACCACTACATCTTTGCAGGGGACAAGTCCCTGTACCTCCCCGAGGAGCCTGTGGCCTTCAGTAACGTAGTCTTAGCACCCAGTCAGACCAGCTGGGGCTGCAGGAAGCAGGCTGGACTATATTCCTGTCTTGCTGTTTATCCTGACATACCTGAGTGCTTTTAGTGGGTTGTTAGGAAAATAAGAGATGTCACACTGTGTCAAACCACAGATCTGTCTAACCCAGGATCCTGTCTCTGTGGCATGGGGTGGATGCTAAGGATAAGAACTGTCCATAACAATCTACTTCTGCCCCTCTTCTCTTACATATTACAGCATTCAGAGGCCTTGGAACTCCTAGTTTAGAGTTTGCAGCCATGCTGTCATGTTTAACACCCATTCTACCTATCCTCAATGAATTTGGCCAGTTGTCTTTTGAACCTGGTTCAATTATCAGCCTCTACAACATCCTGTGGCAATGAGTTCCACAAGACTCCAACACGGATGTCACTGCCTTCACCATGGAGACATTCAAATTTCTTGGGGGAAATGCTTCTGAGGGTGATTGACGAAAGTACTGATTTTCACAGGCCTTTTTTGTTCATGCACTAGTAGGTCTCTCTCCTTGGTGGCATCCATGGGATCAGGGAGGATGCTGTCACTGCCGGCAAGTCCATGGGTCTATTTTAAACATGTATTCAAGCTGACAAAAAGAGAGGAGCAATCCTAGAACAGCAGTCCCCCCTGCCAAACTCCCTTCATCTTTTCCTCCTCTTGGAAGTTATTTCCTCACATGATTTACAAGCTGTGGATGAAGGAGGCTGATCCCAATGCAGTGACAACTTAGCTGGAAGGAAGATCACAGAACAGGCTCAGCTGCATCTACTGGGGTTGCCTGGCTGCTGCTATAGCAGCACTTGGAGATGCCATCTTCACCCAGCGTAGTTTACTGTCTGTTGCCCTTAGCTCTGCGGCTGGGGGCTGGCCCTGTTTTGCACTGTGGGTTCCTTTAGGTCAGTCAGTGCTGGACTAACAGTAAGCTGCATCCAGCACTAGCATCCCCAGTAGAGGGGGATCAGAACCAACAGCCAGCAAGTGGAGGGGTCTGGAGCTCAGAAATCAGCCCTGGATTCATAAGGTTCAAGACTGACAGTAGTTTTATGAAGAGTTTAGATTATGGATTTGTATGGGATGGTTTGGATAGGGATGATCCCACCTTAGGCAAGGGGTTGGACTAGGTGACCTCTGGAGGTCCCTTCCAGCCCCTCTTTATGATTCTGTGATACTCAGGGTGCTAGGTGGACTTCTCAGGCTGAGGTGATCGACTGGTCCCTTCCATTGTCAAAGTGATGAATCAAGATGGGCTCCAGTGTTGATTCCTAAACAGAAATGAACCTGGGGAGTCCAAGGAGGGATCAGGAGGAACTTGGGGAGGGTGTGAAATGGGCTGTGAGCAATTGGGTAAGGAAGAGGGAGAAGGAGAAGAGTGGTGGCCCCACTCTCAGCCTCTTCACATACTCTCCCCAGCCCCTCCTCAAAGTGACCCTTAAGAAATAACCTGCCTGTCAGGAAACCTCAACTCAGAGCCAGTGTTTTTGAAACTTTTTTTACACATCTGCCAATATAATCCAGGCCTTTCCAAATAAATAAACCCTGCACTGCTCCACTTTGATCCCGCGCCCCAGCCTTGCTATTTACTTAATTGTCCCATCCAAACTCCAAATGGGCTCTGCGCCTGCAGCTGCTGCCTGTGCATTCCTTGGGGCTTTGCCCGGCTGCTCACCTGTTTGTCATTACGGGTAGCACAGGGCAGCCTGAGCACTCCCCACCCCGTTTGAGCATTTGCCTCAGGGTCACCACCTGAACTGAACCATTGGCCCGTTCTCAGCACAGCAGCCTGTGCTAGATGGCTGCAGAATGGCTTTCCCCAGTACTTTGCTGCCCCAGCATGCAACTCTATGACTTTCTGCTTTATGGGAATTTCCCCATCCTTGTGCCTTCTTCTGTGGGACTGCCCATACACCTGGACTTTAATTCCTCAAGACTGACATGGGAATGCAGTGCTGGAAGGAGCCTCTTTGGGCCAGTCTTCTGAGAATCAAGACATCTATATAATAAATATTTGTTTAAAAGGATCCAAAAGGGTCTGCATTCACTCTGGTACTCATACACCCTCAACACACACCACCACCACAAAGCACACTCTAAAGCCCAATGACAAACATAGAAGGGGTCAGTACAAGCAACACCTACGATGTGCCATGGCAAGACAGCAGCAGAGACCAGGGTACTGCCAATGACTTGGTCACTGCAATATCAGGGATTTTGTTAGATGAAATACACCCTATTGATCCTAGGGAGTATCCCAGGCCCAATGATACAGAGGAAGACAACAACCTTATAATGGTTCTTGTGATCAGACCCAAGGGAAAATTCTTTCCTGCCCCCAAATCTAGTGATTGGTTTCACCCTGAGCATATAAGCAAGGTCCACCAGGCAGACACCTGAGAGGTTTTCCAGTACCACAGGGAGAGCCAACGTACTCAAGCCAATCACCCATCACTAACCATTATCAATGTCTGATGCACCAGAGCAAGGTAAGAACCTAGAAGTAAAATAAAGTAATGCACTGAAGGCGGGAAATAATTTCTTCTTGGCCGCTACAGGCAATAAATAGAAGCCCTAAAGCAGGGGGATAATAGCTCACGATTGCCATGCATTGGCTGGAACCCATGCACAACAGTCAAATATTTTCCAGTATCCTGTTTGTCTTCATCCGTTTGTCACTGACTATCCTTCCACCCACAGCACAGATGGCAATCAAGCCCATCCCATCATACACAGCCTTGTTTGTGTGGCACCTGCAACTGAGAAGTGCCTTTGGGCTTGTTGGCTATGGCACAAGTGGAGCCATCTTGAGGGTGTTGATGAAGCAGAGGCACCCCACTACTGTCCTTCATGGATTCATAGATGTTAGGGTCGGAAGGGACCTCAAAAGATCAGTGAGTCTGACCCCAGATGACCCCAGCCAGATGCCCATCCAACCTCCTCTTGAAGACCCCCAGGGTAGGGGAGAGCACCACCTCCTTTGGGAGCCCATTCCACACCTTGGCCACTCTAACTGTGAAGAAGTTCCTCTTAATGTCCAGTCTAAATCTGCTCTCTGCTAGTTTATGGCCATTATTTCTTGTGATCCCCAGGGGCACCTTGGTGAGTAGAGCCTCACCAATCCCTTTTTGCACCCCCATGATAAATTTATAGGCAGCCATAAGGTCGCCACTCAACCTTCTCTTGTGGAGGCTGAAGTGGTCTAGGTGCCTTAGTCTCTCCTTGTAGGGCTTGGCCTGCAAGTCCTTAACCATATGAGTGGCCCTTCTCTGAACCCTCTCCAGGTTATCCACATCCCTCTTGAAGTGTGGTGCCCAAAACTGCACGCAGTATTGCAACTGCAATCTGACCAGAGCCCAATACAGGGGAAGTATCACCTCCTTGGCTCTGTTTGTCATGCATCTGCTGATATATATTCATATATTTCCTGGCTGTGTCATTGTCCTAACAGATGGGAATTTGCCCTGGGATGTATCCCACCCAGACTGATTGTCACAGGTATAACCCAGACATGGGGTGTCTGGGGTCAGCAGCCAAAAGTCAACAATACTGGAAGTCCAGAAGCCAAAACCAAGATCACATTACCAGGTGTCAGTCTGAGGCTGAGATATCACACTGGGGTGAGATGAGTCCATAGCTGAGGCCGGGCCGGAGGTCAGGATCCAGGCAGTCCAAAGTATGCAGTGGGGAAAGGGACAAGGTACGGGTCCAAGGCAGGTATTAGCAGGGAAGAAACAAGGTTGGAGCAAGGGTGGAGACAGGGCAGGAGGGTCTGAGGCTGAGGTGAGGTAAGAGCAAGGCAGGACGTTCCCAAATAACAGGGCTATGAGCACTGTGGCCAGGACAAGACCCCAGGGAAGTGAGAGCATTTTCATAACCCTCCCATCAAAGACTTCTGGTTTCCATTTGTTCGCTTGGGTCCCATTGTCCCCCACTGGGACCCTCACAAGAGAACTTAGGCTGGGCTTGATCCAGGATCCAGCCAGCTGCTTGGTGGGGCTGCAGTCCAAGCCTGCACTCATGAGCTTGGAAGATCTGGTTTTGAGCCCCAGAGCTCCTGACATGGAGAGGGGTTTAGTTTGCTCAAATGCCCCATTGTTAGTTTGGAGGGAAGAAAGAATCGTCAGGTCTTCCAGCCCGTCTGGCCACACCCTCCTGCACCCATGGGGCTGAGCATGAGTGCCTGTACTCAGGGTCGCATTAACCCTTTAGTGGGTCCTAGGCAAAACAGCTTGTGGGCCCCTAGCCAAAGATGAAAATTTTATATTTTTTTCACTCTATAATTATAATGCGTAAAATAAGCACAACTGGTCCCCTTCTTCACTTAGGGCCCTAGGCATGTGCCTAGTTTGCCTATGCGTTAATTCGGCTCTGCCAGTACCAGATGTCCCCCCATGAGTGCTTGGGGCCTGCCCTGCTGCTGATACAGTCTTTGTAGCCTGGGTCCAAGCTCTCCCATTCTCATCCCTTTAGGTCCACATTCCCAAAACATCACAGTGGCCTGGAACAAGGTGCTGAGGATTGGAACAGCAGGGGATGCTGCCAAATGGGAATGAGATGCGTGGGGCAGGGCTGTGTGTGTGCAGGTGGGCAGTGGGAGACAGGAAATAGAATAGGAGTGGGTGACTAATTTAGACTGCAAACTCTCTGGTGCAGCAGCTCTTTTGCCATGAGCCAGGGCAGGGAACCACTGTCTTGGCTGGGGCCTCTGGACTTCATAGGAGTGCTAGGGGACAGAGTAGCAATGCTATGGCCCAGGCCTGAGACCTGGTGAGACTCAGGAGCACAGGAAACTGGGGGCAGTACAGCTCTGGACTGAAGCACAACAGCAGATCTGGGAGACTAGCTCAGAAATGCAGTTAAAGAAGGCACAGTGGGTGGAGAGAGAGACTGCTGGGTAGGATTAAAATACACTAGGAGAGATGCAGGGGTGGGAGCCAAGGGCTGAAATAGCAGGAGGTTGTGTGTCCAGAAGAAGAGCTCTGACAGAGCAGAGCATAAAGAGATTAAGGCTGGGATAGCACAGGCCTCTACATCTGGATTGAGAAATATAGAAGATCTGTGTGTGGGGAGCCCAGATCTGGGGTAACAGAGGGATTTATTCATCAAGATGAAGAGAAATTGGCAGAGCTGCCTCTGGGGAACCCCTGGGTTAGAAGTATCAAGTGGGTGGGTCTAGACTGAGGGGCACTGGTAGAGCTTTCAGTGGTGAGCCCAGGGCCATGAGAGCAAGGGGGCTTCAGGTTGGATGGGCATTAACTGAGCTGCGGTGGGGTCAGGACTGAGATAGCAGGGGGCTGCAGGTGCTGACTGAGGGGGAGTTCACTTCACAGCTGCCTTCACATCTGACTCTCAGCACTGCTACTAGGATCTGATCCAAAAGACAGTAAGTCAGTGGAGATTTTTCCATTGTCCCTATCAGCCTCTGGGGCTGGCCCATTGCCCCTTGGATGGCCTTCCTTCCACAAACCCTGATTCGCTCACACATTTAATTTACCTAAATGTTCTCAATCAAGCCACCATGGGGGGAAACAAAACACCCTGTGATCCTCTGCCTTCAGTCAACACCCATCTGAAAGAGCCCTGGACACGTGACAGTTCATCCAGTAGACATGGCTCACGTACGCCCTGCACACAGAACACAGCACGTCACAGCCAGAGGGAACAGAGACTGCACGGACCACACAGCTCTTAGGCTGAGCTCATTTCCAAGGGGCTCAGCCAGGCCTCTGGGGTTCATGCTCTGAAGCCATCACTGCTGCCTCCTTTCCCTTCGTTTTGCCCAGAGGTCAGTTTTGCACCCAGGCCTGGAGCAAACCTGTCTCTGGTAGGAACCTGCTTTGAGAATTAAGGGGGTGGAGGGAAGACCTGAATCCTTGAACAGAGCAGCACGGGCAAGCATCCCAGCTCCTGGAATGGCAACCACACAGCACTTTTCAACTTGCAGCACATGTGGAGCTGGAGGGAGCTGGCAGAGTTTATTTCTTTGCAGTGAACTCGGGAGTACTGTGGACAAAGCATAGACAGGCCCATAGAATCACTGAGCTATAGGGATGGACCATGCCAGAAAATCCTGACAGACCTTTGCCTCACTTATTCTTGAAACCCTCCAGTGATGGGGTCCCACAGCCTCCCTCAGTAACCTGTTCCAGTACTTCCTACCTTTTACAGTTACAATGCCTCTCCTACTCTTCAACCTAAGTCTCCCTTTTGGCATATGTAACCTCTTATCTAACATAGAGAACAATCAATCACTAGGCTCTTTACAGCAATCTCTTACGACCTGGAAGTCCGTTTTCCTGTCCCCCTCAGAGGCTTCTCTTTTCTACACGAAACAAGCACGGTCCCTCCAACCACTCCTCCCGGGCTGTGCATTCTGTACATTTGATTGCCACTTGCATTGTGAATCCTTCTCTGCATCCTCTGGGAAGCCTAGAAATGCCCCTTGTCAGCTTTGGTCTCTTCACTTCTTCACGAGGCGATATTTGAAAGGGTTGAATGGGCCCAGCTCTGAGGCTGAGGTGATCAATAGCCAGCTGAAAACACTGAGTTCGCACAGTCCAAGGAAAACTCTCCCCAGCTAGAACAGTTTGCTCAGTACTGGCACATGGTGACTTCAGCATGAGGCACAGGTGCAAGTGAGCTGTTTCCAGTCATTCTAGCTCCATACCTTTCTTCCATGAAATGCAAGACTCACCCAGCTGGGTCAGAGCAGCGGCCCATCTAGTCCATTGTCTTTTCTCCAAGCCTATAGACGTCTTGCAACAGGCAGCAGTAACTGGTCCTTTAATGGGTCATACCTGTGCATGTTGTGGTCAGGACAGTGGCTTGCCAAAATCAATAGCTTCAATAAATCTGTTGCCTGAGCCAATTCCCTGAGGCCTTGGTAGAGCTGTAGTGAAGGGGGTAGTACTGCTGCTGCAAGGGGTCTGCAGGTCAGGATGTAGGTGCCCTGACCAGCTAGAACAGGGATGGCAGAATGGAGCGGGGTGGGGGGGGACCCTAAGGGGCAGCAGCAGAGTCATGGATGTGCCTGTCCCAAAGCACTTTCCTAATAGGGTTGCCGCCAACTCTGTTTGAATCTATTCCTGGAGGTTTCTGGAACACCAAAGTGCCTTCAATACAATCTGAATGTGCCCGCATGCTTGCATATATCAGTTATGGATTACAGTGTGTAGACATTACATCAGGAAGGCAAATGCACATGACTATTACATTTTAAAATCCCTCTGAACTACTGTATAAATCAGATTCAACATTTAATATTTATTTTAATGAATGCCCTATCATTTATTTCCTGGGTGACTCTTAGCAGTCTCCTGGAGATTTATATCTAATTTCTAGAGATGTGAGGGCAATCCTGGAGGGTTGGCAACCCTATTTCCTAACCAGGCTCTGGCTAATGCTGGTGGTTTTTTCTGTTTTCATGAGCATTTAAACTGAAACAAAACAAAACCACCCAAGCAAAGGATTTTGCCGCCTGTTGTAAAACACAATACCTTCCCCTGCTCCCAAGTCACCACTCATCAAGGTGGCTCTGGCAGCATCACACGATGGGGCCTAAGGAGCCAGGGATGTTCCCCACTTTAAAGTTCACATCTTGAGAATTGCAAAAGTGACCCCAGAGCTGCGGCTCCCAGCGACCACAGATGACGCTGCCCTTCCCCTGCCTTGGTTCTGTGCCATGTCCAATGGCTTTTACTCAGCATGTGTTGAGTTGAAGGCAGGACACACACAGATGGGAGGTGGCTGAGTTCAGACAGTTCTTTGATTCCCCTGGTGGGGCAGTGCGTGAATGACATGATGAGTTAAGAATGTCTCCCTCTGCTTCCTCAACTGTCCAAGGCCCTTTGCAGGCTGCTGGCCAGGGGAGTCACACACATAAGCTCTGGTTATGTCAGCCTGTGCTGGGCTGGCAAGGCTGCACATGGTTCTGGTCTCAGCGAGGTGAATCCCCTGTGGGGAGCTGCCTTTCACAACCTGCCAGCTCAGCGCCGGCTTTCCGGGCAGCATCAAGCACACAAAAGAGGGAAGATCTTTGGACAGAGACAGGGAGGCTTGCTCCCTGGGATGCTGCTTGCCTGCAGCCTGTATCTTGTGTTTGTTGGAGTTTGTTCGAAAAGGATGGCTGCTTTTGCGGTTTTCCTGATCAGGCTGAGACTAACGAAAGAGACAGGCCTGCCAAAGAAAGAGGAGTTTGAAAAACAAAGGGCTTCCTCCTGTCTATTGATGTAATAACAACCCCTGAGGGCTACATTGTGGTAGACACTGTGGGCCATGTACACACACACACACACACACACACACACACTTATGTACAGCTGTTGAACAGAGACAAAAAGAGATGGAGTGATTTGCTCAAGAGTCAGGAATCAAATATGTGCTCCCTGCCCCCCCCCCCCACCCTCTCCCCCATCTCAGGGCTTAGAGGCAGACTAATTTGTTTAAACAAATTCTGTGTTTTTCACATAATTACTTGACTCGGAGACCTCAAGCTTTAAGAAAAACACCTTTTGCAAGTGTCTTGATACAATCACCCTAGCTGGTAAGGCTAAATGTTTGCAGGGTTTGGAGATCAGGGAGGCAACTAGGTTTAAGAGCTGGAAGGCTTAGATGGAGGAGGGCTCATGCTTTCCATTGCCTCGCATGTCATGTACATCAGTGCAAAGTAGGTATAAACCTCACGCTTCTGCTTTGGTAGCTTTTCACACTCACTTAACATTGGGGTAAATGAATGATGAAGATGTAGGGCAGTGCAGAATCAGGATATGGTGCTCTATCCAAAACTGCCACTGCCTGGATAAGAGCAGACTGCAGATGCTTCCCCAGTCTGATGAAAGGTGTTTGTGCCCGAAAGCTTTCAAAGAAGAATTTCTCCAACTGTTTGAGTTGGTCTAATAAAAGAGATCAGATTTAACTGAAGAACCTTGTCTGGATAGACAGAGCACATTTCTGGCAGCTCTTATCAATAGTTGCTTCATTCAGCCAGCTGTCTCTTCAAATGACTGCAGGTTCCTTTGGGATTCCCCCTTCGGCTGTCATGATGGACAATTATCCTGATCTCTGTAACAGAATTGTGCCACCTACAGGCCCGCGATCTGTCAGAGGATAATCTGTTCCCTGCATGGCTTGTACCTGGCTCCCACTGAGACTAGCGGCTTTCAAGGTGGGTGAGTTGTTACTTTCACCTGTGCCCATCTTTCCTCCTGGAGGCTGTGGGCAGGGAGAGAAAGACGTGGGGTTTGCCCAGTTCTTTCTGTCCTGGGACTGCGTAAATCTTCAAGGAGGAAGCATAGAGTGCCCAGTCTTTGCCCCTTTTCCAGCTCACATCAGAACAGTCAGTCATGCAAAGGTGACTGGAGAGTCCTCGTCACATATTGGGACACTTGCACGATGGTCATCAGATCCCAAACCCTGGAAAAGCTCAACCTATCAATAAACCATGGGGTTCTAATGTACAAGTCATCAATTGCTCAGCCAATTGAGCTTCTAAGGCATGCAGCCTGTAAGACTTACTCAAGTGTGGAAGAGGGAAGCTGTCTAGTGGACTCTTAACCTGGCATTACTCTAGACTCTTCCAGCACAGCCCTTGATAGCCCTATTACTCTTCAGATCCCTTTAATCATAGAGATGACAGCCGCCGTGGGTTCCAGGACTTTATGAACTCCACAGACCTGTCCCTAGAAGGTGGAAGCGAACTGTTTGGTGTTCATCAGAAAAAGACTTTGTTGCATGTCAGTTGGAAGAACAAGTGATGCTAATAAACATGAATGCATTCTAGGACATCATCCACTGTATGGAGTATAAATAATCCAGATTTAGCATTTTTCCTTCTTAAAAAAGACGGAAATTCACCCACCAAAATTTTGTGAAGGCAAGTCACAGTGGTTACATAAGAAAAAGTTTTAGTGGAAGACTAGTGGATGTGTGTACATGTGTGTGTACAGGAAATTCTAAGTTAAGGTTAAAGTTTGATTAAAAAACCCAGACACCAACAATGGCCAGCATATGTAAAAGTCTGAAAGGAAACGATTTTTCAAAATCACCTAAGGACTTTAGGAACATAAGCCCCATTGACTTCCAATGGGATTTGAGCTCATAAATCCAAGAGTTACTAGAATTTCTCTTCCCAAATTAATACCGAGAGCTCCACAATAATGAGGACCAGAATGTGACAACCCTACTACGATGAATATTACCTTACAACACCTGGCCCCACTGAACACATGGTACAGAGCAAAATTCATGTTGAGTAATGGCACCACAATCTTCTGCGGAGATTTGTAAGGCCAAAAAGGATTAGGCGCATCTGGTCTGGTCTGGCCTCCAGTGTGGAATTTCACTCAGTGCTCCCTGCCTTCCCTCCCTCCCAGAAAGCTTGTATTGGAACTAGAGCAAGCAGATCTCCTATGAAGGCATCCCAAAGCATTAGAAATGTTTCTTGAGGTTTATCCTGCCTGTACCCATATTTTGTGTAGGCTCAGACAATCCCTTTACACCCAGCCCTTCAGTGTGTCCAGCGCAGGGCACAGAGCTTCACGTGCCACATAGATACATCAGGGATGGACTGAACCCCAAAAATATTACAGTCACTTAATATTCAGTTTGCTGAGTTCTGCTTGCCAGAAGCATAGCTGATTCCTCTAATGGCCTCTCCCCGCTTTTGGAGACTCGGATTGAAATTCTAATGGTGGCATGAGTGAAATGAGTTTGATGGTCTCAGTAAGGATCCTTGGGGCCTTCCCATCCCCACACTTATATCCTGAAGTGGTCGCGTAGATGAGGATGGAGGAGCGGAGACATTCCATCTGTGGCAGGAAGGGAGTGCGAGCAGCAACGTTACAGAGGGCGAATAAGCAAGTACAGTGAGTTGTGGGGAAACCACAAAGCTGTAGTTTAGATGCATCATACAAAGAGTTATTGTCCGCATCCCAAATCACTGCCTGGTTCCACAGTCTGATGGCTCAGCCTGGCAAAAGCCTAGGACTGGAATAACAGATGTGGAAGCTTGGGATAGAGTTGTACTGGGGAGGCAAGAGCTAGGGCTGCAGAAAGAAAGGCCTGTGACAGGAGCATGGGGAGACAGCCTCAAACAGCCTCAAACAGCAGGGAGAGTGATACCTCAGCTGTCCCCTCCTTCTCATGCCACAGCGGTGATATCCCAGAATTCCTCTTGAACCACCCCAGGGTTCCCCATCGCCCAGATGGGGTCATTTTCTTCTTCAGCCATCACTGGTAGTATATTGGAATAGTCCTCTGATTAACTCCTGGGTTCTGGTTTTTGACATTGCGGCTCATAATTTATAAGCAGGAGCTGCTTGTGGAAAAAAAGGAATATTTCACTCACAGGCAACCCTGGGTGACTTTCCTGGATGCCCGGGTCCAGTGATTGATGGGCACCATGTTGGGGGGTAGATGGACCGTGTCCAGAATTCTGCAGAACAGCCTATTCAAGAGCACAGAGCCCTGTGATACCATCCCAAGCTGCTGACAGATGGAGCATGTCCAGCCTATGAAGGATGACACCTCCAGCGGCTGTGCCTACCCCTCCGCCTCTTGCTGTTACACTGGGGTGTTGCGGTAGATGGAGCGTGTCCAGTGTATGAAGGACGTCACCTCCTATGCTATGCAGGGTTTTCACTGACAGGCTCCTTCACTCACTTTCTCTCTCTGCATCTGTTATGCTTCTTCCTGGCCAGATCCTTGGCTGATGTAAATTACCATAACCCGCTGATGTCAGGGGAGCCGTGCCCATCCGCACGAGCTGCAGTGCTGACTCGGTGTTTCACTTTAATTTTATTTTAAAGAATGATTCATCCAGGTTCCCTTGTTTGTGAAAGCCACCCAGAGATGACTGGCTGGGCCTGCCCATCTGGGCAGCCTGTGATTTTTCATGGATGAGTCACTGACCTGTATCTAGTC
Source organism: Crocodylus porosus (assembly GCF_001723895.1). Taxonomy (NCBI): domain Eukaryota; kingdom Metazoa; phylum Chordata; order Crocodylia; family Crocodylidae; genus Crocodylus; species Crocodylus porosus. The sequence continues at coordinate 2,174,923 of NW_017728923.1, forward strand.
AGCAGGTCTCACCCTGGCTATACTAAAGAGCTTTTTTCCTGCTGTTTGGGTGCTCTTTAAATGGCCCAATGGCCCTTGCTAGCCAGACTCAGACTAGACAGGAATTGTTCAGGAATCTAAATACAGTCAAAGCTGGTTTGCAGCCCTGGGCATCTTTAAACTATTGTGGAAACAAACACTGTTTGAGCTTCTCCCACAACAGTTCTGTCAGCACCACCAAATCCTGCCCCATAATCTGCCCTCTCACTGCTATCCTACACCTCTGCCCCTCAGGCCCAGCTCATAGACCTCCATTATGCTCCTCCTGGCTCCCCAGCTCCTCACCTAATTCTGTCAATGAATTTCGATCCTGCCCCACAGTGCACACCTCCAGCTCTGCCTTCTCTGCGTTCTCACCTCTTCACTCTCACCTCTGCCTACATTGCGTCTGCACAGCCTGCCCAGTCTGCCCATTACACTGTAAGTTTCTAGGGAAGGGACCTTGCAAAGTCTAAGCAGACTGTCAATGTTCAGTGGTAGCTGTCAGGCCTGTGCTGTCTCCCCCAGTTCCTTCCAGGTTGGTCAGATGTTATCAGACAGAACCAAGCTCCAAATCAATCCCATGTGTCAGGAAATTATTAGCAGGCTAATAATAATGGGCTAATGATGTTCTCACTGTGTTACAATTCAGCAGCTGGGAGTTGAGCCCAAGAGCTGAGAATGGATCCCAGGCTTTGGCCCAATAACAGTGCTTCGCCCTCAGAGAATGTTTTTAATGTTTAATGCATGCTACAAATATTAACTGCTGAACCCCACCATCTCCCAAGAGGCAGTGTAAGAGGTAAGTTAATAGTCTGGAGGGGAGTAAATAGGAGGCAGTTACCTTTGCTTCGTTGTCTGAATACCAACCCCTTCGTGCATCTGCAGTTCTACTCCAGTATATATAGTTCACCAGGACCCAGTTGTACTCTGGATGCACAGCCGTCAAAACGCCCCAGGTCAAACACTTGGTTTGCAATAAAAATAGAAGTTGCAATGAGTTACAGCATGGCTGCTTGTGGGATTGCAGGACAGATGTGAATCAAGGAGCAGGGGATGGGAAAATGTGGGAGAGTTTTGCTCACTGTCACAATCCTGTCAGCCAACAATGAAATTGCAGACTCTTCAAGGCAACATCTATGGTGAGTCTAAGATGGAGAAACAATAAGTGAGTGATTTAAGCAAAGGACTGGACCACCAGCTGGCTCCACTGGACTGCCTGAAGGAAACTCAGAGATTTCAGACATTTTCACAACCCAGACACTCTCACTGCAGCCTTATTTCTGGCCCTTCAGGGCAAGTTGACAAGGTAATAATTTTCTTTGAATGTCCTTGCTCCCAAATGCAGCTGTATGAAGAGCTCCCCATTTTTGAACATCCCTCACCTTGAATTAAAGTGACCCAAAACTCAGAGCAGTGATGGTTTCCCATAAGTTGCAGCTGGGCCCTCTTGCAAGCAAAGCACTGCTAAAATCTTATGCCACCTTCAGGGTGTTCCATGGGCAGCATGGGTGAAGGGAGCAGGAAAGGGGGGGAGAAAGAGTGGCAGAGGATGGAGTTTTGAAGTTTGACATCTTGACGTTTCGCAAGCAGAAGCCAGTCAACCAACATCTGGCTGAATATATTGCGTCTTGCTTAAGAGCAACTCCAGATGTTCCAGAGACCTTTTTTTCATTATTTTGTTTCTTTCTTTCATTCTTTTTTTCTCCCTCCCAGCCGCTATTGACTCACTAAATCAAGGGAGACAGGCTTTTAACTTGCTAGAAAGAAATAAACGACTCAATGGTGAGATGAAACGAATTTTCTGGAACCAAGTGAGCAGATGTGTGTTGGGGGAAGGGAAGAGGGGGGCAAGGTAGGAAAGCAAAGGAGAGAGAGAGACATGGACATGGACACCAAGACTGAGCAGAAACAGGATGGATGACATGAACCCCAGGTAAGCTAAGGTCTCAAGTGACACACTGAGGACAAAATGACAAGAGTTTAGGTTTAGAGGAAAAGGGAAAATGACCGATCCATGCCTTGTTGCATCACCAATGTAACTTGGGCCCATTCTTGCATAACAGAAGAGGCTGAGAAAGTAAAAAAATTGGTATGTGGATGACACTGAGACAAAGAGATGATTTATGAGCTCCAAAAGGGGAAAAAAGTGATCAGCTGAACAGCAAGAAAAGTGGGAGAAGAAAAGGGGAGTGGAGAAAAAGGAAGTTGGGGGAAGGTTAATTATGGAAGTGAGTAGTAAGGTTGAGAAACAAAGATCCATGAATGTAGAGACGAGGCATCCCCATGACATTCACTGGCTTCTTGAAGACGTTCTGGGTCAGACTGGAGGCTGAAAACTCCATCACAGTCTGCATAAGTAGTAAAATGTACACAAGATTATGTTGGATGTCTGTGATGTCCTGGAGTGTTGCATTCTGGGACATCTTCAGGAAAAGACCTGTTAACACATCAATGCCATCTCCAGAGTCAACGTAGGATAGTTTCCTACTGCATTCTTTAGTGCTGCATCTGGTCTAGTTCTAAAAAGTCCCCAGTGATGGCACTCTTACCCGTAGCGTCTAATGAAGACTATTCCACACTCTAACAGGAAAACTAAATAGGCACATACATTAGGATTATATTTCCTTTTGTCCTTGTCACTTTCTGTAAGATAAACATAAATAATTCAGGTCTGTTTTTAGTGTTCATTCTCTTTTTCAAATGGTAGATAGCCAGCATGTTCCCCCTTATTCATCAGGTGACCCACACTCTACTGGAATGTGGAGTTTACAATAGGTTTCCATTTAATTTGAAAATAATAGTATCCTGTTTTTAGCACTTGCAGAGCTCATCTGATTTAATTCTTGCTTTGTTTAGACTCTTTTGAGCCAAGAAATGAGCCACAGGTGCACTCAGGCATGAGAGCTGAAGCAGACTGGTATGTTAACTAGAATGAAGGCATCTGGATCATGTGAGACATCCAAGCCTCAAGAGTGGAGCCTGAGTCTGTTGAAGGTAAGTTGCTTTACTGATAAGAGATGTAGTCATTCTTAGTCACCTTGTATAGGGCCTTTAATCTTCAGGGTGATCAATAAATTTCACTGGAATTAGGCTCAGAGCAAGGTACTATCAATAATGAATCAATGTGAGAAAATCCAGCTCTCAGTTACTTAGACCTACTAAGATCTAACTTGGCACTTCCACTAAATGATAAAAATAAACTGCTTGTTCTACATCCATGATCAGCAATTGTTTTAGGCTACAGGCCAGAGTGAACCAGTTTGGGTCAAAGGCAGGTAAATTGGAGGGCAGTAGGACCTAGCTGCCACTGATGTTCTTCCCCACAGTGTCAGGGGAAAGCAACTGTTGCCAAAACCCCCAGCTGCTGAATTCCAGGGAAGCCTCAGTACTACAAGCTGAATCAAATGGCTCTTTTGGCCCCATCTGGCCTGTGGACTATAATTTAGGGTTACCATATTTCCAGTTCCAAAAAAGAGGACACCTGTCAGGAGGACACCTCACTCCCGACCCACAGTCCCTTGCCTCCCCCACCCTGGCCATGCTGGTGCCACTCACTCCCAAGATGCAGCCTCCTGGACCTACCAGTGCTCCCACTCCTGATCCACAGCTCCCACTCCCCCCAGCCCTGCTGGTGCCTATCACTCTCAACCCACAGCCCCTGCCCACCCCAGCCTTGACGGTGCCCCTCACTCTCAATCTGCGGCGCCCAGACCCCCCAGCCCTACTGGAGGGGGTCCTCAGCTGCCCCCTTCCCAACTGGGCTGGAGCACAGCAGCTCCAATTTGTGTGGTCAATAGATTTCATAGATTTCATAGACATTAGGGCTGGAAGGGACCTCGGGAGATCATCGAGTCCAGCCCCCTGCCCAAAGGGCAGGAAGTCAGCTGGGGTCATAAGATCCCAGCAAGATAAGCATCCAAATAGCATAGTGAGTCTAGCTCCAGACATGCTGGAGCAAAGAGGAGAGGATGCCTGTGGCACCCCTGCCCTGGCCTGGGCCTCCAGTGCTGTGCCAAGCAGCCTAGCCTTGCCTGGATAGTGTCTCCTGGGGCTGCCCGGCCTGCACAAGCACAGGAACCAGCCCAGCCACAGAGCTCCCCACTGCCCTCAAAGGGCCCCCCTATCCCCATCTCCCACTGGAGGGGCAGGCACCTCCACCGCCCTACTGAAGCCCTGGCACCCAGACAGCTTCCTCCAGCACTGCCCCTGCCTCCAATCACCCTCCCCCAAGCTCCCACCAGCTGAGCAGAATAAAATCCCAGACACTGGGTCCTATTTAAAAAAAACGCCCAGATGGAGATCAGAGGACTCAAAAAGAGGACATGCCCAGGAAAACCTGGATGTATGGTAACCCTACTGTAGGTTGCTGCCCCCTGCTCTGTATAATGGTAGCTTGGCTGTGCAAGATGGCCTCCCAGATACTGAAATTGAATGCACTCTAAACTCTACATGTCTGAAGCTCATTATGAGTATCAGGGAGCTTCAGGCCACCTATAAAACCATTATAGGGACCAGTTGTGAAAGCTGCCTGTGCTACAAAGAATCTACAAATACAGTCCACCAGAAACGTGGCTGCTCCAAAGATTCAGTAGAATAATTCGACCCATTCCAGTACTTAGGAACAAAGTCTGGGGAGCTGCCTTTACAGCCAAAGAGATCTAAGCCCCCAAGAGGAACCTGGCATCTACCATTCTGTAACAAACTCTGGATATGCACACAAATGCCAGCCACAAAGGTTGCAGAATAGAACTAATTTTCCTTCGAAATCAAAAAGGAACATCCACCTCAAACACCACAGAGAGCGAGAGGGATCAAAACCTGGAGTTGGTCAGAAATTTTCTGAAAGAACATTCGTCCCTCAAAAACTAGCCCAGCTTACGTACGCTGGCCCAGTACACCTGTCTACCTCCACAGCACTCCACTGTTTTACAGTTGGCACCCCAGGGTTAGTGGTCCCAGCACCTTCCAGCTCCCTTATTCAAACCCTTGGACATCCCTCTCAGGGTGTGTCTACACTGCATCCACAGCACTGCCAGGAGGAAGTTCCACATGTCAAACCCACATATATAGTGGAGGAACTGCTCTGACAGCATTCCCTGCAATCCTGCTCCAGACCTTTGTCTCTAATGCATTTGTGTGGGGTGCCCCTGGAGCAGCCAACCCACCACATCCCCCAATTCACCGCAAGCAAGTGGGAGCAAACCGGCAGGGCAAACTCAGGAGCATCCGTCCCTGAGAGTGCAGGCCAGGGTAGTGTAGATGCTCCCTTAGGTCATGACTCCTTGGAGGCCTGAGAGCTCTCAGGTCTGTTTTGATTGCAACATTTTCAAATAAAAAATCATTTTGATAATTTCTAAAGTATTTGCCCATCCAGGAATCTCTCCCATCCCTTCCAAAAATCCCACCAAGCTAGATTTATTTTAAAAATTATAAAAGTTTCCCACAGAGAGGAAATTCCATCCTTTGACCAGATCTATTAAACACTACATTCAAATGAAAACAGTGTCCACTTCCATGTATGATCACCTCAGCTATGTTAACTTCCTAGGCAGGGGAGTCAATGCACAACCAAACAATCCTGAAGAGCAGCTCAGGAAGGGCTGTCCCCTTTTCTAATAACAGAGACAACTCAGCTGACCAATCATGATTATCCCAACTAACTCAGAAGACAGGTAACGATGACAAAGAATTGTGCTTCTGATTCAAACATAGAGTCAAAAGAAGTCATAACATAACTAAGAAGTTGAGTGAAATCCTGATCTAGTTGTGAGTACCTACAAGGGCCAAAATCATCCAAAAAAACTATAGTAAATTGTACTCTATGCATATAAATTATAGTTGATTGTCCTATATTCAGGCCGCTGTGGAAAACAGCTCAAAAACCCTAATAAACTAGTTTGCTACAGAACTAGCTTTCTAGCAGATGAGCTCATCCCAGTGAGATGTGCAAAGCAAAGGCAGACTCTTCCAAGACAGAAGTATCCAGGAAGGTAAACTAGAGATAGAAACCAGAAGACAGAGTACAGCCAGGGAGAGGAATGACGGTGCAGACAGCATTGCAGAGAAGAGACCAAAATGTACAGACACTTTCTGCTCCACAGTCAACATAGGTGGTACTAGAAGAAAGAGCAGGGCTAAGAGTGAACTTTCCATCAAAAACCAATGACTGATTAAAATTGCTCCCCAGGGACTTAGTAGGACAGTTCCTCCTCTATGCAGATCCACAGAAGGTGTGACCCTGGCACAGCCCTTTCTGGAAAGCTACAGCCCAGGCTGCTTGCACTTTCAGTGCTAGAGGTTCCTGGTTCAAATTCTGATGCAGATGCCAAGATGGCAGCCATCGTGCAGAACCTTCTGCTGTTTAATCAGCCCCAGATCGTCAGTAATCAGAAGCCCACCTCCGAAAATCCTAAGGCTGAAAGTTACAGATTTGACTTGTGTTGACCACTCGGCCTTTTGATGTTAACCCCTCCTGCCCACCTCTGGTAGGTTGGAGTGGTATTAACAGTGTTGTCAACTCTCCCATATTTACAGCGATTTGGCCCTGGAGAAGGGAGCTCTTGCTAACTGCTGGATGCTGTTGGGCTTCCCATGCATCCCATATCTCTAATGAGTTCTTCACCCACAGACCCACCCAGGGTACCCAGGGAGTTCTTCACCCAGAGACCAGCAATTGGTTCTGCACGCACATCCATTCTGACCACTCCCTGCCTCCCATGTGCCTGTTTCCAACCCAGCTCTCACACTAATTGGACCTCTTGCAGCCTCATCTCTAGCCCTTTACTCTGTCTCCCGGGCCTGGGACAAGGTGCAGCAGGGTGCCTTTCTCTCCTTGCTCAGGCCAGATGATGCAGAGATGAGGCACAGCAGAGAACGAACTGAATCTTTGATTACAAGATGAGGTGGGGAAGAGAGGGAGCAGAACTATTGCAAATTTCTGGGCTCCTTTTGCTTTTCATTCTAGGCTGACCCTATGTCTGTGGTAGGAGAGGAGAAACTACAGCTTCAAGGTGAAATACATTTATTAATTTCTCATAGTGGTCCTGAGGTCCATTACTGTACAGTAGACCATGCTTTGCTGAAGTAGTGGGTCTTGGGAAAATAATTTGTAGGAGCTGTGGGCAAAGGCATGGCAGACGGGTCAGAAGGGGACCTCTAGGCTGATGGGGATTTAGGAAAGCAGAGGAAGGCCTGGACAGAGCAGGTGGAAGAGACACTTTATGCAGCTGCTTGGGGTTCAAGTGGAACAAAGGAAACAGCTCCCGCTGGGAAGGGAATGGTTCTGCAGGGGTTTTGAGTCAGCAAAACAAATGGGATGCATGTACCTGAGAGCAGCATAGGGATGCATCTTGACATGAGCAATCCCTCCTGACACCAGTTTAACATTACAGCATCATCCATACCAACGCAGGTCAATCCTCTTGGCCATGATACCTAGTTTATGTGAACCTAGACACCTACAGCCTTGTTCTAGTCCCATTCACACTGGTTTCACACCATCATGAGCACAACGAAGCTACTCCTATCTTACCCTGATTTGACAGAGCAGAACCAGGCTCCTTGTGGTACTGATTTGACCGTGGGTCAGCCATCCATCAACAGCCCCCACTTTGAAGCATGAAGGACCTCATAAGTCTCCAGTCCCACCATCTGGCCAGAACCAGATGTGTTTGACTTCGCTGGTCCAGGGAGTGGGACTGCTCCATTAAGAGATGCCGGGGCTGTTACTTTGGTTGAGGAATACACCAGCAAAATGTATGTTGCTTCCCCCTCTAGTGGCTGGTCCAATACAGGAGAGCAGCCTACCACAACCACCAGCTAACAGAGCTACCCTTTAACTCTTCCACTTGAGGCCTGGGCTATGGCACCAAAGCCCCCAGTGCTGTGTAACAAGACTCAGAAATTCTCAGGTAGGATGTGACTCCCATGGTTTTATTGAACTGACAATGTCCCAGCCAGGTTGTGTGTTCTGGCCTGCCAGTAGATAGTGCTCTTTTATGACCCAAGTATGCACACACAGACCTGCCCCCTGTACGCAGCACTCCTGTCACAGGCCTGTTGGGGAGACAGGCTGGCAATCATGTAAGGCAGGATATTGTGACTTCTTTGGCTGAAGGCTTTAGGCCTTGTATCCCTGTTGTCTGCAGGGGACAGGGCAGGGGCCTCTCTGCTGAGGTACATGCTTCGGTGCCGATGCAGTAGCAGGCAGCTATTCATCCCTCAGCCAGGAGGAGTTTTGCATTTGCTTGGAACTATTACACACTCTTTCCACCCATCCTCACCCCCACACTCCCTATGCTGCCCCGGCTGTGCTCTCTGCCACTGTGGCATGTGGGACTCGACCATGTTCCTCTTACCTTCCCAGTGTCTGTGTGGAAATAGTTTGTGCTTCCCCCTTTGCTCATGGGAGGTAAAAAGAAGGGCAGGAAATGCAGGGAACATTGTTCACAGCAAGGTGACAGCTGAGGAACTCTGGCATGTTTTTGAACAGGGCTTAGAAATTCGGCTCCACCCTTGCCAGGGGCTGGATGTCTGAAAACCCCGTCAGCCATGCTGGCACGGTAATGGGATTTTGCTCAGACTGCATATGTTTCCCTTTTCATGCAGGGCACAGTGCCCCAAGAGTTAAGGCAGGCTGGGGTAAGCTCATTGCCATGTTCCTCTCTCTGCAATGGGGACTGGGGCCGTGGGAATATTGGGAAGCTGCTCAGTCATTCCTGTTTCAGGCTGTGTCAGTAGGAAGCAATGGAGATTTGCACAGGAGTGGTCTCGACAGGAGGCACTCACGGGGCCATGGCCTCCCACTGAAATATACTGACTCAGTGACAGAACGTGGCATAGGAACCAGGCTTCCTTATACCTTGCTCCTTGTTCTAATAACTCTGTCTGCCCTGAATGGGAACAGAGCTCCAGTCCCATCTCTGAGCACTGGACCAGTGTCACTGTTAACATTAGCCTGACTCCTCTACCCTTTGATTGGAATGTAAGGGTCTGAGACCTTATAGCACAGAGGCAGAAATACTTCCCAATACAGAAGGCCCCTACTCTGAGAAAGCATCATGCCCATCCCTGGTGAAAATCAGTAGGGACAGAGAGCAGCTGGTTCCAAGCAGGAGCTACTGTAGTGGGGAAGGAGGAAGAATCTGCAGCAAAAGTATCTTATTTTGTTCCCCTTAGAGGGCTCCTGCCAGCCCTTATTTGTGTTGGCTGCTTTAAACCTTGCCTAAGTTACTGCACTGCAGACAATATGACGTGATTCAGCTTTGTGCTTAGTTTTACCAAGCCTTGTTGACCTAACAGGAAGGTTTGTGGGGAAGACAATGTCCATGGGCTCTGTGCTCAGAACCAGCTGTAACAGACTCCCTGGGTGACCTTCTGGAGACAGGTCACATAGGCAGGGAGTTTCAAGGGACTGGTGAGCTGGGATGCCTTGGGTTGGGGTGTTCCTTTCTGGCACAGCTGCTTAGGAAAACCAGGCCCTTTTAAGGCACCGTAAATTGGGCTCCCCACATCACTAGCTATTTTGAACCTCCCAGCCTTCACCTGTCTCTACCTTGATTCTGCTACTTGATGCTCTCAGGTATAAATTGGATGTGGGCGGGTGCTGTACAGCTTACATAGTAGCACAGGTTTTCTGTGTTCCCTTTATTTCTCAGCTAAGCTACAGAGATGCTAGGTTGATATGCTGTACCCTGGAAGTGCTGGACTTGCCAGGGCTTCGGACATGGATAATTGTGCCATGGAAAGCAAGGCCTGCTGAGCTTCACGGTGGGCTTGTGCATTGGCTTGAGTGGGGCAGGGAGCCTGGGGCAGGCTGGGGCCCGGCTCAGCAGGGTTCTGAGCCCCTGCTCAAAGCTGTTGGTGTGATGGGGAAGCAAAACATCAGTGGGACTCTAACTTGCTGTGCAAAAAAACAAGGGGCAGCTCTGTCCTCCCCTGTGATGGGTTTGGCCAGGATTCCCCAATCTGGGCTGGGAGCAACTGCCTCTCAGACAGCATCATGGGATCTTTAGAGATCAGTCACTGCCTGGGGTTTCCTCCTCCACTTCCTCCTTCGTACTGTCACCAAGGCTGCACTGCTCAGGCTGGCGGGGTTCCATGGGTGGCTCTGGGGGCATTAGATGCTGCATGTACTCTGTGACCCACCCAGCAGAGGGCTGGTGACCCTGGTCCCCTTGGCCAGCAGAGCTTTGTCCCCGCCACACTGTGTCGTGGTTTGAGTTTGCCATTTCCAAGAGCTGCGGGACCAGCTTTGCTGCATCATCTGGATGGCACTCAGAGGTGACCTGTTGATGTCAGCACATCTGGAATGATGTACTGTCCTGCAGCTAGATACATGAGGAGCAGCTGCTTAAGGTGGGAGGAAAGTCTGGGTATCATCAAAGAGCTGCCTGGGACCATGGGGAGCCACCAGTGCCATAGAGCTAATTCCAGAAGCCACTTTGTTTGCCTGCCCCTGACTGGCTTATGGGAAGCTCCTCTCCTGCCCCCAGAAGAGCAAGGAAAGAGATAGCACAAGGTGCTGGGCAATCAGGGCCTTCAGCATGCTCGGTCCCCTCGCTTTCCCTAGCATCTGCCCTTTCACACTCACTGCTCCTTCTTCCCCTCAGAGGGAAAGAGTCAGAGAGCCGTTGTTTGTGTAACTTCTGGGAAAGAGCTCGGACATTGCTCCTGCTGGGAAGGACGGTGCCAGAGCCCAGCTCCTGGCTGCCTGGGAGCACTGGGAGCTTGGGCGAACAGGAGGCGTGAGTAGTGGATCTGGGCAGCATGCCTGTCACCTTCACAGCAGCCATCCTGTGCTGAGGAGACAGTTACCAAAGCAAACAGTAGCCCAGGGATGGGTGTGAGCAGAGCTCACAGTCTGGAGGGGCTGGATGCCTCTCCTTTCTCTGCTACTGTTTTGTTATATGGCCCTGGACAATTTGCTTAGGATTGTGTCCCTGTCTGAGTTCGGCAGGAGTGAGGCCCTCCCTACCTCACCCACTTGGGCCTCAGCTCAATGTAAGGTCTCTCCCCTGGATCCAATGGCAGTGAATAAGTAGAGCCTTCCCCTCATACACTAATGCAAGCAGCTGGACTGCCCCAGGAGGGGAAGGAAGCCATGGCTTTCCCAGAGAAGCAGTCACTTAGAGCCCAGAGGAAGCAAGGACTAGGGCTGTATTTCTCTGTTTGACAGCTGCCTCCCCCAGGCCTCTTCCAGATGTCACACAGGGCCCAGTCTGGCAGCTCAATGCAGCCTCCTACCTGGTGTCACTCCTCATCCATGCTGGTGTGATGCCACCACATGACTCTCCATAGCTGTCCTCCCAAATGGCAGCATTAGGAGCTAGATGGGGAGCTAACAGAGTGCAGAACTAGGTCTTTGAGCTATCCATGCCCCAGAACAGGACAGAACCGGCACCACAGTCTGTATGCACTGAGAATCTGGGCCTTGGAGATCTCTGCATAGAAGTCACTGCATCATTTATCAGCCTGCTAGCTCTGTATGCCCTCACTCTATCAAAGTGGAGGCAATGTAAATTGCACTTCTCCTGAGAGGCCCTGGGAAAGTCAGATGGAAAAATAGGCATTTTGTGTCATTATATTTCACAGAAGGAGTCATTCATCCATTTAAAATGTAGGTGACAAGGTACAAAAGGCATTTAGTATTATAAAGCAGGACAAATCTTTGTGAGATTGGAGATATATGGTATGCAACTCCGTCCCAGCTTAAATCTACTCTTATACTGTAAATTCCAATTACATCATGCTGCCTATTTTAAATACCGTGAACACTGGCTCATTCCTTAAGTATGTTTTATATATTGCCGCATCCATCTGAAATGGATGGGTGACGTGCTTTACGGCACATGTGAAAATATCGTTGTATTTTTCCATCTGGGGCTTTATGGGAACTTTCAGAATATTAATAATAGGGCTCAGAGGAAATGTTGGACTTGACAGCAGTAGCAGAGATTTGTGGCTGTGCAGAGGATGCCAGTGAGAAGTCTGAGACGGCCCCAGGAAGATGAAGATCTGTGATTTCACCACACCATCCCTGGAAGCTAATTTTGCATAACAGACAGGACTGTGGACTTCCTCAGATGAGCTCCTCAGGTCATTGGAAGGGGATTCTCTTAAAAGACTGGGGGGGGGGGGGGTCCTTTGCATTGGAGCAAAGGTAAGAAGGGAAATCTTGCTACATACAGCAGTCACCCAAAGGGCTAATATTCTCTGCGCTATCATTTTGGATAACTCGGGGTTTGATTGAAAGCCACCTCAGTGGGCCTTAGACCTCAGACTTTCAGCCCAGATCTCTGCTGCTTGGATTGGCAGGGCAGCTACAACCCTGGTTCATGTAACCCCAGTGAATTACAGAACTCGCTCCTGCACTTGCCCTAGCAGATAAATCTTGCTCCTGTGTCACTCTCTGACACTTGCATTGACACTCTCTGTTGGTTACAAGGGGTTATGCTGTTGTTCATGTGGCACTGGCGAGGGGAAAACAGAGAGGGCAGGTCCTGGCAGAGTGGACTGCTGAAGCCACCTCAGGTTCCGAGAACACACAGACATTCAAAGCAGGGCTGAAACCCCCAAGGTTGCAAAGGTGAGTGAAACACCTCAGTGACAGGATAGAACAGCATCTCTCCAGTATTGTCCCACTGCTTCCCCCCAGCAACAGGCATCACTTCAGCCAGGTTGGATTGAGTCTCAACTTCCTTGCTCCCACCCAAGCCTCTGTTTTAGCCAGGCACCAGGCCAGCAAAGGCACCACACCACCTGGCTTCAGCGCCAGTGTGGGCTGATGACCCAAACCACCCCCCTCTGCACCAGTAGTTTCCATTTACATTGAGCGGGAAGGTTTAGAGGCAAGAAGCTGGGAGGACCAGTCTGCCTTGGGAGAACTCAGTGCAATTGCCAGCTTCTGGGAGCCAACCTGCCCCATCTGGCCCACCAGTGAGCCAACCATGTCTTATGGCCGACAGAGTCAAGTAGTGCTGAGGGACCTGAATGAACGAGCAGGATAGTCAGCAGAGCAAGAAGGGCAGCACAGCTTCCAACTTGCACTTTAGTCAAATCTCTGGTAACGAGATGAAGGAGGTAATGACTCTGGATGGTCCCAGAACCTCAGCTGGGAACCTGCGCCCACGCCGCGGGGAGCCTGTGCAAGGACAGCACCACCAGGGATTCTTGGGCTTCTCCAGTTTTTTTAAGTGGTCCCAACCTGAGACCACTCCAATGGAGCTAATTCTCAAGAAATGCAATGTGAAAGGCAGGAGTTGCAACTTGGACTCTCCAAACTTGTGACATCTCTAACCACAGAAGTGTGGATTGGAGGCTTTTAAAAATATATCTTTGAGAATGTTTGTCCATATTAGCTGCATGTGTGCTCTTTCTCTCTTTCTTTCTCTTCTCCTAGCTCACGTGATTGTCCATGTTCTATGTCTATTAAATCTCTGTGCGACATGCTGTACTCTTCATAAAGAAAAGCCATTTATTTCACAATGCGTGGGTCCTTTGTGGGGGGAAGCAGTGGGTGGTGTTTATTTTGATGACAGAAAGCTCTGTTCTCCGGAGTTTCTGGATAATGTGATTTGTATGACATAAAAGCACCAGGCGTTTATTTTAATCTCATGTGGCCTGTTCACTGTATAAATAGAGAATTTGCCTTACAAATGTTTTGTGGTTTGTTGCTCAGTGCAGGTTCAATCCTGAATAGTGCTGAGGGTTTTGAAAAATGCTGAGTATCCTCAGCTCCTTGTGACTTTCATGATGGGTTGGTATCTCCCTGGCAATACAACACGGTAAAACTAAACTCTTGCAGAGGGAAGAACCCAGCTTGAGGACTAGGACCTTCTTTGGCTCCAGAGCAGTGAAAGCAAGGAGGGCTTAAATGTGGAGACCAAGTCTGCTCCTCACCCCAGTACTCAGCTTCCCACCTACAGCTCACCTGTAACAACCTGGCATTTCTAACCTGGGTTGCTCCATGTTAGTCAACAAGACCGGGGGGCGGGGGCGGTGTGTTTAGTGAGTAGCCAAGGAGACCTGGTTATCGATCTGTCTTTCTGCTCTGACATTGTTCTCCTTTAATAGCTCTGTGAGCTGCAACTTCCCCAGCTGACTTCAGCCTCTTTATCTACCTCCTGAGGATGCAGCATGGCTTAATGAATGAAAGTTTGGGAAGTGCTCTCAAACCCTGGAGCTGGATGCCTTTGGCAGTTCTACTCTCATGAGTTTCATCAAGATTTATTGTTTGACTGACCCCCAGAGGCCTCAGCCAACATAAGGGCTCCATTTTGCTGGACACAGCACCTCTTCCACGTAAGAGAATCTGTGCCCCAAGACGTTTACTGCAGCACAGTACGGATATCCCTCATTAGCATCAACCCAGCTAGCCCCAGAGCATTGGCAGCCATGACACCACAGAGCTCAGCATGTGCTGACTGCCTGAGCATTCCTCCAGCTTCTTATGTGCACGAACAGCCTGCACGGAGCCTCACACTTCCATGCACTGATGCTACCTGCTCCCTGTGACAGCTGTCTTGAGTATGTCCACCCTGCACATCTGCCATGGCAGTGAGAGCACAGCACAACTGAGGTAATGCAGGGACTCTGCGCCAGAGCCAAGAGCTGAGCCCAGGTCTGTGTTTTAACCAGAGCCAAGGGCTGAATTCTGGTCCTGCATAGAGGAAGAGCAGAAGTCTTATTCAACGTCTGCCACAGAGCTCTTCAAGAGAAAGGTCCGCTACCACACAGGAGGGCCAGCTCTACACCCCCTTCCCTTTCACCATTGCCCTGGCTATTTTTCCTCCTTGCCTGAAAGAACTTGTGACCTCACCGCTGCCACGCAGAGCGGAGAATGAGCCACCTGCCTCCCTGCCCCTGGTTCAAAAGGTCAGCCATGGTATTTGCATGCAGATGCAGCTGCTGTGGAGAGACTCTCCCAAGGACCCGGCCAAGAGCAGGAAGCAGCACATAGCGTGCAAGTGGCCAGGGAACATAGCTGGGCCGTGAGGTAGAGTCCCAGTACGGGACAGTGGAGGTTCTGTATCCTTGGTTTCTCTCTCTCTTTTACCTCATTCTCTCCATCACCACAGTGGTGGGAAAGCACTCACAGAAGGAAGCCAATGGGTTTTGCCAGATGGCCGCCCCTCTGACCCCAGCCGTTCCCTGTCTTTAACTCTTCCTTACAAAAACACGGCTCAGGCCAGCCAGTCAATTAATGGTTTCCTCATGTTCCCCATATTCTTGGCCTGATGTGGGAAACCTCCCTCCTTTTGCCGTCTGGCCTCCCTGTGCTGTGTGACTTGACCAAGGGAAGGGGATTGTTTTTCTAGGTATCCATAAAACTGCCTGAAAATGTGAATTATTTATGGGCAGGGTGCAAAATTAATTACAAAAACTGATGCAACAACCTCTCCAACCTCTTTCAACCAGCCCTGAAATGAGAACATGCACCATCTCCAACTTATTTTAGACAAATCTGGGCGAGAAGGTGTGTGTAACATGCTTGTATTGAGTCTTCCATGTCCTCTTTAGTCATAACTAGTTCCCGTCTATAATAACAGCCTACTGCTGGTACCAGAAGAGGACCAAGGAGGCTGTGGTTGCAGTCATGTGCTTTGGGAATAGGTTTGCGTTTCCATAGGAAAATAAGGTATCCAAATCTTTTGGAACTTTGGTAGGAATTAGGTGCCTGCTTTAGTTCATTTAAAAATACTAGCTTTCATAAACTGGTTTCCTACAAAACGTCAGCAAGGTCTGACTGACTTGCCTAACATCATCCCTTGGGCCTTCCTATGTTTGATGGTGTGGGGCACATCTTTCACCTGACAGAGCTGGTGATGAACTTCTAAGCAAAGTTTGAAGGAACTAGGTATGCTTAGTTTAGAGAAAAGGAGATTAAGTGAGAATGATAGAAGCCTTTCAATATTTGAAAGGCCACCATAAAAAAGGATGGAGAAAAATTGTTCTCCCGTACCTTAGACTGCAGGCCATGTAACAATGGCCTAAATCTAGGGAAAAGCTTTCCTGACTGTGAAGACAATAGGACAATGAAACAAGCTGGCCAAGAAAGATACAGAGTCTTCTTTGCTGGAGGTTTTCAAAAGAGGCTAGATAGGCATCTGTCTGGGATGGTTTAGGAACAGAGAATCCTACATCGGCATAGTTTATGTTGATCCTTGAGGTCCCTTCCAGCTCTATAAAACCATCCAAAGCTAGAGAGAGATGCCTCTTGGTTTGTGGCAGTGCTCTTGGAGTGTGTCTCCAAGTGTGAACAAACTCCTAGAACACAGGAAGAGCTCAAACTTGGGCTTTTTTGCTTATAGATTTCATAGATTTCATAGACATTAGGGCTGGAAGGGACCTCGGGAGATCATCGAGTCCAACCCCCTGCCCAAAGGGCAGG
>NW_017728923.1:2192088-2194009 GCF_001723895.1 Crocodylus porosus
CATCATTAATGAAGATGTTGAACAGGATGGGTCCCAGGACAGAGCCTTGAGGGACCCCACCGGTCACAGGGCACCACGATGAGTGACTGCTTGTTTGTTTTGAACAAGACATCAGTGCTTTCTTCTCCCAGACTCCACCTCTAAAGAGCCACTTAGGTGGCTTCCAATGGACAGAGGACAATGAGAAAAAACATTTGAGGATGAACAAGGGGTAGAAGAAGGCAGAATAAAACTTAGTTGTAATAGGGGAAGAAGTAAAGAACAGAAGGGGAGTCACTTATGAACAACTCAATGTCTACTTATGTACCTCAATGTCTAATTTTAAAAATAATAGGATGGATGGATGGATAGATGGGATCATATTAAATTTAGACCAGGTACTGTAATAACTCTCCAGGATTAATATACCAAGCTAAACCTGGTTTATATTAGGATAACACATTCCTCTCCACTCTTTTAAAACCCTTTGAAGCAAGAAAAGACTGGACAGATTGCTGGTGACCAGGATTCACTTAGAGCTCCCTAAATTTTTGACTAAGTCTTTCACAGGAAGCTATTAAAGACATACAGTAGTAATTCCAGGGTAAAAGGCAAGCTTGTGTCATGGATTAAAGCCATCCTTAGAAAGAGGAATAAATGCTGTTCTCAGCACTGAGGTAGCACTGTTCAGGATTAGTCTGGATAATGTACTTATTCATGGACTGGAAAAGCGGTTGAGAATCAAGGTGACAAAATTTGACCAGAATGCAAAAATATTTAGGTTAATAAAGCTTACAACGACTGCGAGTGCAGAATAATATAAAGGGATTAGCCAATGGGACAGTAGTGACATTTAGCTAAGAGAAGTACGAGGTATTGCTCATCGTGCAAAAGTACTGGTCCAGTCTGATGGATTCTGACTTGGGCATATTTAGGATTTTGAAAAAGGGTGTGCAGATGGTGTGGTGTATCCTCGCATATAGCACAACACATCATTGTCTCTCATTAAAAAGAAACTAGAAGTTTTACTAATATGGCCTGGGTTATTTTATTCAGTTTAAGATTGAAACAAAAACAGATAGAACTTTATTGGAATATACACTGATTTTCTATATCATATTTTATATATAAAAACACAACAAACTAGGGAAAATAATCAAAATATGTTATTTATTAGTCCTGTAGACATTAAAATTAACTACACATCTTTTTTTCAGATTCATAAAACAAAATCTAGTGTTTTTGAGAGCATCATGACAGTGTCCAGTGCTTCACTGAAAGTTAGTGTTAACCTGAGTTAAAATTTGCACACTTCAGTTAATGTTTTTAGCTACAGTTAAAAACAATATGCAGGGCTGTGAAATAGGAGCTACATTACCAGGACCAGCTAACAGTGAGCAGGACTACAGAAGAAAGGATGGCTTGATTGGTGGAACATCAAGACTGTTAAAAAGGAGAGAGGTCTGTTAGCATCTGTGTATTGAAGAGATTAGATTGAATTGGGTAGATTATAATGGGCCAGGAAGTTAATTGACTCACTCAGTGCTGCCTGAATAGAAATTGCCTGGCACTTGGTTTTAAACTTTGTGTCTAGCAGGAATCAAAGTGGGTTGTGAGCAGTTATGCCAGAACAGGTGGTACCTTGATGCTCAGGAGGCTGTCTCTCTGGTTGAGCGCCACTCCAGCCCGTATATAATGGGATCTGTAGAGTGGCCTACTCACGGGGTACTTCCCTCAACTTGCCCACCATGCCTCGAGAAGGATGGCCTTAGTATGTTACTGGCTCCCTCATGGACATGCTCAGCCCCCTCGGGGGGGCTGCCGTCCTCCAACCCCCTGGCCTGCGGGAACTGCCCGGCAAGGTCTGGGGGGACAGGGACTGGGGACGCCTGCACCTGTCCTGTAGGTATCCGCCTTAGGACCCTGGAGGAACGGGTGCGGG
>NW_017728923.1:2194020-2247786 GCF_001723895.1 Crocodylus porosus
AAGGAAGTTAGATGAGCACCTTGCCGGGGTCATCTGACCCCGGTGCTCTTTCCTGCCAAGGCAGGGGGTCGGACTAAATGATCTACCTAGGTCCCTTCCGACTCTAGCTACTATGAAACTATGAAACTATGTTGTAGGTGTTCCTGGGGCTCCTCCTCCTTTTCACCCTGTCCATGCACCGACTGAGATCTGGTTGGTTTTGGTATTCCCACCCTCGGGCTACAAAGAGCCAATGTCTCAGATCCACTCTTGAACTTCAGAGTGCCCGGTCCTTAATCAATGCAGGACATCTGATTTTACTGCCGCCTTCACTGAGGGCTTGTTCTCAAATCAAATGTCAGCAAATTTAAAATTTCAACAATCCATTAATTCACGGGTCTTCTTAAATTAACAGAGTCCAAAATTAATTCATGGTCATCAGGAATCAAGTCCCAGCCCCAATTAATTCACGGGCTTTCAAAATCAATACTTCAACTTAACTCACTCCTGCTCAAATCCAACTCTTCATCATTAATCAGTTCATGCCATTGAATCCATATCCTCCTTAAGGAGCCTGCAGCTCTCAAATCAACATTGACTGCTTCTTTACAAAAAATTGAAACCAGAATGGCAGTGTTTTTGCCATGCCCAGGTCATGGGCCACAGTGGCTGTCTCACTCACGTGTCCTTCTCTCAGTGCTGGGGTGCCAGGGTCCACAAGGAGTCACACAAGGTGGTTCTAGGTCACCAGGTGGCTGGAAACCCCACCTGGATCCACCCCTGAATTCTGAAATTCTTTTAGCTCCTTAGGAGAACACTATGCTCTGCTTGGCCACATCCAGAAGAGCACTCTGTAACATGTGGCACCGCAGGCCCATCTGTGGTGCTGCACGCTGCGCATTCAGGCATTTTCCACACTGTTACCTTGCAGCGCAGGGTTGGGTTTTGACCCTGAGATCTCCCTGGGTCAAAACCCAAACAGAAAAAAATCGGAGGGGGGAGGGAGGGGGCACATGGCGCCACCACGTTTGGAGGCTGACTAGCTGGAGCCATGCTCAGGCTACTGGCGGGCTCCCAGCTGTAGGAGTGCCACAGCTGCAGCTTTCCTAGCCCTCAGGTCCCCAGGTAAGGCTTCTGGGGCCAGCACAGTTGCTGGCCTCAGCCTGCCCTACCCCACCCAAAGTAACCTGCCATGCTCCAGAGGGTGCATGACATGAGTGTTCCCCAGGGAAATCTAGCAGTGGCACAAGGTGTGCTGCTGGTAGTTCTCCTGGGGGAACCAAATGCCTGTAGTCATCTGGACATGGCCCTTGTGAAGAAATCAGTGCTCAGGGCACTTAGCCACATGTGGATTTTTACCAGCCAGAGTTTTCTTCATGGTTTGGCACTTAATTCTATGTACTTTGTGGAGGAAACTACTACAGAACCAAAAGGAAGCAGGAAGCTCTGCAGGTTTTATCCTTAATGGGGGTAAATCAGTCAAGCTAATTTGCTCTCAAAGGTCTGTTTTGAAAGTGATAAGAAATTCAATTACCACCCCCCCCCACCATCACCACCCCAGTTGATAAATAAAAATGGGCCAGTCACCAAAACCAATACAAGGAAAGACTTTGGTACTTGCCATCAGTTTTTGCTCTGCATGTGTGCATGTGTGTGTAGGAGGGAGGCTGCAGGGAAGGGGGGTGGATGACCAGACTAGACCCTCACCGTGCCTCAGTCCACTGAAGTTTTACCAGACATTCTTACCATTAAGGACAGTTGTTCCAATCAAGTGAATGGCTCAAAGCCTTACCAAGACCAGTTTAGCTTCACTGGCCACATCCAGATGAGCACAGCCATGCAGTATGTGGTGCTGCAGCCCCACAGATTGCGTTGCCCAACAACGGAGTATGGCCCACTGAAGCCACACTCCAGCTGCCAGCCAGGCTCCAAGCTGCAGGAACGCCAAGGTTGCAGCTTCCCCAGATGCCAGAACTTCAGGTAAGGCTGCTGGGCCCCAGCCTCCCCTACCCCAGCCAGTGTAACCTGCTGCGCGTCAGAAGGTGCATGGTACAGGCATTCCCCAGTGTCACAGAGCAGGGTCCTCAGGGTTGGCCAGGATGCTCCTGGAGGCTCTGCAACCATGCATGTTCCACCCCCAAGGACACCCTCTTATCATTCCTGCCATGTCTTGTTGGTAAAATAAACTGGGAGGCTGCCAATGGGCCTTCACTTGGAGCCGGTCCACTGACCCCCCACTCACACTCACTGGCTTTTGGGCCCTTTGCTGGGCCTTTCTTTAGTACTGTGCTGCATGGGGCATCTCAGACCTTATGGACCAATTGCTCTTGGAGGGAGCAAAGCAGGCAGCACAATGTCCTGGGTAGCTCTCTTGTGCAGGAGCTCCTTCCCCTGGCTGTTGCCAGACAGAAAGTGACCCCTGCCAGCCCCAGCACTGAGCTTATATGTTCACTGGGTTCTGACTCCTTCCGGTCAGCTGACCGCCAGCAGGTGCCGGCGAATTACCTTGTTAGCCTGCTATGCAGGCAGTCTGCAGCTGCAGAAGTCTGCCTAGCCTGTCCGGCTCCTTTGCTAAACTGCTTTTGCCCCTAAAGGAGCAGCACACTTTAGTGCCCTCAACATACCTCCCCACTTAAGAACCTGACTCACCTGAGCAGGTTTTCACTCTTTATGTTATAGAAGTCTTCTCCACAAGGCTTCATACAGCTTTCCTTCTGTTTTGTGATAATCCCCAAACAGTGGAGGTGGAGGTTTTCAGGCACCTCCTGCTCACCTTTTCCCCAAGGAAGCAATATATGGAATTTAGCATGAGCTACCCTGCTACAGGTAGTCCCCCCATATTAGCCAGCATCAGTAAGATGCCATCTTAAGCTTTGTCCCCAGCCGGTCAAGTTTTCCTGTCCTAAATCAGCTGGTTTCTCCTATTCTGGCTTCTCTGGCAACTGGCTCAAAATCTGCTAATCCCTGTACTCCACAGGTCCTCTCTTGGTCCTCTGCCTTGGCTGCAGATGACTGAGTCTCCTCCAAGGGGTTTGTCACCTGGTCTATCCCAACTCTCTGGCATGATCCTTGGGGTTTCTTGCCCCATAGCAAGCCCCTTACTGGCTCTCTTTTCCCTTCAACTACAACCTTAGGTCTTCTGTTGGGAGGATTATTTTCCTTCTCAGGACCCCTAGCCTCCTCTGTCTCTGGGGATGTAGTCTTCTTTCCTCCTCTGGTCTGACCTGACCAGATAGTTGTGTGCTCTGACTCTCCCCCTCTCAGAGTGGTTCCTAGGACCTCTCGTCTCCTTATACCACCCTGTAAGTCTAGACATCTTCTCCAAGTTCCCATTGAACTTTCAGGGCTTGCTGGGCATATTAATGGTCCCACAACTCATATTTCCCCAGCCTGTGGGTCTTCCATCAGCCTTCTTGTACACCTTCACATATGCAACACCCCCTACCTTCCCTGCAAATAGCTCTTTCACCATTCACCATTTTGCGTGACCTGGGTGGTTACTAATATTTATCTGGGGCCTTCTTCCAGTCCTCAGCCTCCTTTCCCACCTAGTTACCTTTAGCAGGGAGAGTCCTCTAGTCTCCTTGGATGGGCTTGATCTCCGTACAGTACATAACAGCTTTGCCTTTTACAAAGTGTCACTGGGCATTTGCTCCACCCTTCTCATCTATGGACCTCCAGCTTGCTCTCCCACTGTGGCCTTAGTCACTGTCTCTTTCCTGGAGTATTTATCTGACTCAGGCTGTGCCTGGGATTGGCCCGCCCTTGCTCTCTGTCCTCTTGGTCTTGGGCATTTCAGCTGAGTGCAGCTATGGTCAAACTGGTCCCTGCCTCCACTTCTTACTTCAGGCTCTTCTTTCTTCTGTTTAGCTGCCACACCTGCCAGCTCCTCTTCTAACTACTGAATATGGTCTGTCACCACCAATATCTCAGCTGTATGTTGGCTAGTAAGTTCTCCCAGTTTCTGTCTCAATCAGTCCGTTTCTCCTCTGTGTCGGTTGGCCAGGTTGCCTCACTTCTGATCCAGACACCCCAACATCACTGACACAACTTCTTCCCATCCGGGAGGGAATCCTGTCTCTGAGGGTCTATCTGTCCCAGTGCTCCTCCCTCACTGAGCTGGCCTCTCTCATCTTCTGGGCTCCCTGTGCTCCTACATTCAGGAGATCCCCTGTCCTCCTGGGACTTGTAGCCTTGTGGCCTCTAGCTGCTTCTCAGTCTCAATTAAGAGCTCTTTCAAAGCCTCTATCACCTGGAAGTGGCCCTGACACCCTGCTTGGGCCACTGCTACCTGTTTTGTTAATGCTGCTCCCAGGAAAGCCACCTTTTCTTGTAGCTGGTCTGTAATTTTCAGGGTTTGCAGCTTCACCTCCATCTTAGCAGGTGTTGTTGGGCATTGGGTGTCTGATGCTTTGTCCTCATAGGTGTTTTGGGTTTTTGCAGCAGCTTGGTCCACTTTCCCATAGTTGCTGATTTTCATGTTTTAGTGACTGGATATGTTCTTTTTTGACCTGCACACATGACTGTAGCTGATTTCTCCATGGGTATAGCAGCCTCTCTGGCCATGACTGCTTCCAGAAAGGTCTCCAAGGACTGTATCTTTTCACATCTCTTTTCCAATTTCATTTCCCCCACAAATTGCATAGGATTAAGTGCCAAACAATGAGGGAAACCCTGTCATTTCCCTCCCTCCCCCTTCCCTCCAGCCCCCTCCTACACATGTGTGTGCACGTGCACACACACACACACATACACACAAACTGATGGCAGGTACAAAAGCCTTTCCTTGTATTGGCTTGGGTGACTGGCCCATTTCATTTATCAACAGCGTTCTTGTTAAATTTAATTTCTTATCACTTTCAGAACAGACCTTTGTGGAAATGAACATTAAAAAAAAATTAAATGAAAAATACCTGTGACTGAACAGCAAACACAAAATTGGCACTGGTATGTGCAAGGTAAATTAAATAAATATTACCAAGAATGGCCAACATGGAAGGTATCTTGGTCATTTTTCACATTTTTCAATGGAAAATTTAGAGAGGGAGGTTGAGATTTTTTTGAGAGGGAAAACAATTCACTTTCCAAACCATGCATGTATTTCCTTGGAGCCATAAATAATGGCTGCTGAAAAATGTTATCTGCTGTTTTTGACAGCGGTTACCTCAACCTTCCCTCCCCCATGTCCTTCATCCAGCCAGTCTCCTGATTAAATTTTTGTCTTCCCTGCAGAAAGAATGAAGAGACCATCAGAGAGATCTCTGAGATACATTTTGTCTTTATTCAAGAAGTTTAAAAATGAATTCGCATCATCAGAAGACCGGAGGGGCAAGGGTTGGAGCCAGCTCCAAAGATGAGAGGAGCTTCCTCTTGACTTGTTCTCTCACTTGAAATCTTCACATATTCTGAGAAAATCCAGAGGAGGAGACAAGGTATTTGCATGTGTTTTTGGTGAGCAGCAGGTCTGATTTCGAGATAACATCAGAAGTATGGGTAGGGCATATAATATTACTCCCTTCACCAGCTCCACCCCATTCCTAGATCAATATCCCACTGGATTGCAGAGATCAGAGGGAATTTTAGGTCTGGAGTTACTGATGTGGCCAGGGAGGAATGTGTAGATTGGAAGGAGAGATGAAACTGCTCTAAGATTTCCTAATGTCGGTTATATCAGGCCCACGCAATGAAAAACATTGGTTATATGAAGCATAGAAGACCATCCTGACTGAAAGTCTTGGAACCCAGACACCTGAAAAATAAAATGGTGTGGGGAGTAGTTGTTCTCTACTTCTCCATTTAGGATGAGACAGCTCCTACTAGATCTTTGTTGTAGGCTGAAGGAAAGGGTAATCACCTTCTTTCCATTAGTGCACACAAAAAACAACTGCTTGAAAGAGAGAGAGAAAGTGTGACTTGTCATTCTCTAGGGAAGATGAGTGACCACAAAAGGTGTCCTCAGATATGAGTATACTACTATACTAGTGTAATTTAGAGCAAAATTGGCCTCACTGTGTTTTCATGGGAGAATAAATTGTTATTGATTAAAGAGACTTGTTTCCTTAGGAGGATTCAGTACTATTTTTCAAGATGAATTCAAGTTCCAGAAAACAAAACTATGGTGAGATTATCTCACTAGCTAGGCAATAAATCTCACGTTTAAAATTTCAAGTGTGTGCATTCAGTCATTAGACCTGATAGAAAAATGTGGAAAAAATATTAATCATTTTCCAACCTTTGAACTTTTTTCTTCAATTTGCTTATCCAGATTCAACATCACAACAACGATACTCATCAACATTTTTAAATTTGAAAAAGTAAAGTAAAACAGAGGTGAAATTACAAGGTTCCCATTTTAAAAATCCTCATTTTTCATTCCAATTTAACTTTGTGATGAAATCTTGTCAATTTAGAAATTTTGATCAACTCTAAAATAGTTTGAAAAGCTGCAGAAATATATTTTAAAAGAAATCCTGAAGCAATAATACTTGTTATTGTTCCAGTCTCTTACAAAAGGTGCCCCCACGTTAAAGATCCAGGTTGTAGCCATATCAGTCTAAAGGAAAAAGCAATCAGGACCTGTGGTAGAGGTGATATCTTTTATTAGACCAGCTAGATTTTTGCCAAAAAAATTGTTTAATTGCAAGCTTTAATTGAAAGACTGCAATTAAGGACATTTTTTTGTAAAAATCTATTCGTCTAATAAAAATATCACCTCTACCATGAGTCCTGATTGCCTATGTTAAAGATATTTCCAAGTAATAATCCAAATTTGATCATTTGCATTAATACTGAAAGAATCAGTGTTGCTATTAGAAAGCATTAGGACAGGGACACTTTCATAGGTGCACAACTGTGCATTCCATAGTTGTAATGGTTTATTTAATTTACCAGATTGTTTCTTGTCATAACAAAATATTGATTTCCAGTTGAATTAATTTAAGATATAGTGTGCAAATCTTTGATTGCTAGCCCTTGCTAAAAATCAAAATACTTTTTTTTTCAGTCTTTAAACACAGTTTGTGAAACAGTATCCACCCAGTTTATCTTGGAGTTACTCTTGACTGGACTTTAACTTATAAATCACATTTCTAGAAAACTGCTTTAAAAATCAAAGCAAGGAATAACATACTTGCCAAACTTGCATGCTCTGCTCGGGGTGCCAGTGCCTCCACACTATGTTCATCTGCTCTCACACTGTGTTATTCGGCTGCAGAATACTGTGCCCCTGTTTGGGCTCGTTCGTCACACAGCAAACTAGTGGACACGCAACTTCATGCTATAATGTGACTTGTGTCAGGCACATTGCACCTCACTCCACTTCCACGGTTACCAGTCCTCAATAACATTGCTCCCCCTCGTCTCCACTGCACAAAAGCTAAAGTAAACTTATTAGCCAGACTTCATGATAATCCTATGCTGCCAGTGTACTGGGACATATTCCACGCACCAGTAGCTTGGCTCCCCTCAAGATGTCCAATATGATCCACCCTTTCAAAATCCTTTGGTTTTCCTTACTTACTCAATAACACGAAGAATGGTTAACACAAGCACCAATCAATCACCACATCATCTCTAACCCTACAGTCAATCAACAAGGATTTAATGGCCACACCATTATAATCATCACCCCTCCATCAGACTCTCTCTTGAATACTCCAGCACCAACATTTCCTTTTTAGACACTATGATACTATCCAAAATGGTAAAATACAAACCACCATATACAAGAAACCCACCAATCAATATACATATCTGCACAGAACCAGCAATCTTCCTAAACACACCAAGAAAGCCGTAACATACAGACAAACTTTCCAATACCACCACATTTGCACTGAGAAGAATACCCGCGATTGTTACCTTGTAAATCTCAAAAGAGCTTTCACCCAACAAGGACACTGCTCCAGAGAGACAGATCCCACTTTCGAAAGAGCCACCTGGATACCATGTGAAGAACTGCTGAAGTACAAAAGGAAAATCCCTACAAATCACACACCATTAGTTATGACATACCATCCTTCATAGCAACCTATATGGAAAATCCTCAAACAATTGCAACCCATACTACAAGAAGACCCAATTCTTAAAGAGATCTTTCTAGAACCACCTATCCTAGCCTTTAAACAGGAAGCAAACCTTGCCAACCTCATCACCAGAAGCAAACTTCCTATGGCCCAAAGTACACTGAATGGATCCAGACCATGCCAGGACAAGAAATGTAAAAACTGCCAACTCTTCTCCATGACTCCTACAATAACTACATCCCACAACAGAACCATCACCATTCCTGGATCTTACAGCTGCACCTCCAGAAATTTAATATATATCATCCAGTGCACTAAATGCCCTAATGGAGAATATGTAGGAGAAACCAAACAACAACTGCGTACCAGATTGAACACATACCGAAAATCCATGGAAGACAAAAATATTCAATTACCTGTGAGTGCACTCTTCTCAGAAAACAACCACTCTCTCTCCAGTCTCTCAGTTCTAATCCCCAAAGGGAACTTACAAAACACCTTTCATAGATGAGCCTACAAACTTCACTTCATAAATCTATTGGATACAAAAAATCATGAACTAAATGTAGCCATGGATTTATGGTACATTGCAACCTGCCTGCCATCCGATAGCCCCAGGTAACCCGTTTGCATTTTACCACCTACATTCTCTCACCAGTTCAATATTCCCCCCTTTCTCCCTCCACCTATCTGTCTCACACCTATTGTCTCCCATTCCCTCTGATCCTCACTGTCAGGCATTTGCATTTTCACAGGCCTGCATTTTGCATTTTGGCTTTTATTCCACCCAGCAGAGCACACCAAACACCACCAGACTCTCGCTATGCCTAAAGAAAGGTGTTTGTGCCAGAAAGCTTGCAAAGAACATTTTTTCCAACTATTTAGTTTGTCTAATGAAAGATATCACATTTACCCAAAGAACCTTGTTTGCCTTGTCCTTAGACCAACACAGCTACAACCAACAACCACCCATGCCACTACTGGGCACTTTTCAACCATTTTCAAATTGGACAAGGTCACTGAGCCTCAGACCTATAGCAATGGGGTCTTTGCAATGATAACAAATGCACTTCAAATCATGTCCCACACTTGACTCATGTCTATTTACAATGCTGCCTGATGGTCCTCAAGCTCTTCACATTGGTGACTGGAACAATATGCCGAAACCACATATGCTAAATCATTGGTTCCCAATCTCATTGCATGACCCAAATCAGGGTTGCAGGGTGTCCTCAGTAGGGTCACAAAGGGCTCACACACACATGCACGTGCACACTCACATGTGCGGTCCAGGAGTGGTGGGCGGGGCAGGGCCACCATGCACAAAGCGGGCAATGGCGGTTCCCCTGCCCCCTGGGCTGCTGCTGCACTCTGCTCCCAACAGCCCCCCATGGTGCTGAGTCAGGACGTCCTGTTGGTGGGCAATTTAGGGTTGCAGCAAAAAAAGGTTGGGAACCACTTTGCAAAATATATAAACTATTGGTAAGGTTTAGACTTTTCTTCTACAGCTATAATAATTATACCAATGCAATCCCAAATATGGACATGGTTAGAACAGTACAAAAGTGTTCATCATAGTATTCTTTATTCCCTTTTCCTTTCAGGCAGCATACCTCTCAGTATACGCAGTTTTATACTAGTACAACTGTGTTCAGGCTAGGGTTGTGTGGCTCATGTATGCTGATAGTTAAACAGTATAGTTTATTTGTGCAGTCCTTTGGGTCCAACCTTGGAGGCACTTACTAAAAGGTGTAATGACACTGCTATGTCCTGCTAAGTGAAATCTTGGCTCTGTAGACATCAATAGGACCAAGATTTCAACCATGGAAGTCAAGGGGATAATTCAGTAGTAACCTGCTAGAAAGGTATTGGCCATCTTTTGTTTTATTTTAGACAGATTAGTAATGATAGTTACATGATTTCTAGATCATGGCTAATTAATTGTTTAGACTGTTATAGAGTCCAACAGGCTGTATTATCCATGACTTATAAGCATGTATAATACCTACTATTAATCCATTTAAAACCCTCTGTAACATATACTGCTCACAGCTGTAACATGTATAACTTTTATAGTGATCTATAAATGCCCCTTTACTATAGTTTAGGTGAGTTTGCATGATCCCTCACCTATTTTTTTGTAATATTGGAAAGCCTAGAAGGCAGTTTCCTGTTTGGTTGCTAATTATTCTTTCATAAATTACCCAAGAAAGAATGTTGGTTGCAATGATGTTATACCAGCTGTGGGCTGATCTTCTTTTTATTTTGCTGTGAACTTTTTCTTTCAAGAAACAAACCTCAAACATTTGAAATGTCAAAGTTAGGCTTTGGGAAAAATATAATGATAATAATATTAATAATACGAAGCATTATTATTATTACTTGAGGTTTTTCAAAGTCAAAAGATGAAAGAAGGAGTTTTATTTCCTATAATTGTTTAATTCCAATAAATACAGACCCTTTTAAATTGAAATCTTCCATTGCAGTTTTGGGATCCAAAGTCAAAAGCACTGCCAGAGAAGTGGACTGGCTGAAATAGAACAGTTTTGCTGCCCAAACAAATGGGCTCTGCTGAAGTATAAATTCTTTGAGTCGGATCCGCAGCTGGTTTACCTCCATGAGCTCGGTAGCTCTGCTGAAACCAATGGAGTTGTGATCATTTGCATCAGCAGAAATCAGACCTGTGATTTTTAATCATTGGTAGTGCTATTAATGAACATAGAGGTCATTTGAAAGGCATGGGGACAAATCTTCTAGCAATGCAAGCTGTCACAATGCCATTAATTTCAATAAAGCTATATCCTATAGCACTTGTGGCCCAGTGAGCTATGTTTTGTTTTCACTCATATGCTGCTGTAAATTTACTGATATAAATGGAGTTATAAGAGTGACAGACTGACATCTCCTGTGTTGTAGGCTAGCCCAAGGTAGAAGCACCGCTGACAGCCAATCCAATTTCAGCCCTATTTTGAGTACTTAAGTGGGACTTCAGTACTTAAGTGCACAAGCTATGCACTAAGTGCACATGGGGGAATTGCATCCCAAGTGAAATAAGACCCAAGGCCCTGTGGCTTCTATCTTGATTATATCCCTTTTACATTTAGCTTTGACCTTTGCTCCTACAAGTTCCTAACAGAAGAAAGGTACGTCAGCTAGGTAAATAGGCACAGCACCATTGAAGCCAACTGATCTGTCCCTTTTATATCGTCAAAGCCTCTGACTCTTTCCTGTCCTTGGAACAGCTTCTTACATCCTCTGGAGGAAATTCTTTTTCCTGATTGCCTCATCCCAAGCAGAGCAGGAGAGACTGGAATGAAAGTCTGAGGAATACAGAGGGGAGGAAGCACCATCAGTCAACTTAAGTACAGAATCCAATCTTAAATTGTCTCATGGAAAGAAAACACTGGGTTAGACAGGCAAGACATATTAGATTTGTGTTATTAAAATAATAATAATAATAATATAATAATAATAAAAAAGAAAAAGTACATATCTTATATATGTTACACTATGTTCCATAACATTTGTTGGGTCTCTTTTTACATATTCAACAGTATTTCATGGAGACGTCCTGGTCTGTAGCATCTCCCCCATTCTTTTGCTGTGTTGCATTTAGGAAGATATTTACAGGATATGCAAATTATAGCATGCAGGTCTAAAGACAACTGAAGCAGAGAGATGAGGAGGTAGGGCTTCTTGCAGCGTGCTTTGCCCATGTCATACCTTTATGGGTGCCCAAACTTTGCAGTCTTCAGGACAACCTTGCAAGGAGCCTAAAAACAGTACTCAGTTTGCCCATGTGTGTTCATATATCTAAATAAAAAGTAAAGGCACACAGACAGATGAGGTTATTATAATATGACTTTCCTTTTGGATTCCCATCTAAATCTCCTAGAGGTCTGGGAATTTCAACGTTTAGATCTGTATGCACCTAAAATTTTAGCAGAACATGAGGAGAAATAACTCTGTGTTTGCTAGCCTCAAAATCCAGGAGCTGATCTGTGCTGTCTTCCCATAACAGGGAGAACGCAGCAGTGAGCTGGATTTCTGAGGTCAAGAGCTGCATTTGGCCCTTGGGCTGCAGTTGAAAGGACCAACTTACATAATCTACCTGTAATGTTCACCTCTGTGTATAGGGACAGTAAGAAGCCGGTGCACTGGAGTCAGACATGAGCTTGAGTGGAACTCAGCAGCCCCTTGTTATGAGGCTGCATCTACTCAGGCATTAATTCTTCCCCAAGAGTTCAGCTTGAGTGGCATTCAGTGCATGAGAATGCAAAGACATGCCTGCTACCTCTGAGAAGCACATTCATACACCAGCTGTCAGTGGTGGAAGGAGTCCCTCCTTTTTTGCTTTGCCTTTGCAGTTTCCAAAAATTTTAAAGTTAAACTGCTATTATGATAATAGCTCACTTTCATGGTTGCCTGGAGAGGGTCTTCCTGCTGCTACCTGCAGATCAGAGGCAGTAGCATACATGAATGCACATGCATACACATAGACCCTTCCCCAAGGACCTGGAGGAAGTAAAAACCATGGCACCAGGTCCTGAGCCAGTGGCCACTAAAGCCAGCAGAAAGACCCCTTCTGATTTCTGTGGGGCCAATGGGGCACATCATAAAACTCCTGGGGTCTCCTTCTCCTCTACCTTGCAGCTATTCACACTTGTGCAAAACCAGTGCAGACTACTACCATTCATGGTCCAGGGTCTCAGCTGGTATAGACCAGCATAGGTCCCACTGGCTTTAATAGGACAGCTTGCATCAGCTGGGGATCTGAACTCTTATTTGGTTGTGTTTTGCACTACTATTTCATGCTAATGAAAAAGGTTGCACAAAGGCTGAGGGGGGTGGGGGACTGAGCCCTGTAAATCACAGCCAGTTGGAGGACGAGACACTTGGGGTGTGGATGACCCCTGTTTTTTTTCTTCACTGACAAGTTTCCTAAGAACTCCACTTTTGGGCAAGGAGTTCACCCGTTTCACTAGTGCCCTCTCAGCCACCCAAGGAACACAGGCACCATGAGGGGGCTGGGAGGGATAATTCAGTTTGTTCATGCACTGTTCTTATTTGTCGCATGAACATTTTGCACAGAAAATACCTTTAAAATTTAAGTTCAGTAGTGAGGCTGTCAGCCCAAAGCCCCACTGCCAGTCAGCTTGAGGAACGAGAGCCTGCTGTACCATAAGTGTGTTACAGGCCAAAGTCAAAACTATGTTACCCATAAAGGATCTTGTTATTTTTGGCCATTGTTTCTATTACTAATTTCAGGCAAACTGTGAGTGATTCCCATATTGCCAGCAACCCGTGGTTTCATAGCCGGAATTGTCTGAGCACTCAGAGCTATGCATCATTCTCAGGACAGGCGTAGAAACACAGATTCCTGCATAACATTCAATGAGACACCGTCTGGAATACAATTCCTGTCCTCCCTACCCATAACAACAGTGCAAGATATTGCTCTCACCAGCTCATGAAGCAATCAGGTACTTGGACCAGCTTTGCTTGTGGATTAGCAAACAGGGCAGGAGACTGAGTGAGGAGTGAAGGGGCCTTGTTGTAGCTGAGACCTGCAACCACTGATACCCATGAAGGTCCCCAACTCCTGCTGAAGTCTGTAGGGATTAGGCTTCTAAATATCTTTGAGGAGCTGAGACACATAGTCTGTTCAGTGTTGTTCTGGCAGAATATTTTAGGCAGTATTTTCTACAAACTAAGTGGACATTAATTGCAATCTTACAATAACAAACCACATCACAGGCCTTTCATAAAGCCTGATGGCACCCTGCATTTATATGGATGTACAAGAGATCAGAATCTGGGCCTTGGTACTCAAACTGCATATCCAAAATAAGTGAGTCTGCAAACTGCATGGGACCCAACACACTGAGTTTGGTCTAGATCATACCTATACCAGGAGTCACTTCACGGAAGTCACATGAGCCAGGCTGGTGTAAAACTGGTGTCAGTGAGAAAGGAGATTCAGTCCCCTGCCATAAAGTCAGGGTCCCACTAAAGGGCATGGCTGCACTGACTGCAAAATGAGAAGAGCTGTCCAGGTCCCAGCATTCTCAGGTAACTTTAGGTAATGTGGATGGTGCTGCTACTGGGAACTAGTTCTGGGAAGTAGAAGAGAATGGGACTCAAGCCTACCCCATGGTGGTGGATGAATGTCTATAATGACAGGACGTGTTAAGGGTCAGGGCAGTGGCTGTCTAGACAGCTTCATACGTGACTGCAAAGGCAAGTGAGGGGCTGGCAGGATTATGTGTTGGGAGCAAAATGTGTGTCATGCTTATCCAGCACAGTTCAGCCAGGGCACCTCAGCCTGAACCCCACTGAGTCACTCTCTGGGCTTCCCAGCCCTCTTGCAGGACACTGACCATGCCTTTTTGCACCCCCTTGCCTTTCCAGCAACTGTGGGATGTGCATGGAATTCACAACATCAGTCGTCCAGTGCTGGGCCTACCAAGAGTTCTGCCAATGGACCGTAACTCTGAATAACTGGATCGCCACCATGCAGTTCTGACAGTGCCTTAACCCACACTGTTCCCCTGCCTGCCAGCCCAGGGCCTTAGACAAGCCTACTAATGAGCCACCATTTTGAACCACAACGTTCCTGGACCCCACCCTTACCCAACAACTATACCGGCTACAAAGAAAGGCAGAGGCAGTCCGAGATCTGAAATCAGCATGTCAAGCCAGGTCCTTAGCTGGCATAAATCAGTGTAGATCTGCTGCAGCTACCACACAGGGAACAGGAAACTCAAAGTGGGCCATTTTCATAGGCTGTGGAAATGGACTGCAGAGCTGAGACTACTGCAATCCTATGAGGCTAACACTGAGCAAGAAGAACAAAGCATTGAGACTTCACACTCAGACACCAGAAGCAGCAGTGAGAGGCAAGCTCCTCACTGAAAGGGAAAAGAGGTCAGAAATAAGGAGACATACAAACTTGGGAGGTGCCCAGATAGACTCATTTCCTCCATGCTTCTTCACACAATGGGCGCCACCAGCGTCTTCTTCCACTTTGCTCCTCATTAAAGGTTTGTCGTTATTGTGTTATTTTTAATAAACGTTAAGGGAAAAAGCCCACCCATGCGCACACACACACGTACATACATGCACAGAGGGAAATCATTGCCAAAATATACACTATAGACAGGAGAGTCCATTCACACTATATATATATACACAGAGTCTCTGGGAAGCAGTCTGGAGCATGGGAAAAGGGCAGGGGCTTCCATAAGGGACAGACAAAACCAATCATGGTTTCACACACTTCCCCTTCTTCTCCCGCCGCTGCAGTTTCCGGAGGCGCCGGGTCCAAGCATCCCGCCACTGGATGACCAAGCTATTCTTGTCGGCCATTAGTCCTGGCCGGTCAGTGGAGTTTTCACTGATTCCCATGACCAGGTACTTCTTGCTGATCTGAATCTTGGGGCATTTGCATGCCAAGTCTTTCATGTGGATCCACAGGAAGTTGTCACCTCGCTTCACCCGCTCATCACGGCACTTGTAGACTGAGAGGATGTTGATAGTGAACTTGGCCCAGTTTGCCACGGTCTCCATTTCTAGGACATTCACTTGGACGACTGGGAGAAAAGAGGCAAAGAGAGATGCAGTGACTGAGAGAGCAGGAAGGAGTTGGCAATGATACTATTTCCCTGGTTCCTTTAATAAAAGTCTGGCGACAGGCCGACCTTCTTGGCTCAACATTTGTATGATTGTTATAAAGTTCTGGCAACAGGCAAACTTCCTTGGCTTGGTATTTGTACACTTGATTCTACTTTTAGATGGAAGCCCCAACCTTTAATGAAACAATCTGTCTGGTTTCATAGCAGCTTCTGTATGGGCTGATTTAATGATATTTAATGGTTTCTCCTGGCTATAGTACTCGGTGACTCAGGAGTAGGGTTGGTTGAAATGTTTCTGTCAAAACTTTTCTTTTTTTTTTTTTTTTTGCTAAAAATGACTTTATGATTAAAACAATTTTGTGTAGACAATTTTCAGGGAAAAAATTATTTCCAGTAGGCTGTTTTACATCTAAAATGCTCTAATTTAGGACTTGTTTCTACTCAGCATGTTACAGTACCAATGGTCTCTAACCTCCCAGGAGATTACTAAAGGAATCCATGGAAGGGGCATGGTTGGCTTGTCAGACGCTGTGTTGAGTGCCGTTCCAGTGGAAATCCTGAGAAACTAAATGGGTTTAGCTGCAAAAAAGTCTGGCTGAATGGCGGAGATAACTTTAGAGAGTTGGACTCTTCTCACTCCAAGCTCACATTTATTCCAGCTACCTCCTCCCCCCCACTGCACCCGACTCAAAGCCATCTGACAACCATTTCTATTGCTCTCCACCTTGCCAAAAACATCTTTTCTGCTAAAGCCAAGGGTTCCTGCGGAAGATCAATCAAAAAACTCTCCCCGACAAACCTCCCATCGCTCCTAAGTGTGAATGCACTCGTGTCAGAGTGATTAACAACGTGCAGTCAGGATCCTCTGAGCCCTGGCCTCACAGGGGTGATTTTCATCAGATTTCTCCCAAGCCCCCTCAGAAAACAAGCGCATGGAGAAAATGTTCTTTTTAACATATTTGGCAGACAGAGAAGGATGGAGGGGGAGAGGAGGAGAGGGCACGGAATTTTTTAGAAGGTTTGTTTTCATGAATCTAGTGCTAGTGAAAGGGGCCAGATTGACAGGCCTGGAGGCTTAAGGCCTCTCTGCCTCTGGGGCTGGTACAATACCATGATGGCAGTGCTTGATACCCTGAACTCACCCACCACCAACCCTCAGTACACTTCAGCACTGCTCTGGAAGGACTGCCTCAGGAAATGAGAAGTTCACATCTGCTCCGCAGTTCTCTGGGGAGGGAAGGGAAAGGTGGCTTTTTCTGTAAACCCTGCTGTATCAAGACGAGTGATACCCACAGCACACTAAAGGCAAAAATCTGAGAAACTGCTGCCCTTGCAGTTACTTCCTGACCATGGATGCAACCCTCAGCCTCAGATGCCTCATTATTTAATGCCACAGAGCAACAAATATTCAGATTGGGACCTGCAATTTTACATCCAAGCCATTTATAGTGATCCCCTTTAATTCTTAGTACCTACCAAGTAGGTACAAATTCCCATCATCTAGCTGAAAATTAGCTGAAAGGGAGACTTTTTATGAGGTATGGACATCAGCTCAACAGAAGACTGTCATTAGCCTCAAAGCAATCATCAGAGAGTGATGACTTTTAGTCCCTGCCGACCTTGGAAGTCTCTTCCGTGAGTGATCAGAGCTCTGGCTAGTTTGAGGGACATGGTGTGCAGAAGATGGAGAGAATGAGCTGCTGAGAGCATGGGAAGGATGCTCTGATGGGATATGGGCAGGGAGGCATGTACTTGGGAGCACCCTGAGCAAATCAGGAATGGGTGAAACCATTCCAAGCTCACTTTTCTTCACAGCTAAATTGACTTGGAAGCAGGGAGGATCTCCTTACCATAATCCTTCTTGCAGTACTTTTTCAGATTGATCTTGTAATTGCCTTTGGCTGGTTTGCAGTACGAGTCACAGTCTGCAGAGGAGAAACAAGGAAAGATTACGCTCTGAGTGATTTTAAAGAAGCTTTGTCTCAGAGACAGCATCACCCCCAGAGAAGAGAAGAAGCCTACAGATAAAATATCTGCAGGGCCCTAGCTCAGCATTCATGGTGAGTCAAAGAGCAGTAAAACCAGCATCATTTTGTACTGCAGATTATTTACACACCAAATCCCCCTGATGCTCTCTGGGAGTTGTTTTGAGTAGATTCTCAGTTGGGGTAAATTGATGTAGTTCCTTTGACTTCTGCTGAGGTCTGTCAGTTTATATCAGCTGTGGATTTGGTCTACTGTGAATAATAAAACAGCAGAGCTCATAATAAATGACAGCAGATGGTGAGAGAAACTGAGAGGCATGGATTTTAAGCTTGTTAGACAGGGACCAACAGGGCTTTTTGTGTATTTGCACAACTCCCAGTATAATGGATTCAGATCGACTCTTTGGGGGATAAGGCAATACAAATACTAAGAACAATGAGACGGAAAGCAACCCATGGGTGTGCTCATCTGAGATCTAAAATAAAATAGATGGTGGAGAAACAGGCCGGCTGCCTGGGATGGTAGGAACAGTAAAGGAGTAAGTCCTTGTACTCTCCATAGCCAGACTGGAAGAAGGCAGCTGGTGCTAGTAGGAGCTAGGAGAGAGGCAGAGAGAGGCCAGGCAGCAGATCCTCATCTGGTGTGAACTGGCACAGCTCCACCAAAATCAATAGAGCTTAACTGATTTAGACCAGCTGAGGGTCTGTGCCCCAGGTCCTTTTGGGTGCGCTGGATACAGTCCCACAGAGGGTGTTAAACACATCAGCCCAATCTCATCTCTCACATATTCCATTGCAGTTAGTGGCATTACACCTGGT
This sequence comes from Crocodylus porosus, assembly GCF_001723895.1. NCBI lineage: Eukaryota > Metazoa > Chordata > Crocodylia > Crocodylidae > Crocodylus > Crocodylus porosus. Next base: position 2,212,462 of record NW_017728923.1, read on the forward strand.
TACATTTGGCCCAAGAGAAATAGTTTTGATCTGAGTTCTGAAACAGCTAGAATCTGGTGGAGTTCTCTGTGGAGTCGGATACGGTTGCATTTCTCAAGGAGGCAGGGAACAGCCTCTTTCTGCACATGCTAAACTCCAAAGGGCTGGGATGTAGAGTGGATAATAGTAGAAACTCCAGGGACAAGAGATGAAGAAGTGGACAAGCACTTCATTCAAGCACTGCAGATCTGCAACCATGGGAGATGCAGAAGGAGAATGGGATCAGAGTCAAAGATACCACTTTAGCTACAGACATGGATCCAAAAGGAAGGTCAGTGCTCAGGGCACACAGAAAGGAATGGATCATTTATGAATATGTTCTGGCTCCTGAGTTCCCTCTCCGGAGCAACAGCCATGTTAAGAACATGCTGTGCTACCAGCAGTGTTACCCTCACTCACCAGAGCATGCCTCCTCCATGGTATAACTAGAGGTGGCCAGGACGGTAGCTCTGGGCACTGATTTTGAGGGAGTTCAGGAATGGTGGTGGCTGCCATTGGCCCAGCCAGCATGACCGCCCCAGCCACTACCACCCCTTCTAGGGTGCAGAAACTGCTTGTTATGCCTCTGCTTCTCCTGGGCTTTGAGTGTGGTGGTAGGTGCTGCTGGAGATGGTGGTGTCCTTTGGGCACATGCAGCAATATTTCAGCCCAATATGGGGGCAGAGGCAATCCTGCTCTCAGACAGGCTGTGCTCCCTGACCTGCTCAAGTCCAATCACCTGCATAGGGAGTTAGGATCAGGCCTTCAACAAGCCTCTTTGTACCTGTTTCTAAAGTCCCAGATTTGCTTGCAAATCAGAGTAGGGAAGTTTGGGTATGCTCTTCTGCTCTGCAACACCTTTGATCCCAACAATTTCACAAAAAAGCCTCTTCTCTTCCTTCCTTTCTCCTGCCATCTTCCTTTGAACATCTCAATTTGTCTATTTCCAAACATTTTGCTTTGGTCGTATTTTTCTAAGCTCATCTTTCTTTTGCTGTTCTTTCTTCCTTTCTTCCCCTCTTTCAGGTTTTCTGTCCAGCTTGGCAATCTTGGCTCCCTTTCCCCTGGGACAGGGCAAGCAGTCAATGAAGCTGTCTTTGTTTGTGAGCTGCCAGAAGGACTGGGGAAAAGAATAACAACCTCCCTGTGCCAATTTCCAAAAAAAGGGAAGAAAACCAGAAACACAAGCTGACCCCAGATTCCACTGCGCTCTCCCTTTCTGCCTGGCTCCCTTTTATTTTGGACTTTGTACCTTCTGCTTCAAATTTGTCATTGATAAAAACAACTCAGCACGAAGCTAATTCCCCAGCAAAAGAGAATAAGTGCAGTTCTATAACTCAGCCTGTCCCTGCCCACTCTGCCTAGGCCTGTGGTGCCCAGGAGCTGCCACTCTTCGTTTGCTTTTCATCCATCTCCTCTCCATTTCCAAGTGGAGAAGTGCAGAAACATGCGAAGGCAAACTTTATAACCAGGTCATTTGTGCTGTGCTTCTTGCATCTCTCATCCCCTCTTAGATGAATGTAGCACTGATGACAGATATCTGATTGCCAGCCCTGGAGACTGAAGGGTCACCTAGTCCAACCCTCTTCATGGAAGCAGGTTTTACTATACACAAATACTCCCTGACATGCCTAGCCAGCATCTTCAGTGAACAAAACAGGTACGTGGAACAGGTTCTGTGAAGAGAACAGGTACAACACAGCACAGGCAGCAGCAATGGTATAACTAGGAGCGGGAGAGTGGGAGGCCAGAACAGGAGAAGCAACCCCTACACACACACACACACACACACACACACACACACACAGAGGCATCTTTGCCCAGGGTACCAATATTCCTATTTATGCTCCTGGGCAACAGAATGCCAGATTTTAAGTACAGGTTCAGCAAACAGGTCTGGGATGGTTTAGACAGGGATGATCCTGCCTTGAGCCAGAGCAGGGGACTAGTTTTGCCTGCTCAAGGTCCCTTCCAGCTATATTTTTCAGTGACACTACATTTCCCTCAAACCCTCCTCTTCCATTTTGGTGCAGCTCAATCATGGCCTTGTGACATCACGTCTAGGGGACGGCAGGATTCATTCTCCATGGCCCATTAGAGCCTTCACCTAGTCTAGAAGAAAATTTTGTCCCAGGGCCTAGTGGTCCAGCTATGCAGACCACATTGTCAAATTATCATTGTGGGTTTATAGGGCACATGATGTGCACCAGCTCAAAATGATGGAGAACTTAACCCAGAGTGTCCAGCATGTTGAGGCTGCATTGTGCCAGTGTCAGGTTATTGTCCTAAATCACAGAAGACCTACCCATGTGGAGCAGAAGTTCTCCTTCCTACCACCTCCCACTTTTGCCCAGCTATGGAAAATACTGTTTTTCTGCTACTTCCCAATCCAGCTTACTTCCACTCCAGGCTGCCATAACAGTCCTTCAGGTCTTTGGCAGGTGGCATAAACTAGACAAGAAACTATTAGACTTCCTTAACTTTCATTGGTGGAATAGTCCTGTATTGGAAGTATGCGAAGATGCCTTAAAGCTACAGTTCCCTGACTCTTGGTGCCATAGCCATACATCACGGTCCTTATTTTTAACTATGATATTAGCTGTCCCTAGATAGTATATGATCAACTTCCAAAGGTTCTCCAATCATTCATTCATCCAGCAGACTGAGTACAGGGGTACACTTTATCATTTTTCCAATGATAATAGAATACAATTTCTGAATTTAGTTCCTGAACATTGAGATTGTTTGGCAATCCCAAAACAGTGACAAAATGTAGCTCTCGGTCAGTGACGCTTGGAAAGAACAGGCACCAGGTTAGCCCAAATGGCACGATAATGTTATAAATACTATGCAATCCTTATCTTGACAGTGTTGTTTCATGTATAAAGCTATCAGTGTGATTTTTGAAAGCACTCTGTGTTGGCTCAGTGACACTCGTTGAGGTGGATGGTGAAACTCCGATTGCCTTCTGTGGGATCAGAGTCAGTCTTTCTCCAGGTATTTCTGAAAATCCAATCTTCTCTTTAGTTAACAATGTATGATCTTATTCTCAGGGATTCTAGCCTGTTCTTTACAACTTCTTATTTCACTCATCACTGTAGTATCTGCCCTCATGAGAAACAGATCAGCTCAACAAAGGTTCTAACAGGACAGCAGTTACAAGGACTTACAAAAGCCTTTTGGTACAACTACAGAGGCATGAGCTTAAACCTTGCTCTGCTGCTGACAACTTCCCCCAAATTAACTCAGCTGTACATGGCTACTTAGTCATTCAGGCTGGGGAGACCAAGACAGGTGGATATGATGCTAGCTAGGGAACTGGTGTGTCTTCCCCATACCTGCTCAATGGACTATCTAGGCTCAAGGCAGACACATGAGCTGACATGGCACAGAGGCACCCAGGAACAGCTGAACACCTCTATTTCTCGTGAAATTCTGCTTCTGCACTGAGACTTCAAATGCAGCATCCAGGGACCCCCACAAAGTACAGGCTTGAATATAAGAGGATCCAGGATGAGTCACAGATTCTTATGCTAGTAATTTACTCTGCCTCTGACAGACATGAATTATTATTATCATGTGTGGTGCCCTCAGGCAGAACCAGGACCCCCACTGTGCTCAGTATTGCATGTACTTGCACCTAGGCTAACCCCCTTTAGGGGACCTCTTACAGCAGTAAGCATCAGTTTGTATCAGGGGTCTTCTCCTCAGCACCACAGCTGCTGGCAGTGTTGCAGCCCCAAATCTTTGCATCAGGATGTGACACTGTCCAGGGAGGTACTAAAAACAAATGCACAAGCAGGAGGGACAGCAGATAGGGGAGAGCCATTCATGTCAAACATTAGTCTCGTAGTGCCATTTTCACAACTGTCTAAGAACCTAGCCATGGTTACAGACATGGCTTGGTACCAAACATATCACATGCTTCATCAGTGCTGGAATCAGGTCAGGTAACAACTGTATTGCAACCAAACCCACTGACTTGGCTGTGTGTGGGGACTGACAGGGCCTGTGAGAGACTGGAATGAGTGACAGTTGCTAAAACTGCCAGCCAGCTCAAATTTTCCAGGACTGTCTTGAATTTCAGAGCTGTGTGCTGGTGCCCCCTAAAGAGTCCCTGAAAATGGGACTTTTGTCCCAGCTTTGAAAAACCGCTGCTCAATTGGGCAATACTCCTGATCATTCCTGGATGCCAGGCAGGGTCCTGCTGCTGGGGCTGTTGAGAGGATGCAGCACAATGCTGCCTGGCATCATACAAAAACAAATTCAGCTAAGATGCTTCCAGATCAAGGCAGAGCAGGTTACCGCTGCACCCAGATGTAGCTAATCCCCTGCAGCACCTCACTAAGGCCTCTACACCGACCAGAACCACAAGCAGCATGGATCGTTCTGGTTCTGGCGTTCTGTGAAGCATCAGGGACTGAGTGCTGGATTTTGCTTCCCAAAACTTTGTGGCTTTAAAGCTTGTTAACCCTCCTCCCTGTAAGAAACCTACAGACTATTACTGCACACATGACCCTGAATCTGGGGGAAAGAGGTGTATATGAAATAAGCCGGATGGAATGGGATGGGAGGGAGAGAGGAAGCCTGGCAGCATGAAGGGCCTTTGTAGAAACAGAAGTTGAAGCCAAAGAGCACTGCCAAGGATCTAACATGGGGAGATCTGGCCAGAGAAAGAGCCATAAATCTGAGCCTTTTTTGTATAATAATAATTTTTTTAAGTGCCACAAGATGTAAACTAATCTGCTTAGTTAGAAAAACATGTTTCGGAGGATTTGAACAATTTCTTGAAGAAACCAGGAGGGTTTCAAGGAAAAAAAATGTTTAACAAGATTGGAAATGATTATTAATATTATTATTTTTTTAAAAGCTCTAAAGCGTTCCCAAAGTTCTGTACGTGCCCCCCTGCCCCACATCACGCCTCAGCTCTCAGTTCTCTTCCCAACCACCCCCTCAACAATATTACCAAAACATTGTGCAATATAGTGGTCTGGGGGAAGAAGAAGGGGGGGGGAGGGGGATCATGTCAGGGGTAGGGAGACCAGTTGTGAAGAATGGGCTGTGGGGGAGAGAGTAACATTTTCACAAGTGTGTAAGAACTAAATCTCTATAGGTGTCCAGAAAATCCCACCAGGAACTTCTTTGCATCTCTAAGCACCTAAAAATCTTTAAAATACTCCCCTACATCTTGTTTTTAAAAAGCACCCTGGGCCATGTGCACACTGTGAACTCACTGTGCCCAGCAACAGTGCTTGCAAGCAGGGTAGCCACATCCATTTGGCACCACAGGCCAGCTAACTGCCAATGGGAAAGGCTAACTGGCACTGGCATTCGGCACTGCACAGACAGGGTCTTAAGCACTTAGGAGCTTACTCCCATATGCTAACACCTCCGCTGGAAACATAATGTGGGTGTCTGAGCTTTGGAAGTTTTAGGTACTATCATGAAATGGGAGGAGGAACACAAGAGCATAGAGGAATGATGGGGCAAGAAATAACCCGAGACCTTCTCTATGCTTAGAAATGGCCCCAGTTTACCCACCAGTGACCAACAACTTGTGCTAGTGCACCACTGCCGTCAACTACGTGTCAAGACAAGACAGGGCTTGAGATAGGAGGGAAAACCCGATTAGCTGAAAGTCTGCTTTATCTTTGCCTCTGGCTACAGAACAGCAGTGGTCCAACCACGCTGACTACTATGGGGAATAAGGGGCTGAAATGAGACAACTCTTGTGTGTGACAAACCAAAAGAATGAGTGGGGGAGGCTGTGGGAGGAAATGAAGACAGAGGGATTGAGAGATGGAAATGAGGAAGGGGGGAATGACTGAGGAGGGGTGGGGGAAAGTTGAATGTGGTGGGACAAGAAACTGGGGAGACCAGATGGGAGGTGAAGGACAGGAGAACTGATGCTTTCCCCAGCAGGCATCTATTTTTGGAGAAAGAAAGACAGAAAATAAATTGTGCTGGGTTTCTGCTCATGATTAGTATTTTGAAAATGTGATTATGAAAGGCCGGAAATGGTGCTTGCAATTAATACTTTAGGCTTAGTTTGGGGCCTTTTACACTTGGTTTTGTGCTGAGGAACATTTCTGAAATATGCAATTAATTTCTGCCTTGATTTATGTAAGGAACTTAAAAACAACTCACCCAAGTCATTTTTTTCCCTTCCTTGCCTTGCCCGTCTGCTTGGAACACATGGCCTTGATTCCCATGTACAGCGTGGCCATTTCTACATTGCTCTCTGGTCATACACCCTGGCCTGAAAGTGGATGTGAGTGAATATCATTTACTGTCTCTCTACTCCACCAGAGTAACATAAATGCAGAATCAGGCTCCATGTAGTCATTTCTGCATTGGTGCTGCAAAGGACACCACTGATAGTGGCCAGTCCCATGCACAGCAATCTGGCCTACACTCCTATTTTGCCTTGCATTAGCAGCTCCAATGATGCATTCCCATGTGGTACTATTTCACATGCTGTTTTGCACTGGTGTATATATGACTGCATTAAGAGCAGGGAACTTAAGTCTAGGTCTACCCTATGGATATCATGAGCTACACTGCTAGCAAGACGCTCCTAATACAGTCCCAGCTATACTAGCAAAGCTGTATTTGTGCTGTCTGGTTTATTGCAGCCTCCTCCATTCCCACCCCAGGTGACACAGGAGACCCCAGCAAGAGCACAATCTGCTGGCACAATGGTGTCTACATTATGCGCTTTTGCTAATGAAGTGGTGTTGCACATAGCTATGTTGGCAACAAGTCCATGGTGTGGACTTGGTCAGATTGAGGACCTGGCTATGGAAAAGGATGTGGACAATGCGGTAAGCCAGGAGTTACTGAACTGCAGTAAGTGGAGTGTTGTTGGTGTCTGACTAGTGTGAGTAACACTTTGTTACTAAAGATAGTGCTGATATATGTGAGAACAAGAGGCAAAAAACAGGCAGAAGAATGGAAAATGGGAAGGGGAAAGAGAGCAGATGAAAGGCTGAAGCAGAACTCGTCCAAAGGGGCTGTGAAGAAAGGGCTCCCATCAAATGAATTGTCTTGTGCTGTGAGCCAGGGCTGCATCATACACTTTATATCAATCCTGAAGGGTAACCCTATAAAAGTGTCAAGAGAAGTTGGACACCCATCAGAGGAGTCATTTCACAAGCACCTCTCTCCCTTGCCAGCTCCCAGAATATTTTTTTCCTCTTTCCTAGCTCCTTTTAAACCTCCCAGACATGGTGTTATATATGCTAAGAGGATTTGGAAAGAGGATCTATTTCAGCTTGAGTGGCTCCCCAGATATTCTCCTGACTGAGCAGGTATCTGCCTATTCATCTGCCCCACTGATACACTCCCCAACTGCCATCCCAGCACAAAAATGACACATATAGCCCATGAGCTCTGGGTTCCCCCAGGGTGGAAAGATCACCTGGCAGGGGTAGGAGATCTACCCATCTGAGAGGAGCTGGGGGGACCTGCTGTTGCCAAAAGTGAAGGAAGACAGGGGCATGCAAAGTTTATGCGGGTAGATAGGTGGGGGGGCAGCCTTAGCCACAGGAGAGAGGTGCCTTGAGGCAGAAGTCCCCAGGAAGTACCTCTCCATCCTGTAACTGGTAGCAATACTGACAAAGACAAGCCAAAGACAGAAAGAAGAGCTGTTTGTTCCAAAATAGACAAATCAAACAGAAAGGGACAGAAGAGCCTCTCTCTCCCCTGGGGAACAGAATTACTGAGGCCCCTGCCATGTTCCTGTAGAGAAACCAGGCTGAACCCCCGAAACCAGGCAAGTGTTATTGAACCGACTGCTTCCCTGCCGTTCCATCCAGGCTAAGGGTGAAAGACAGGGGGTGCTGGTTCTGTGGCTCCTTCTTTGCTGCCTACCAGTGCCTCACAGGCCCAGCTCTGTTGGTAGATAGGGGGCAAGTGGCCAGTTGATCTCAGAGCAGTACCTCCCCAGTCCACAGGACATTGTTATGCCAGGTGCCGGAGGCAGGGTCTTCATGCTCGAGTTGCCTCTGATCCAGTCCGGAAGCCTGCTGTCATTCAGGTTCTGTGCCATGCAAGGAAGGAAGGCAGCTGGGCAGAGCCAGGAGGACTTTGCAAGGATGTCTCTTGGATTCCTTGAACCTCCACACTCATCTGTGGCATCAAACTTCCCCACAGCCAGGGACACTCCCAAAAGGTCTCTCCTAGGTGGGAAGAAGCACAACCAGTGGGGATGACTTCATCTGGTGATGCCATGCAGCCACTTCAAGGGTGACTTGCAGCAGACTCACAACTATATCTGGGCCAGGCCATCAGCTGGTGGTTACTAGTACAGTTCTAGCAACTCCTCAATCTTGAATCACAAGCCCTGGAAAGACTCCTGAGACTCAGCCACATGAAAGGCACCCACATGAAACAGGTACATTGGAACACAATGGGTGTTAGTCACTTAATTCCAGTGGAAACTTGTGTAAGTCCCACCAGGTGCCTCTTCATCTTTAGATACCTCAAAAGTTCTGTAAATCAGGCTTCCTCAGGTCTGTGTATCAGCACACACCAAACCCCCTCAGCAACATGTACAGAACCCCTTCTACAATGTCACAACACAGCCTCTGGGTATCAAACACCCAGACAGGCCCAGCTACTCTGAGGAGTTTTCTTCAGCATGACAAGAACTTCATCCTCATTACATTACAGCAGAGCACCTGGGAACTGGAAATTCCCATGGCTGAGTGGATCCACTCCTCCATATTGCAGCTCCCAGGCAGCAACTTTAAACTCCCTGGCTTACATCTCACAGCCTGCAGGGAACCTCCAGCACAAATACAAGAGGACACTTCTGCTGCATGCACCTGGACATCTCAGTCATGCAGCACTGTTAGGTCTAAGCAGCTGCATCACAGCACCCAAGAAGCCACAGCTCTGAGAGGTGACTCCACCCTCGTCTGCCACATCACACTCCAAGGGAACTCCCAGCACCAAGATACCACTGCACCCCATATGCTGTATCGCAGCCCCTAGGAACCCACTGCATTGAGGAATGATGCATTCCCCCTGCTATATCATAGCCCCCAGGGAATCTCCATCACCAAGACATGACAGCCTCCTGTCTGCTATATCGTAGCCCCTAGAAATCCAGCACTTAGACTCAACTGCATCCCCTCTGCTGTACTGCAGCACCACAACTGCACTGAAAGACAACTCTGCCAACTTTGACACACTAGACCACTTCTCCTAGGACTTTCCAGTATGTCCTCTCCATTATATTTCAGTCCTCAGAAACTTGACACTCTATTTTTCTCCTTCTGCTATAGCACAGCCTCTGGGAATACCCAGCCCAAGCCACAAGTTGGATCACTGCCACTGCATTGCGAGTATAGCAACCAAACACACCTCCCGCTGTTTGGTAAATCTCTAGGAATGGCTAAGCCTGGCACCAAAGGCCCCTTAAATGGGCAGGAGCTCCCTACTGGGTCTATTGAGAGCTGCTGCTTATTTTTCATGGACAAAGAAGGAAGAACAAGCTTTTCCTTTAGGGGTACATGCAAGCGTGAAACAGTTGATGCTGGGAAGAAGTAGACACAGCGCAGGCACAGCAGGTACCACTGTCTGAGCTGGTGAATGCTGTGGTATGGGCAAGGTGGGGAAGGACCCAAGCAGCTGTTGTCAGCTCCCCCGTACACATGTGTGCTGCCACCCCCCAACGCCAGACTGTGGAGTTTTCTTGTGTGTCCAGATCACCACCACCAAGCCCAAGTTCCATCCCAACTTCTCTCACTGCTGGCCATAGCACTTGAGGCTTCAGGACCCAGCTGGATGTGGCAATGTGAGAACACAATGAGGGCTTCCCTGAATTCTACACCCTTTGTCAGTGGACTTCACCTCCCCATGCCTCAGTTTCCTTTTCTTTGCAACAGGGACATGCCAGCTGCCTGCCTAGGAAGCATGTGGTGACTATCATTCACTTATCCAAGTGCTTGGATAATGCTGGACTGCACTCTACTCTCACCTGCACTGCTGTGGATTGGGATTGACATCTGAGGAGTTACTGCAAGTTGATCATGGTGTGGCTGGGAGTAGAACCGGGCCTGTCATCACTCTGTAAGATGGAGTGCTACCATGATGAAGTCCCTTGCCAGGCAGCACAATGCTCACCTCCCCTTGGGTTTCCCTAGCACTGAGCTAACCCCCACACCAAACCATGACTTTTTCTCCTCCCAAAGAAAATGTACCTGATGAATCCCTTTAACTCAAGCAGATTGGGTTAGCTTGGGCTGCTCACCTGTGTCACGATATGAAAGCTTTATTGAAACAGAAGGGGAAAAGAAGATTAGAAACAGACTTCAGTAAACTGCTTCTCTTCCTCCCCCCACAAACACATTCCCACAGCCAGCCTCCCTAATCCCTTTTCTTTTTCCAAAGTTCACGCCTTCCCCTTCCTCCCTCAGTCGCCCCTAAACTTTTTTCCACTTAAGCAAGTCTCCCCAGCCCAGCTTGGAACACTCCACCCCACCAGGAATGATCTGAATGTGTCGTGCTCAGCAGGGGGACCCAGTTTTATGGCATGCATCCAGGTGGGCATAGAAAGGAAATAGCTGCCATTTGTGTGCAAGTGTGTCTGAGGGAGAGTGCAAGAATGTAGGTGTGTGTGTGTGTGTGTGCGAGAGAGAGAGAGAGAGAGTGTGTGCGCGTGCACACAATGTGTAGGGACTTATGGGTTTGAGGCTATATGGCTAGGTTGTGTGTGTGTGTGTATATGTTCATCTGTGCGCTAAAGACCTGATTCTCCTCTTACTTCCTTGTTTTGCATTAATGCAACTCCAGTTTAACTGTGCGGAAAAACAGGCCCTGAACATATGGGGGAAGAATGAATGGGTCTGTAGGCCTTAATAGGTACGTATTCTGAGTGACAGAGACCGATAAGGGCTTGTGTGTGGTGCTGTGTGCATGTTAGAATTTATGTAACATGGCTGTGAATAAGCATGTGTGAGATGACATACAAGCATGTGCATGAGATGACATACAAGTTAGGGTATGCCTGAGGAAGAATATGGCTATGAGAGGCCAAGTGAAAGAGGAACTGAAAAACAAGAGACAACAGGTATGCATGAGTAGTGGAGACAGAGTGAAAAGTGTGGAAAAAAGACCAAATACAGCCCTGACATCCTTGGGTGTAAGCTCCATTGACTCTGAAGGAAAACAGGAGCAAAACTTGGCCCCACATGTACACATATGTGTGTGTGTGAGTGTGTATGTGTGAGTATATGTCTAAATGAGTTAATTTGCACATCTGCTTTACTTCTCCCTGCTTAAAAAAAAGAAGGAATATTTTGTTTTAAGAGAGATGTAACTTAATTAGGTGTCATGGCTGCAAATCCTTTATTGCTGACTTTGAATTCCTTTAAAGACCTAGTTTGCACTCCACAGGCTTTCCTAATTCTTCTAACAGAGAACAAGATTTTTTTCACTAAACAGAAAATGTTTTATAATAATAATCACTAAAAATGTAAATATAAATATGAATAAATACAAGATCCAAGATATTCCATTACATGGCCAGACTCACATTTGGGGAAACTGCAGTGTGGGGTGGGAGGTCATGAGGAACGTGTTCTGAGGGAGAGATCTGGGAACCAGGAAAAGCCAGCTGAGAAAAGGAGATCCCTGAAAATGCTAGAGAACAGCCAGGGCTCTGCCTGAGATGGGAGTGGGGGGAGAAAGGTTGGTGGGGGGAGAGAAGCCAAACACCTGAAAAGCAGGAGGCTCAAAACAATGAAACATTGTTACCAGACACCTCAAAGAATGTGACACACCTGCTGCAGACTCAGAAAGCCTTTCAAGATGAAATCATTGCTTTTATGGACAGGGGATGTGGGGGGATATTATGTATGGAGCTGGGTAAGCATGTTGGGACTCACTAAATAACTGCTCAGAGCTGGCGTGAGCAGAAAGAGGGCTCCTTACTCACCACCCCCCCGAGATATGTGTGTCAGAGAGCTGCACCATCCAGAGATCCTTTTCTTCTCCTGCCATCTCCAGGAAAGGATGGCCTCCAAATAGCTTCAGTGGTGGATGAGCTTGCTTCTTGGATGAGATTTTAAATCAATATTTAGGTGGGACAGGGACAAGCAGAGAAGCGGTGCCAGGCTTCCAGCCTCCCCTCCAGGCCCCCATTTTAAAAATGCATGGGGTGACTTGGTGGAGTGCCTTTGTAGGGGGGAGCCCCGTGGCTTTATGGTAGACAATAAGGTTCAGTGGAAAAGGAATAAAGCAGAGGAGCTGATCTGGCCCAAGGGGCATATTAAGTGCACAGCTGGATGAACATACAAGAGTTAAACATGTACAAGTGTGGGCAGTACTGGCCTTCCTGGACATGGCGTAGTGGGATGGGGAAGAGATGCAGCAGGGAGAGTAACCAAGAGGCAAGAGATGAAGGGAAGAGTAAGCTGCCAGCCTCCCACATAGCACCTGGGTGACAGGAACTTTGCTGCGGCCTGTCTACTCTCTGACATCTGCCTTCTGACTCCAGGACTCCAGTGCTGACTCTCACCTATCTCCCAGTTTTCCAATGCAACATCAGTGTAAGTGTAAGGTGGGGTGGGATTCCTTCCAAATGCCCGTGTACTGTACCGTGCATTACGTCATAAGATCATGGCATCATATGGTTGGGAAGGACCTCAAAGGCCATCTAGTCCTGCTCTCTGAATAGATGGAGCATTCAAACCATCCCTGACAGATACCCACACAGCTTCTTCATGAAAACCACCAATGAAGATGTGCAAGCTGCTCCATTTGGCCCTGTGACCTCCCTGGGAGTAAACCCATTTACACCAGGAGCAAGTATGGCCTCATGAGTGCTGTGATATCTCCCTCACAGATATCACAAGATCCCCACTGTGTTTCAGCATGATTGTTACACGTAGCTTGAGTTGTGCTGAGCTGTCTGGTCCCACCCTGTGATTACATGCACACATGCCTGGGTCTCAAGTGCCACAGTCTCTGCCTTTCATCAGAGCAAACTTCATCCAAGAGCCTTAAGAAATCAAGACATGTTTTAATCTGGGTCAGAGTGTCCTATACTTAAGAAATCAATAAAGCAGGGGAGCATGCACCAGCAGCAGTCCAAGTCATGTTTCCCTTCATCCAACTGCCACCAGCTTGGGAGGCAAACGTCTGGGCACTGGGGAAGCATCAGTGAAAAACCAGGGGAATGTTGAAATGTGAAAGACACGTTCTCCCTTGGCATTAAGGGAGAAAAGAGAGGGAAAGAGAAGAGGAGGAGGCTGGGTTCCTGATTTCATTCCCAAAACTCTTTCAGTGCCTGTTGGGAAGGATATCTTGATTCACAAACCAGCAAAAGGAAGTGTGGCCTCTCAGACTTAAACTAGGATCCTGAGCTGGTTGCAAGGTGGCAAGCAGGAAAGACTTCTTGGAGAGGATACATGCATTATCAAACACCCTGACAGCTGGGTTAAGGGCACCTGAGAGGAACTGCACAGGACAAGAATGTCTTAGTATTTTATTTTCTCCATTTTCAACATGAACTAGAGCACTGTCCCCATCTGGAATGTGGGTTCAAGGAACAAGACCTAATGTGGATTTCTGCACCTTACTGGAATGGACTCCAGTTAACAGCAAACTATTTTGCATTAAAGACATTTGAGCTAGAAGCTGGAAATCTTAAAACAACAAACCCACAGATAAAACTACAGGCCACTTAACATAGACCCACTCCACTAAAACAAAGTAAACATTAGGGTATCCACCAAGAGAGCTTTATTTTTATGCAGCTGAAAATATTAGAAACAATTTCTAAGAACATTCCTATTTTTAAAACAGTGCGGAGGAGGGAAGTACTTTGATCAACTGCTCTCAAAGTGTCACTCTGCCTTGGAATAAAGTCTTACAAAAAACCCTTTCTCCCCACCCCACCCCTTTCCAAAGTGTCTCTTCTTTGATGTTCCTAATTAGGACTCTTAATGGCCAAAAAGCAAAAAGCTTCTGTTGAATGAACTAGGGAGTTGTCTTGAATTTATTTCCCACAATCCTTCTTGCCAAAAAAAATTAAGACCAAACAAATTCTTTCAGATCCCCCACTCTCCTCTTGCCAAAATGAGGGATGAAAAGCAGGAGCCTCTGAAAGGAATAGTATAGGAGCATTGACTGAGAAGGAGCTCATGATGGTGCCAATCTCACCGTCTCTGAGCAGGGGTTGCTGTAAGTAACTGGATGTGTAGTTCTACCAACCCTTGTCTACCCAGATAGAAGGAACAGGTTAGGGCTGTAGGGCTCTTCAGCTATTCCAGTCCCATCTTAAACTGGGAAGACTAGTGCAAATCTGGCTATCAAAGACACTGTATGGGCAGGAGTGGACAAAATATGGCCCATGGGCCAGATCTGGCCTGCCAGGCACTTTCATTTGGCCTGCACATACCTGCCAATTAATTGCACCCCACCCAGCTCTTCCACCCACAAGGCTGGGAGTTAGGCACCCACATATATACACCCCCTGAAACATAACCTATTGTGCCTCGCTCCCACCCTCATGGGTAGAAGGGCCCAGCCCTGCCAGCACAGCTTCTGGGCAGGGCTGCTGCCGCCACTGCTGCAGCCCCTGGGGACTTGCTCTGCTTCCCCAGCATCCTGCTTGTTCCAGGGAGCAGGTAGGGAAGCAGCAGAGGCAGAGCTACATCTGGCCGTGGCAGGGAGCGTGGGGCTGGTGGCAGTGCACAGCCCACGCCTGGGGGGGAGCGGGAGCATGAAGCTTGGGTGGGCAGGGTGTGGGTGTGAGGGATCATGGTGGGGTGTGCACAACTCTCGCTGGTGGCAGCAGGAGCACCAGCAGCCAGGCGTAGTCATGCACAGTGTTGGCGCTGCTGCCCAGCAGCATGTGGCTCCAGCCAGCACTGCATATGGGGGCAAGGAGCACAGCCCTGCCAGGCCACTTTTATCACAGGGACTCTTCACAGCACATGTGCAGCCCCCAGCGCTCACAGAGAAACATAGGGAAGCTTCATGTGCTGGAGCCAACTGCCTTCCCTGCCCCCTGCCATGCAGGTCCCGGGACTCTGCTGGAAGTGGAGAGGAACCCTGCCCACTGCTTCCCCATGTAGGAAGCTATGCCGGGTATGAACGCCTGTGCTGGGCACAAGTGAGGCCACAGCTGGAGTACTGCATCCAGTTTTGGCCTCCACAATTCAAAAAGGATGTGGAGAAGCTTGAGAGAGTCCAGAGGAGAGCCACGCGCATGATCAGAGGTCAGAAAAACAGATCTTACAATGACAGGCTGAGAGCCACGGGACTCTTTAGCCTGGAAAAGCGCAGGCTCAGGGGTGATCTGATGGCCACCTATAAGTTTATCAGGGGTGACCACCAGGATCTGGGGGAACGTCTGTTCACCAGAGCGCCCCAAGGGATGACGAGGTCGAACGGTCACGAACTCCTGCAAGACTGTTTCAGGCTGGACATAAGGAAGAATTTCTTTACTGTCCGAGCCCCCAAGGTCTGGAACAGTCTGCCAGCGGAGGTGGTTCAAGCACCTACATTGAATACCTTCAAGAGTAAATTGGATGCTTATCTTGCTGGGATCCTATGAACCCAGCTGACTTCCTGCCCTTTGGGCAGGGGGCTGGACTAGATGATCTCCCGAGGTCCCTTCCAGCCCTAATGTCTATGAATCTATGAATCTATGAAATGCCCCCGCGTGCTGGTGCTCCTGCTGCTGCTAGTGGTGGCTGTGCACCATGGGGAGAGGGAGGGTGTCAGGGTGTCACCACATCCCGCCACAAACCCTCACACCCCACAAAAGCCACACACCCACACCCTGCCCCCACAACTCCCCCAAATATACGTCCTCCCAACATACCCTACTGCCCTCCCACATCTCACCATATACCCCCCACACCCCAACATACACCCTCCCCAGCATGCACACACCCCTCCCACACCCCACCATATAACCCCCTCCACACACACACACACAACCATAAGGACTTTGCAAGGATACCATAGACATGTTCCCCTCACACCCCAACCACACACCCCCCATACACACACCCAGAGCCATGATGACTTTGAAAGGATGTCTCTTGGATTCCCTGAACCTCCATGCTCACCCATGGTACCAAACTTATATATGCACAATATACAGGAGTAAGACTTTATTTTTTAGTTATTATGCAATCACCTCTATATACACTACGCAAACAAAAATCATGACAAAAATATTTTTTGTAATAAAATTAAATATGTTATAGTAGGCATTTGACTTTTAGTGTACGATCTGGGTTTTCTTCTGGTTCCAAGATGGCAACTCCCCCTCCCAAAAGGAGTATTTTGGGGGGGGCAAGGGGAAGGACTTCTGGTGGCAAAGGTCAGGGGTTATGGAGGGGAACTTCTGGTCCCAAGATGATGACCAGGGGGCAGGGCACCTGTAAAGGGGTGAGGCTACCCATGCAGTCCTTGACAGCTCCCCAAAACTCGTTAAGTAGCCATCCAGCCAAAATAATTGTCCACCCTTGCTGCATGGAACAATGGGTAAGAAAATTGGGTGTACGACTCTTGTAGTCCCTGTGTCTTCCAGCAGGAGGCACTTTAGGAGATGGTGTTGGAGCATGGACCATGATGCTGTGAGTCAGTGGGGTCAAATGTATGGTCCATGGGCCCTATTCAGAGAACAAAGCTTTCATGTGGCCTGTGGAGCTCCCAGAGAGGCTGGGAAATAAGAGACAGGGCAAGTGTTGTGGGGCTTGCTGCCAAATCCCGGGCATGGAGCCCCTTTGGGGACATGTGCCAGTGGCAGGGAACAAATGATGACTGCATTAACCTCCATGCTGCTGTCACTGCTCACCCTACCACTACCCCACTATGTCTGGATCTGGCCTGTGAGGAGCCCTTTGGTTTGACACTCTGGATCAAAATTGAGCTTATTACTGTCAGCCTTCCCTCACAAGGAACACTGCACAGAATAGTCCATTCCCTGCTGTTTGTCCAATTATATGTCACAATACACATGATTTCCAGAGCACTGGCTTAATTCCATAGCTGTAGCATGAAATGAAATATTTTCCACATACATTATAAGCTAGTCTAGGAACTTTACATTTCACCTCAGTGCAATACATCTAGTTTCCTGTTCTATGTATTTAACAGGGGCCAGATCGTCAGCTGGTGTAACTTGGCGCTGGTCCATTACAGTGGAAGGAGTGATGCTGAGCTATACCCACTGAGGATCTGGCATGCCATACCAAGCTCAGCTACTCCATAGAAATGCAGCCACCCCAGAGCACACTGAGGTAGGATTTCCTTGCAGGCGAATAGTCAATCTTTTAAAATCAAATAAAAGAGAGTAGGGCAAGATGAGGAGAACCACAGAAATGTGGTAATAAAAATGCCTAAAAGACTGAGGTTGAAGGCCCCACTCTTGAGCCAGGCTGAGAAGGAGCAGAGGGGAGCAGGGATTTCATGAACTCATATAGCCGAGAGTCCACGGAAGATGGAGACGAGGAACAACATTCTCACGGCGTTCTTAGCACAAAAGAGTCATTGTGCAGAAGGGCTGAGGCTGGGGACAGCGAACTCCCCACAGGACTGAGACTTGGAGGCTTGTGCTGTTGTGGGGGACAGAGGGGGGTCACATGTCCAGTCAGAGTAGGAGCAAACCACACAAGAGGTATTGATGGGCTGGGAAAGAATGAGGAGACTGTCATTGTTTTCCAGCCCTAGACTCTACACTATTGTATCCACACTTTCTACACAGGGTGCCTGGGCAAAAGTTAAGTGCAGGCATGAATTAACAGGGCATTCTAATAAAGACCCATAGCAGTAGGAGTCTATTCACACTATGAAAACAGAATCAGTATAAAGCATCCTGGTGGCTTGATAGCATGGAACAACTACGAAGCACAGAATCCCTAACCTCTCACCCTGTCTGGGTTTCAGACTTGCATGATTACAGGCAGTCTCCAGCTCTCAGCTAGTGGTGAGGCAACCCTCAAGAAACAGCTGAGTGACCCAGAGGGACCACATTTGGTGTCATCTTGACACCATAATCCCCATACGTATCATTGATTGGAAGTGAAACAGGGCAGGATGTCTGTTACTTTCATGCTGAAGGGCATGAGAAGACCAAGGGCTTAAGGGAAGGATGGAGGGAAGAGAAAGGTGTCAGAATTACACACTTAGAAAGCATATAAGCAATATTCCTGGGTTGGCCAGGAAAGCTCACTACAAATGGATACACAGTAAGTTTGAGGTTGCTTGGGGCAGTATGGAGGTAAACACAAGAAATCCACATGACAGACAAAACAGACAGGCATGAGATGGAAGAACTGTACAGGGCTTGGGATGGAAAAGTGGCCGAGAAAAAGGAAGCTGTTGTGCCACAGGCAAGGCAGAAACCAAGAGATCATTTGACACTTATGCCATAGCATTTGTCCAATCAAAACCTGAAGTGCTACCCCAAAGGCAGGCTGCTGGTCAGCTCAGACTTCTCACTTGAGCCCAGAGCTACATGTGGAGTTACCAGTATATTTGGTGTAAGCGGCTGACTAAGATGACTATGCAGTTCAGTGACAGCTTGACCCTGAAAGCTAATCAGTCAATCAACCACTCTAGGTTTTTATACAATGCTTATTAGACCTCCTCCATTAAAGGCAGTTTACAACAACCCCAGAATATACACACTGCAGTCAGACCTCTGCTCAGGGAGTCCTGCCTCCATACCAGTGAACCCATCAGTCTTACACTGTCTCTCCTACACTAAAATCAGCTTGAAGGTTAGGGTGGCAAGCTACAACATCTCTTCTGTAGCATGCCAGAGCCCTTCTAGGACTAGGTTTCAGAGCTGGGCATCCAGTGGAAAGCACCTGCTGCTTTGGGGAATGGTTCACACATCCAGGTGAACATGCAGTTACAGCTCTCACCAGCTTTTACTTTGTTGACCCTGGGGGTGGTCCATCTGCCCAAGAGACCTAGCAGGAGTAGGTGAAGTTTCAGCTCCTTCCCCCCATACAGAAATCTGGGGGCTGGGATGGACAGTTGCTTCTCTTTGCCAAAGCCCCTTCCTGTTACAGGTCCTCCATAACAGAAGTGAGCCTCCCAGGAAACCCCGAGACATGACAACCTGAGTCTGCCATAAACATGTAGAAGATGTTGGGGACAACAGCCTTTTCCTTTCTATAGTGTACTGTCACCCTGCTGCCCTAGTGTTTATGGACATTCAAAAACCAGGTTCAACCAGTCAGCTTAAGCTGGCCAGGAACCTCCACTCAGATCTCTGAGAAAACAACAGCAGCAGCTGTGCCAGGCACCCATGTGAGAGCTGATGGAGGGAAGGTTTCTTATACAAGAGTCAGGCACAATTTGACACAGTATCACCACATCCTCTTAGTGCAAGCTGATCCATTCCTTTTTCGGCCTGCTTCTAGAGCAGTGATTCTCAACCTTTTTAGACACAATGCACACGTCCTTAGATTTGAGGCACCCCTCCATAACTTTGTGAATTGAGTGGTACCCCAGTTCAAGAAGTAACTGATTTATTACAGTGCTTATCTCATGCAGAAGGACCAGGCCAAGGGCGTGGGGGAATGGCCAAGGAGGAAAGGCCTGAGCCTGCCCCTATCTGCTTATCTCCTCACATCTGGAGCCTGAGCCTTCTCCTATCTGTATACCTCTTCACATTTCTTGCAGCACCCTTCAAAGGATCCCATGGGACCCAGGGTGCCCCAGCATCCTGGTTGAGAGCCAATGCTCTAGGAGGTGATCCTTGCCTGTATTCCTTGCCTGTGAGTCTTGGAAGAATGGCAGACTGGAAAACCAAGCTTTTCCTGAAGGAGGCTGATGCAGAGACAAAGAGCGCTCAGGGGAAATTGCTTGTGCCTGGAGGAGACTCAAGGAGATTAAAGAAACAATCCCCTAAAAAACCAGTGTGAGAAAGCAATAGGTCCCATAACCCCACTTTCCAATCCCCTGAAGTGCTAGAGCTGGCACTGGCCAAAGCACAAGCAGATTCCTAGTTGGGTGTTGGGTATTTTTTCATAGTTGAAATGAGAAAAAAAAACCCCAGAGAACTCTTGTCAAGTTTCTTTGGTTGTTTTCCAAAAATAAATAGGATTTAAAACCTCATTTGCACATTTTATTTTTCATCAAAGGAAATCTGGCTGCTGGCTCTCCATGACCAAGCCAGGTGTGAGGGGATGATTCAGCATTACAGTCCAGCACACAGTTAGTGAGGGGCATAGTGGGGAGTCCTCAGGGAATGGTTGAGGGGCAGGAGGGACTATATAGACAGACCTAGCTGTACAGTGCCAGGAAAGAAGCCTTCTTGTGCCTTTTGTTTCCTGGAATAAAGAGCACTCACCTGCAGGCTCTTCTGTGCTGGTAACCATGGAGGTTGGGTTGATGGCAGGAATCTCTGGAAAGGAAAAGGTGAGATATCTTAAGGTAAGATACTGCCCAATGTTGCCTTCAGAATAAAAAAAAATTGTGGCTCCTCCCCTCTTACCACTATTGGAGAGTCCATGGCCAGCAGCTATCTAGGAAGAACCTAACAGTATGTCCTGCTGGTTTCCTATGCTACTACTCCAGGAACACAGAAGGTGTTAAAAGGAGATTACCATCACAAACCATCCTCCTTGTTGTAATTGCCATTGTGCCATAGCAGCTTGAAGGAGCCCTGGAAATTGGAAGGATTTCCTAAGAGATATGCCCTGGGGAAACACTACCACGGAGTGTTTGCAGAAAGGTTAACAAGAGCAGTATCATGGAGAGTTTCTTAAGGGTTTAATTTCAGAGGGGACCATTAAACCAGCTCACCCAATGTTCTGTATATCACAGACCATTATATTTCACTCAGACACTCCTGAAGTGAGCACAGTAACTTGGTTTACACTAAGGCATTTTGGTCTTCAGGTTGTGTGCCACAAATGGAGAACAGGTGGGACCAAGATGCCACTAATGACCAGGGTCCCTGCAATGGTAGGGAACTAATTAAGTGAGATGTGCTCAGAGGACAATAGCAGGCAACCCACACTTCATGCTGCAAAGAAAGGCAAAACTCTCTCAAGCTCCCTGCTAGTCGAGCCTGAGGGAAATTTTCTTTCCCAACCCAAATCTGGTGATCAGTGTGATCTTGTGTAGACAAGCAAGGCGTACCAGCAGAGTGGCTAAGACAGACAATTCTCTGTGTAAGTAGACCATCACTCACAGTGGGCTGAATTCTGCTTTCTTTTATACTAAAATCTAAAGGAACTCCACTGAAGTCAGTAGCCAAATTCTCAGCTAGAATAATTCTACTTAAATCAGCGGAGTCATGTTAGGAGGGGAGTTGGCCCCTGCACTTAAGGCCAAATCTCATTGTCGTCAAAGAAAATGGAAGTTTTACCCTGACTTCAGGACAACCAGAAACTGGCCTGTACTCCAGAATTGCAGTGATAGAACTGTGAGCAGTACCTGACCCAGAATCCACAGAGATAGAGGAAGATAGTATCTTGAACCTCTAGGTTTAATGATCTGAACCCTAACTTGGTGTCACTTCTGCCTCTCATGGGATAGAATCAGAAGTGCTCATATGCATGTATTACAGGCCTTATTTTACACATGACTAGCACATAAATGGAAGTAGTAGATCTGTGGTCAGGAGCAAGAGGATCTAGGACTGTGCTTATGGTTGCCATGAAGATCTGAATAGCTATCTATGGTTGTAGCATTGCCACACCCAGGAAGTCCTAAATAGGAACAGAGTAGAAAATAAACCCAGATCATCCCACATGGCAGTGCAGGGTATCATTGTGCATAGTGCCTACCTGTGCACAGATATACAATTTCAGCAGTTGCTTGGTGTTGGATCCAACTGTGCTCTCCACTTCCCGGACTGGTAAGCACAGCCTGTGTATATGGGTGGGTGGCAGAGTCTTAGGTGAGAAACCGAATGGAAGGGATGAGGCCAGCATGGGTGATGTCATGCTCTCTATGAACCTCTACAAGAAAACTCTCTCCCCTGACTGTTACTACCACTGGCTGAGCCCTGGAAGAAATGCTCTCTGCTCGTTTATCTCTTCCTCTTTCCTCCTGGTTCTGCTTTTAGAACAGAAAGACCTTGTCACGCTTTCATTGATTCTAGGATAACTCGACTACTGTTGCAGTGGGAGGAAAAAAAAAAAAAAAGCTTCAGGTAACCTTTAGAGAAGTCACCAGAGCTACCACTGTTCCCTGAAGAGCCAAAAGAGCCACCGCTGTGTTCCCTGCAGCATTGAGATTAGCTTTGGAGAGAGATGTGTGCTCCAGACATAAGAAGGCTCCAGTTCTGTTCCCTCCCTGAGGCAAGGAACATGATGGACTCTGACAGCCTTCCCAAGGTTTCCAGTTCCACTGCAACCCATTGCTGCCCATGTGGCAGTGAAAGCCTGCATTGGCTGCCCATTCAGACAGCCAGACAACAGCTCCAGTGGGAAAGAGGTAGACTAGTGAACAGAAGAAACCTCTCCCACAGAGTTCCCAAATGGTTATTGGAACATTCATGAAAAGTTCTCCAGAGGTACACAGCCTTCTAAGGCATCAATTCTAGTACTGAACAATTTGGGGTTTCCAGTCATCTGCTGATCAAGGCCAAGATAACTTAGTTTTAAGAGAAGATAAGCTTGCAGGTCACAGTACTACAGTAATAATACAATACACAAGTCAGTACAATGGCTAATTGACTTTTCACCCATAAAAGCAGTGAAGAGATATAATCCAGAAACATAAGAAGTACAATACTGGGTCAGACCAATGGTCCCTCTAGCCCAGTATCCTATCTCTGACAGTGGTATGAGTGAATGCTTTAGAGGGAGAGCATTGAACTGGGTACATCTATAACTGCAGTGGTCATTTTTTTGGCCCTGTGGGCCAGCAGAGCAGCATGGGGCCAATCCATGGGTCAGATTTGCAGGGTTGCTGCCCACATTAGGCCCTGTGCACCCAGATCCAGTTCCCTGCCAGCCAGATTGGGTCTTGTATGCCTGGATCAGCCCTGTGTGCCCAGATCTTGCCTTACACCACTCAGATCAGGCCCCATGCATCCACATTGTATCTCACACTGCCCCAATTGGACCCTACCTCACATTGCCTGGATCCCACTTTGTGCTGTCCACATTGGAGCCTGCATGCCTGAATCCCACCTCGTGCTGCCCAGCCTGAATGCCCAATCTAGCACACAGGGTCATGCTGTCCAGCCTGCAGGGCTCTGCTTGGGTCCAGATATTTGGCAGCAGAGGAGCGACAATTAATGCTGCCATTGCTCCTCTGCAGACAAATTTCTGGACCTTTGGGGAACCCTGCAGCCTGGATGTCATGGCTGTATGGGGCAGATCTGGTATGCAGGACAGGGAGGACAGGGACTGAGAATCCCTGATCTACAGTGATCTATTCCCTATTCAATACTTTCCCCAGCATCCAGCATCATTGATTTAGAGACTCCAGGAGATACATCTCTGACTGTACTGTTCAATAGGAAGTAATGGATTTATCATCCATGAATCAGCCTAGTCCCTTTGTAAACCTGACTATTTTATCTGCCTACACCACTTCCTATGGTGGTGAGTTCCACAAGTTAACTGTATGCTGAATAAAAAAGTACTTTCTCTTGTTAGTTTTAAAACTGTCTTCTGCTAATTTCAGTGGGTACTCCTGAGTTCTAGTGTTCTGGGACTTGGTAAATCCCTATTCACTGGAACACAGACACAGTTAGAACTAGGCAGAGCTGACTGTTACTCACTGATGCATGGAGCAACTGGTGAACGACTTTGCTGGTAGCCCTTAGCACAGCGATTGCAGGTGAGTCCCGTCACTCCGTCTTTGCATGGGCACTGCCCCGTGGTCTGGTTGCAGGTTTTACCAGCTGCACCAACAGGGTGACAATCACAAGCTGAACAGAAGAAAGAGGAATATTGTTAAAATAAATGTAATCCATGCACACGCTACTATCCACGCTGAACAAGAAAGATCTCAGAAACAAAAACTGATCTGAAATTAATAAAATATTTTTAAAACATTATCAGTTTGGCCAGGATTATTCATCTGCTTTAGATCTTGTTTGTTCAGAAATCAAGCCTGATTTTCCATGTGTGGGTTTGCTGTATGCACCAAACTGTCTGGAAAAGCAATCTGAGACCAAAAGGCTGCTCACATATTGCCTATTCACTAGCTGGTATTTGTGGCATGCAACCAATCACTTAAGTCACATGGCATTGTTTCTGGTTGCTGAGTGGGTGACTGAACTTTTAAACAAGAGAATAATGAATGGTGAATAGTAACTCATGGACAGCACACAGTGAATAGATCTGTGAACAACAGCCACTTCCTGCAACATTTTTTCATACTGAGTTTAAGTGGGTTTTGAGTGATGTGCAGCCCTTTTGCTGGTTTTAGGCATACAGATCAATTTAATTTATAATGGGTGCATCTATACAAAATTCTTTACTGTGCAGTAGACTAATCTGCTGTGCAGTAAAGCATCACTGTAATCATAAACTGAGTTACCACACAGTAAAATCAGTTAACGCGCAGTAAATCTGCTACCTGTATCTAGTCTCAGTCATTCAGACCAGCAAAGGGCCAGCCTCCTGCCAGGTGGCTGGGAGCTCTGTCATAGTCCCTGGCTGGCCCCTAGACCCCTGGCTTGACTAGGGTGACCACCTTTTCAAAAGAGGAAGGTGGGACACATTTCCATCTTCCTCTCCCACCACCATTGCCACTACCTCCAGACCAGAGCGAGCAGAGCAGGGGAAAGATGGAGACTGCCTGCTGAGGACTCGGGGCTCCCCACCCTGCTGCCTTTCTCTCAGGAACCCCGCACCAGCTGTGCACCCCATGCCTGCCTGGCAGCAGCAGGCGGCACAACGCCATGCTGCCGCCACCCCTGCTGCTTCCAGGCAGGCAAGAAGAGGGTGCCTTGCCATGGCGGCATAGCCAGCGCAGGGTCCTAGGGACAGGGCAGCAGGTTGAGGAGCCCTGAGCCTGCAGCAGACAGCCTGCATCTGCCCCACCCTACGCACAGATCTGGGGGGGCATGTGCCCCCATGCCCCTGCCCTGGGCACATACTAGCTGCAGAGCTCCAGCCTGACTCCCAGGCCTTTGCTGGCTGCTCCCTGGCCCCTGGGCACTATGTCTCTGCACTGTAGGCACACGTCAGCTACAGCAGTCCTACAGGCCACTGGCCTGATCCTCAGGACCTGTACCTCCAGCTGCCTAGCCTTTGGGTATCATGCCCCTCTGCTGTGGGTATGTGCCCAGATCTGATGGACCCAGAGTCCCTTGCAAAGGCAGCACCAGTGACGGCAGCATCCCTGACCCTGGGGAAAGCATCCCAAGACTCAAACTGGGCAGCAGAGGAGACCATTGATTGAACTGTGGCCTGGGGCAAGGCTAAGGTGCAGAGATGGCCTGCCCCCTTGGAGACCTCTGCCAGCCTGAGCCTGTTCCCCCTAGAGATCCTTACCAGTCTGAGCCTGGCCCCTCTGAAGATCCTTGCCAGCCTGAGTCTGGAGGCAATGGAAACTCTGCCAGGCTGAGCCCATGTCCCCAGAGACCCTTGCCAGCCTGAGCCAGTGCCCTCGAAACCCCTGCCAGGATGAACCTTCCCCCTGGAGATCCATGCCAGCCTAAGCCCCCACCTCAACCTGGAGACCCATCAGCCTGATCCTGCCCCCACTGGAGATCCCTGCCAGGCTGAGTCTGCCCCCACTGGTGACCCCTGGCACCTGGTCAGCTGCATCCAGAGCCTGAAGCTCCCGGTGGCTGCTGCAGGATGTCAGAGCAGGATAGGGGCAGGCCTGGATCTGCTTAATCCTATAAAGAGCAAATCTGCTGCCAATGGTACACATGTAGACACCTTCACAGAGCTGGCTTTATTGCACAGTAAGCCTAAATAGCATTAGTTGCAGGTGTAGACGCACCCAATGAATGCAAAATTAGGTCTGAGGTGTATTTGCAGAGACTTTCAAAGCTCCCATGCTCAAATAGCAGAGTGGAGGCTGCAGTTCAGGACTGAGAAACACTGTTAGGACTTGTGTGTGAGGCAAAGGATTGCACAGCTAGGGTGCAGGTCACAAATGAGGTGCACAGGCAGAGCTGTTTAGCCAAGCAGAATTGAAAAAGCAGGGGATACTGCCAGTCAAGACAGAAGTGGATACTGCCAGCCAAAGCCAAGGCTGCGATGGAACTCCAGCTAGCTGCAAATATCAAGGACAATAAAAAGTCCTTTTTTAGACATGTGGGGAGCCAAAGGAAAAGCAAGGGCAACACTGGACCCCTGCTAAACCAGATGGAACAACTGACACCTGACACCCAGGAAAAAGCAAACTTATTAAATGGGTACTCTGCGTCAGTTTTTCACCAGTCCCATGGGATGCCCCTGCCCACTACGGGACAGGGAGGCCTGGGTAAGGGAGATTCCTTACCCTCCATCGAAGCTGACCTCATGAAGAAACATCTTGAGAGGTTGGATACCTTCAAGTCAGCTAGCCCTGATGGTTTACACCCGAGGGTACTCAAGGAGGTGGCAAGCATCATAACCCAGCTCCTGGCACAGATCTTTGAGAACTCCTGGTGCTCTGGTGAAGTGCCTGAGGACTGGAAGAAAGCCAATATGGTACCTATCTTCAAGAAAGGGTCAGCCTGACCTCTATCCAAGGGAAGGTCTTGGAAAAGATTATCAAAGAAACCATCCTTAACAGACTGGCTGACAGCAACATCCTGAGGGATAGCCAGCACAAGTTTGTTGCAGGTAGGTCTTGCTTGACCAATCTCCTTTTACGACCAGGTGACCTATCAACTGGACAAGGGACAGGAGATTGATGTCGTATATCTTGACTTTAAAAAAGTCTTCCATCTGGGAGCTTTCGATGTGAAGTTGCAGCTAGTAAAGCGAGCAAAACGCTGGCTTGCATCCACAGATGCTTCTCAAGCAAATCCTGGGACGTCATTCTCCCCTTGTACTCAGCCTTGGTGAGGCCACAGCTGGAGTACTGCGTCCAGTTTTGGGCTCCACAATTCAAAAAGGATGTGGAGAAGCTTGAGAGGGTGCAGAGGAGAGCCACGTGCATGATCAGAGGTCAGGAAAACAGACCTTATGATGAGAGGCTGAGAGCAATGGGACGGACTCTTCAGCCTGAAAAAGTGCAGGCTGAGGAGTAATCTGATGGCCACCTACAAGTTTATCAGGGGTGCTCACCAGGATCTGAGGGAGCATTTGTTCACCAGAGTGCCCCAAGGGATGACAAGGTTGGATAGTCACAAACTCCTGCAAGACTGTTTCAGGCTGGACATAAGGAAGAACTTCTTTACTGTCTGAGCCCCAAGGTTTGGAATAGTCTGCCGCCAGAGGTGGTTCAAGAGCCTACCTTGAATGCCTTCAAGAGACATTAAATGTTTATCTTGCTGGGATTCTATGATCCCTGCTGACTTCCTGCCCCTGGGGTAGGGGGCTGGATTCGATGATCTTCTGGGGTCCCTTCCAGCCCTAATGCCTATGAAATCTAAAGTGCCTTGCACAAACTTGGTTAGAGAAGCTTGCCCAACTCCTGTTGCCTCCAACTGCAGCTAAGTCTGTCAGGTTAATTAGCACTAGATTCAACAACAAAACGTAAGTTTTATGTTGGTTTATGAAGAAATTCCCTCCTGGATTCCCTAGAGGGGAAAGAGCCTTGAGCAATGCAAGTGACATTATGGGAGTGTCAAGGATGGGTGGAACAAACAAGAGCCTGATGAGCCGGGGCTGGAGCAGAGTGAACAAACCCTCTTCTCGGCCTCAGGAGAAGGCAGGTCCTCTAATGTCTCCTTCTTCCTGCAGGAGAAGCAGTCTCCAGGATGGATGAGACAAGCATGGAAAATAAATTCCCACCTCACTCCAGGCACAGGGAAGGAATTGTTAAGCACTGTATCTGGCCACTAGATGAACTGAAAATGAAGATTTGTCCCTACTGTACACTCCAGTTCATTACAGGGCTTAAGACAGGGCATGACCTCTCTTGGTTGGGTCTTGTCAGGTTAAGCCCCTTGGGGTCTAAGTGTTTGAATCAGCACTTACAGCTGTCTGCAATCATTTAAGGTTAGGACATCAAAACAACCAATTTCTGCCTGCCCCTCCCTGCCCCTGGGGGTGACCCAGCTGCATCTGCTTCAGGGGGCAGGCCGGGACGAATTTCCATGGAGGCTGCACCACTGCAGCTGGCCCTGTCAATTAGCCAACTGTAAACAGGCAAGGGGGTGGGGGAGCAGAAGAGAGAGTGTTAAGGCTCATTAAAGGTAACTAATTGAAACCTGGTAAAGAATGGGAGGGAGGGAGTAAAAAAGAAAGGAAGAGAGAAATAAAAAGTTGGTTTCCAGAACGAAATTTTTAACTTTGGAAAAAACATGTAAAAGCCAGGCCTCGTTTATGTCAGAAAAGGGAAAAATCATTTACAATGCTCTGCTTGTTTTTACTGTTGGGAAAGCAAAACAACCAGTTGCTGAGGCCAGTGATCCCTGCGCAGTCACAGAGGCAACAAGGTGCAGACCTGTGGGTGGCAGAGTTTGGGTGTCAGTGTGGAATGGAGAGAGGAAAGCCATGCCTGAGATACCATGGGTAATCCCCCAGACCAACCACGCAGTGCCTTGTGCAGATAGGATAGGTTAGGAATAGCTGGAAAGCAGGAGCACCGTAGCAGGGAATCCTATCTTTCTCCAGTGAAGGCAAAAGCAGCAGCAGTGGAGCCTGGCTGAGGTATCGGCAACAATGCCAGTCTGATGGTCTGGACGGGAACACGATGACTGGAACACAAGGGAGGTCGTAGTGCTTGTGCTGATTAGGCAGGAATCTGTTGATTGAAACCATCACCACCAACCATCCAGGCTGCACATGGTGGAAATTCAGAGTGGGTTGAAAACTTCAGCCTAGTACACTGTTTGCTTCACAGCTGTGCTTAACAATGAGATACCTGTCCCTGGACTTACATGAGGATGAGGGATTCTCACTCAGACGGAACAAATGAACCCCCTTGGGTCCCCCATAGAGAACAAATGAACTCAGAGGGAACAAATGAACATGTGCACATGCACACACATGCACACTCTTTTATATTGTCCAACCTTACCACCTTTGAAGAGTAACAGGTGAACATGAAGGGTTTACTTAGTTCCTGTGGCAAGAACAGAGTGGGTCTTACCCTCTCACTCTCTCAATCTGAATTTTTCCAGTTTGAAACTGAAATCGGATCTATCCAAATTGGCTTTCACTTCTTTCCCTCTTTCTAAAGCTATGGGATAGATTGGTAGTGGGTCTCTGGTGATGCTTTCCCATACATCAGAGCTCTGAGAAGGATCCTAACTATTCATTCCCACTTTGCTAATTCTAATCTAGAGGATGGACTCAATTTGTGGTGGATGTCTGAGGGGAGACAGGAAGAGGGACAGAAGTTGATTGATCAGTCTGCCCAGGGCTGCGTCTTCTTAACAGCTAGGGAAGGTATCTTGATTTCCATCAATGTAGTAGTTGAACGTGATTCCAAAGGCAAACAAAAACAACACCTTCTCAAAAAAAAGATGTTATCCTTTCCCTAATTTTCACCAGATGGGATCTTGTCAGAGCACCATGTCACTGTTCCCCAGGCCTTCTTATACACAGAAAGAAACAAGAGCTAGCAGCCTCTAATGTAGAACAGATGCCTTGGTCCTTATCAGATCCTGGCTGGGATTGGAAACGGACGTGTTTCTGACAAGGACGTTTTGGGGGCTCAGCTGTTATAACAAATGGCAGTGGGTGAGGGAGTCTTGGCATGACATGGGGCCTTCAAAAACACTAGGTCTTTCTTCAGCCACAACACACTTTGGTGCCAAGACTACTGGGGCTATATAGCTCCTCACTTAGCAACCCAAGGTTTCACTGTCTCTTTTAGAAACCCTCCAAAGTAAAAAATCAGGAGAGAACTTGTAAAGACCTTTGGGGCCACGTCACAGCGTGATGCTGTCTGGGTCCCTGGAGTTTATCTGCAGTGTGACACTGGCAGGGTCTCTGATGCTGTACTGCTATGTGGGACATCACAGGTATTACTTTCAAGTCAGTCACCTGTGGGAGCCAAGCATGCAAGAATTGTCAGATGGGCTGCTCACGGGTGCAGCTAGTTCAGACTCCACTTTGCTCTAAAGCTTGGTGTGGTTCCTGTGCCTACAGCACCCTTAGGACATGAGGCTTCATCCTGTGGAGAACGCATTCTGTCACCTTCAGTTGAACCTCACAGGAGTGTTTGCCTTCAGTTCTCTTACTACTTCATCTTGTCTCCATTTTCAAGACATAAGCTTTCCTCCAGACTCCCCACAGAGAAGCCACAGAGTGACAGTATCATTTTTGAGGGTGGAACTCTGGATTATCCCAATGAAACTGGGACATCCTCCAAACCAGCAGGGCTGAAAAATCCCTATGTGTAATGCCACAGAGTTCATGAATCAGGGTTAAGATGCAGTGATGGTAATGTCTCTTAGGAGTGAAGGTGGGGGTGGAGGGTGTGTACTTATTAGCAGCCTATCAGTCTAGGGTCTAGAGCGATGTCAACAACTACAGAAGCAAAGCCAGAAAGCCATGTGCTGTATAACTCACCGTGCCTATCCCATCACTATTTATTATTAATAACAATATTTTGTGTTTCCCTAAAGCAATGGAGAACTTTTGCTAGAGTAGTATCAGTATCTCAGTTGCTTTAAACAAACCTCAATGATCTTTCCAGCATCTCAGTATAAAATTGTGGTTCTTCTGCAGGGGTACTGAGGCCTATGGATTCTCTGGTGGGCTGAATGCCTGTTAGACTGGGCACTGGTTTTGTATGTCCCTTGTCATAAGATTTCTAGCTCTGTCTCTTTTCAATTTGTATTTGTCTGGCTGATAATTGTCTAATTCTGTTAGTGAGATTCTGTTACAAGTAAAGTCCTTGATCATTGCCATCCATGCTGGAGAAACCAGTCCATCTACTGCTGTCTTTTGAAGGTATACCTTGTGTGACTCAGGTAACAGCTCAATAGTTGCCACCCCTGCCCAATATCAGGGATGGTGTGGTGAGCGTGGGGCATGGCTTGTGGCCAGCACCAATTTACTTTCCAGCTGGCCCCTGCTCCCCACAGAGCAGCCCGTGGTCCCAAGAAGGTCTAACATGTAACTGATTTAACTATTTACACTTTATTTACAAAACAAGAATAATAGGAAAGGTTATTTACAAGTGAACTTAAATGGCATAACCAGAATCATAAAACAGACCAGAATGCATTAGTCAACCCTTGACTCAAGAACCACAGGTAGGGTAACTGGCAGCTTTCAGCCACTACTGAGATACTACCACAAGAAAGCAAGGTGCTCACTCCCAGCAGCTCCAACAGGCTTCCCAATAAGCAACAGACTGCAACAGGTTAAGCTCTTCTGGTCCGCAGCAATCAAATTGTATCAAACCCCAACCCCACAAAGAGGCTGAAGGGTGACCCTCCATGGCAATGAAAAAGACAAGTAACATTGTAGGCTTATGCAGCAATCAGCATGACCCAAGCACAAAGCTCAGGGACTCCATTCAATGACAATCCCCTACAGAATAAGGGACAGGACTGAGTCCCCTCTGGGGCAGTCAGTGGCAGAGGGTCAGCAGCACAGGCAGCTCTCAGGGGTCATTGCTCTAAACCCCTGCTTCAGATGACTGACCAGGCACCCCATATGCCTCGCCAATCCTGCTTAAAGTGCTGGCCTGCGCCCCAAGCTCCTGGGCACCCTCATCCTGGCGCTCTGCTGCTCCTCAGGATCCCAATGCCTTGCCTGCTGCTGTCCTGCTTCCCCAAGGAAGGGGAAGGGTTTCCTCAACTCACTGGTCCAGGTCCCTGCTCCGGATAAGGATGCCGCCTACACTCCTGACCACTGCTTCTTCTCTGCAGCGGAGTGGGGGGCCAACTGCCACCCCTAGCCTCCGGGACGCCCGGCACACCCAGGACACTGCGATGGGGCCTTGGGGCACCAGCTCTCTGCCCCAAGCCGTCTGGATGCAGCTCCCTCTCTGCTGCAGGGCTGGGCCGACTGCCACTGCCTTCTTCTCCCAGGGCCTCTGAGGCTCTTCAGAGGGGTCCCTCTGCTCCCTCTGCTGGGTCAGCTCACCCCAGCTCTTCTTAGGCCTCCTGCATCATTCCCTGGAGTCACTGTCAGCAGCCCCCACGCCCGTTCGGCTGCTGCTTTTATCCCCTCCAGCAGTCCCTCCCTGGCTTGCAAACTGGCCAACCTGGGCTCAGGGTGGCTGGCCCCAACTCCGGCCATCCCCCTTCCATGCAAATGAGGGGATTGAAAACCCCTTCTTTCAATTAGCTTCTCCTCCACAGCACAGGGCTCCCCTGCTCTATCCTTGGGGTCGCTCAGAGTTCACCAGCCTGTTTCTGGTCCAGGATAAGTATCTCAGGTCAATCTGGTGAGGCCACATTGGCAGTCTGTTACACTGGTTTTAACCTAAACCAGCGTAGGCAACCCCCAGCATGGGCACCAGTGTGTGGCATGCAAAGGGATTTTGCTTGGCACGCATGCCTTGGGGCAGATGACATGGAAAGGGCTGGGGCTGCACTGCCACAACAAGGATCCGGCCCTTTGCAGTTTCTCTTCTGTCTACCCCTGGCATGTCAACATCTTACAAGTCAAGCTTGCAGGTGTTTTTGGCACTCTGCCCAAAAATGTTGCTGACCCCTGATTTAGACCTAATTTCTTCCTGTCTAATTTGGGGGTTTCAACTAGTTGCCTTCTTTGTGTAAATCCTGGATAAAGCCCTTTGAAAGAAGCATTAACTGATTACAAAACTCACATTGTTAAAACCAGTGAATTGTTTGATTAACAGTTTTTGTAATTGCTCCAACAGCTCTATGTGTTTGTCTTCCCAGTTCCCCGCAATATTATTTTCCAACAGTCCCTTAAAAAGTCTATTCACAGTAGAGAAATGTTATTATTACTGTTGCTTCTACTACCACCACCACCACTGCTGTGTTAGTAGTGCTCAGAGGCTGTAACTGAGATCAGACATTGCTTGCACGAATTTGCTATGCATACATGCACTGAAAGACAGTCCCTGCCATAAACAGTTTACAACCTTGGGCATTGATCCAACAAAGATTCAGGCACGTGCTTAACTTTACACACCAGGATAAGCGCGCTGACTTCAATGGAGCCACTCATAGTGCATAACATTAAGTATGTACATAAATCTTTGCAAGATTGGGCCCCAAATACACTAAAATCTATGTATATCCACTTAACAATGTGCAGGGAGCATTTCAATGATTGAATCAATTTTACCTGTATCAGCAATTAAGCTAGCTTTGCTTATCCTGCCTTTGAAACAGATAAGGTCTGTCAGATCAACTGTTCACTTCCTTTGTTGCTTGATGTTGGCCTTTTCTCTTACCTTGTCAGCCATATGCAGGCCCACTGATAGGGCAATCATGGAAGACAGTCATCCTCAACTGCAAGGGACTACAGAAGATGTCTCTTACCTTGCTCTCAGCAAACATGCCTCAACCTTTTGTTATGCTCTAAGGTGCTCTGTCCCAATAAGGACATCATATGGCATAACTTAATTCCTTTATTTTCTTTTCTGCAAAGATCTTATTTCTCTTTGAAGTGCCTTAGGCAAAGGGCTATTACCATATACCATGCACCTAAATTTAAATTCCAGGTTCTCCTGTATGATGAGGTTGCTTCTTGCCACGCTGCCACAGATTCTGGTTGAAGAACTGGCATATCCAATAGCATGAGGATCATCTTTGTTTTTAAATCACCTTCTCATGGTATATAGCTAGTGTAGTGGTTCCTATAGCATATTTCCTCTTCTCTGTTGTTCCTGGCACAGGAGAATGTGGCTGGTGGAAATGGGAGGTTGGCCAGGATCCTCATAAACTGTGCCAATCTCCCAGCTGTACCTTTCTACCATGTGGTGCTTTTAGCATCCAGCATATGCTACAGCAGCCCTCAGTCTAGGGGACCCATCCTGTACATGGATGCCATGATGGAAAGCAGAGCAAAGATGAACTCCATGGTATCTTTGCCCACACACCAAGCTGTGCTGTTTATAATTCAGTTGAATGCCAGGATCTGGCCCAGACAGTTCAAATGGTGCATTAAGTCCCTAGCTTAGAGCTTCACTCATCCAGTTTTGTTTGCCAGAAGGCATGTCTTGAACCTAACACTGAGGATATTTTTGCTTCTGAGAGCTTAGCTGCTACTGCTTTGACAGCTTGCACTGGAAAATGCTCATGTTTTATGGCTTTATTTAAATTACAGGGATTAATGCATAACCATTCTTACTTTGGCTTTCCAGTTACAAGTGAATTAAAACTGTACATTGTCTATAATTTCAACACTCCCATCTGCAATATTACGAAGTTGTTTTATGCTCTGTTGTTGGATGTCTCACTAGAATTCCTAGTCTGTCTGTCTTAATTGTCATCCTATATACTGAAATACATTTGGGAATGCTGTGAGGGTGTTGGTCTTTGCTCTTTGTATGTCATTCTGTTCAGTTCCAGAAAATACTTTTGCAAATATCTTCAGCGTTAGGCATGAAATAAGTTTCTACCACAGGTGCTTCAAATTCTTTAATCAGTGATACCAGTTTTTACAACGAGAAGTAATAGCTACTTATCTCTGAACCACTATTTCATCTCCTGTGGGTGAAGCAAGCCTTGGCTTCAGGTACCTACTCAGTTTCCTGAGATAGACTGCTCTGTATTTCCCCTGAAATGACCTTGTATTATGCTCCATTGTCCCAGTTTAACATGCTCAGCCATTGTCCTACAATTGTATTTGTTGAGCAGAGCTGAATGCTTCGCAGATATTTTTTTCGTTCAGAAAGATTTGTATCACTACCTGTTTTTCCTGCATATTGGTGGACATTCTGGGCCTTGAGTTACATGGCCCATCTTTAACACATCACATATTCTGTTCCCTCTGGCTTTGCAATTGTTTGGCTCTTATTCTCATCCACATTCAGTTATGCTGGTCAGAAAACGTTCAGTTCTTAGGCTGAATATTATTTTGGTCTCTGGGCTGCGTTATAGCCTCATCTGCAGAAAATAACAGAGGGCTCAAATCCATATTTCAACACCCTTTTATACATCAGTGGCAGGTCCTGTCAGACCAACCTGGTGGCCTTCTATGATCAGATCACCAGATCATTAGATGCAGGGGTAGCAGTGGATATAGTTTTCCTGGACTTCCGGAAGGCTTTTGACACCGTGTCTCACCCCGTTCTCATTAAGAAACTGGGGGGCTGTGGTGTAGACACCCACACAGTCAAATGGGTCGCCAACTGGCTGGA
>NW_017728923.1:2248579-2299798 GCF_001723895.1 Crocodylus porosus
CGGACTAGATGATCTGTTCAGGTCCCTTCCGACCCTAGAAACTATGAAACTATGAAACCTGAAGCACAGCTAAAGATTGAACATAGAAGCAAATCAGGACTTCTGCCATTGTGAGCACTTTCACTTCCCAGTACCTGCAAGTTTCCAAGTGACAACACAGAGGAGGTGATTTATAAGCAGTCTAACTGGGGCATGGTAAGTAAAATGGACCCTGGTGAGGTTCTGCTCTTTTGCCTGTCTCAGCACTCAACTGAGCCTGTCTCAGCACTCAGCTGAGCTGAAGCAGCTCATTAACTGCACTGTTCTCTACATGAGAATTAGCAGTCTGTTGGTGCTGAACAGATGTTATGGATCCCATGGTGGAAATGGTGTCCATTAAGTTATTATTCATATCCTGGTAGCTGCCAAGGCATCATCCATTGTGCAGAGCACTGGCCAAACAAATTGTAAGAGGCAATAATTGTTTAAAAGACCTTGCAATATAAATAAACAAGTTACAGAAAAAAATGCAGGAAAGGAAGTGTGACAGTCCCCATTTTATATCTTGGGAACCAGACCCAGAGAGATTAGGTGACTGGTCCAAGATCTTGCAGGGAGTTTGTAGCAGGGCCAGGCACTGAACACCGATCCTCTGAGTTGTGCTGCAGTGTCCTAACTGCAGAATCAGCCTTCTGCTTAACATATGCAGCTTAGTAGGGGACAGGCTTAGTGCAAATGTTCACCTGGCTTTGTCAAACTTCGCAACATTCCGGGGCTGCTGACAAATTCAGCCAGTGCATCAAGATAAGGCCCCCAAAAATGTAGCTGGCAGAAACCTGCCTTTTGCTTGCAGTGAATACTAGGAGCTAGAGTGGCGTTTACCTCCTGGGGTGACAAAGGTGGAGGGAAATGTAAAGAGCCCAAATCCTTCAGTTTGGCTGAGCAAGTAGACTCATTTTGTAGAGTTCTCCCAGTGAATCACATGGTGGGGCTCCTCCTTCTCTGTCCCCTCCCCCCCAGTGTATCCTTCCCTGACATAGAAAAGCAGTAGCACTTGCAAGCCATGTTTATGGATTCCTGCCACTTCCTCACCTAGCTGGGATTCCTGTTGTTTCCCCTGAGCCTAAATGAGGAAATGAAGTCCCAGATGAAGCTCCAGGAACATCACCATGTCAGAACCCACTGGGAAAATTCTCCCCATACCTCCTCCCTCTGCCTACCCTGCAGGCGGCCAGCAGCAGTTTGCCCCAGGCTGCCTCTGAGCTCTGTCCCTAGAACTAAAAGGTAAGTGAATGAACAGGCTCTAAGGAATGGGAGCCCCCACCCCATACATTACAGTCTGTGGTTTGGCTGTAAATTGTAGCAGAATTGCCTCTTAATGGAGACGCTTTACCCTGCCCTAATACTCTGCAATTACTCCCTGTGAGGATATCAGAACAAGACTTGTCCTGACAGACTTCAAGCTGCTGCCTTTTGCTGTGTGGATTAGGAAGTCAAAGCCACCATGCATTTCATTGGAGGAGACCAGGGCCTCTCTTGCTACTCCACCCTTAACCCTGAAAATAAAGATGCCTGAAAGAAAGCCAGAGGAGGAAATGCACTGAGTCCCTCCCATGACTTAGCAGTGTGTGGAAATAAATCCGACTGGTACTTTGAATTCTCTCTCTCGCACACACACACACACACACACCCCACCACCCCCCCCCCTTCGGGCAGGCCCTGCAGCCTTCTCCTGCCTTCCGCTCATGTGGGGCTTTTGACCCTCTGATATGTCCTCCACAGGAGGTCTATATTGAGCAGATTCTTTTTGGTATTGGGTGGTGGAATTGGAGCATGCTCCATCCACTCCATGCATTGACTGTGCTTCCAGGACCAGTGCAAAAAAAAAAACAGAAAAAAAAAAAACCTTCCCACTCCCAGCCCCAGCCTGGTGTCTTCCTGTCTGAAGAGCTTCTCTAGTAGCTCGTGCTCACGCATGCGTGTAGGGTCAAATAAATAGGGCATCTACAAGGGGGAACTTAAATCCCAAGCAAAAAACATAAGCAAGTTAACAACAGCCTCTATTTTCATAGCTCCAGGTTATGATAATGTCAAGACATTTCCAGCTGAGCCATGGAGGACTGGAAATATTTGGCCAATGTAATTCTACCATTTTAATTTTTTTCATTTTAGTGCTCTTTCTGCTTTCCCCAGTTTGGCCCAGGACCAGTTTGTGTGAGAAAGGCCTTTCTGGTTATCTCACAGGGACAAGATGGAGATATGATATACAGGAAACTTCATGTGATTTCCAACCTGATTTTTGTAACAAAGAAGCTGGGACAAGCCTCTGACTCATACATAAAGATATGTGTTCTTTTCATAAAATACTGTGCAAAACCTGCTTCTGTTCCCAATGCATTCATAGCTGTGCAAATCTGAAGGAAGAGAGGTGACACTCTGCCCAGGATCTTCAGTGTGGAGTAAGCTAGCATTGACCAAGGCCTCTGTGACAACAGCTGGCAGTACCCAGAGCACTGCAGGGCCAGGACTTCTCTGGAGTGGGCCATGAGGGTATGTCTACATGGCATTTGGAAGGGCTGCTGTGAAGCACTCTCTCCACATACTCATTCTTGCTCTGAACACACCAAAACCTAGGTGATGAAACTGCCTTCAAGCTGTCCTGTGTGTGCCAATAAGTACAGCTGATACAAAGAGCCTGAAAACAGAGCCAGCCCTGTACTTGGGGCTATACAGTGGCTGCACTGCCTTTCTGAGTGAGTGGTTAGGGTCAGGGATTGATTGTGGGGAGGGGGTTGTACAGTGGTGCAGTTGCCCTCCCTTTCCCCTCTGCCCTTCTTTGATTCCTGATTCACCTAAAGTTTAAAAATAACCACCTGGCAGTGGCAGCAGCATTTCTATTCAGGCAGCACTGAGGGAGTCAATTGACTTCATGGCTCATTATAATCTTCCCGAGTCATTCTGAACATTCTGAAGGATGGCCAGTCTTACAGGTAGGGCTTTAAGCTAAGATTGAGGAAACACTGACTGGAGCATGCCCAGGGATCGACATACAAGAAAGCTCCATAGGACACTAGGGACACTAGGAATTTCACTCTTGCAAGACCTGAGGGAACGGTTCTCCCTTAGCATGATAAGAAATTGATTGCCTCAACTGGAGGACTCAGGTGGCTGTACATTAATGCCAGGAGCACGGGGAACAAGCAGGAGGAACTAGCCCTCCTACTCTCCAGTGGGCATTACAATCTAGCAGGGATTATGAAGACCTTACATGATTGCAGCGTAGCCATAGAGGGCTACACCTTGCACAGAAGGGACTGAGTAGGGAAGAAAGGTGGAGGTGTAGCTCTCTATGTGGGGAAGCAGTACACCTTCTTGGATGCCGACATAGGATCCAAAGATGAGCGGCTCAAAACCTTTTGGGTCAAACTGTGGAAAGGGGACGGGGGGGGGGGGCACAGCAAGAGAGACTGAACTGTAGGTGTATACTACAGACTACCAAACCAGGGGGAGGAGCTCAATCTGGAATTCTCTCAAGAACTGGCAGAGGCCAAACATGCATGAGACATAGTCACCATGGGCAACTTCAATTATCCAGATATCTCTTGGAAGGAATACTTGGCTAAGTTGGATGGATCACATTGCTTCCTGACCTGTATTGAAGAGTTCTACCTGACTCAGGAGGTGCACAGGCCAACCAGAGGTAACGCTGTCTTAGACTTGGTCTTGGCTAAAGGAGACAAACTGGTGAGCAACTTAAATATAGAGGGTAACCTGGGCAACAGTGAACATGAAACCATCACGTTCACTGTCCATTGCAAGGCAGGCTAACCAGCCAGCAGGGTTGAAGGTTTCGACTTCAAAAAAGTGAATTTCAACAAGCTCCGGGCAATGGTAGGGGAAGCGCTGCAGGACCAGGGACCAAAAGTGAAAGGAGTGCATGAAGAATGGTCGTTCCTCAAGGACACGATCCTTGAAGCACAAAAGAAAACCATTCCCTTGCAGAGGAAAGGTAGCAGAAGGGCTGGGAAGCCCACTTGGTTTATTAGGGATATCATGGTCCTCTTGAAAAAGAAGAAAGAGGCATACAAATAATGGAAGCTTGAGACAGTCCCCAAGGAGAACTATACAACAATGGCCCGCACTTGTAGGGAGTACATTAGAAAGGCTAAAGTGATGACTGAATTTCAACTAGCAATAGAAATCAAGGACAATAAGAAGTCCTTCTTTAGGTATGTAGGGAACAGGAGGAAAACAAATGGAAGCATGGGTCCATTGCTTAACAACTCAGGTTGGCTGGTTACCGACACTCAGGAGAAAATGGAACTCCTAAATGACTATTTTGCTTTGGTATTTCACTGGATCAAAGGGAAAATTATGCTAAATAGGATACAGAATGGACATGGTGGGAATGACTACCTTTCTATGGTTGACTGGAAGAGGGCCAATGTTGTACCCATCTTCAAAAACGGGAAGAAAGAGGACCCAGGCAACTATAGGCCAATTAGCCTAACCTCTATTCCAGGGAAAAACCTGGAAAAATTCATCAAGGAGTCTATGTACAAAAGGCTTGCAGAAAGTAGGATTTTGAATGACAGCCAGCACGGCTTCATCATGGACAAGTCTTGTCTTACCAATCTCATCTTCTATGACCAGGTAACTCTCTACCTGGATAAGAAAGAGGAGGTTGACATTGTATACCTAGACTTCCAAAAGGCTTTTGATCTGGTATCCTATGATGTTGTCACAGGAAAATTGGAGAAGGCCAGTGCAGGCTTAAAAATTGGAAGAAGCCAGGTCATTGGAGGAGGCCTGGTCAGTGGAGAAGGCCAACTGCAGGCTTAACTGCTCAACAGTTCGGTGGGTGGGAAGCTGGCTGCAGGGTAGGACCCAGAGATTTCTAATGAACGGATCTGTGTCATCCTGGTGTGAAGTAGCCAGTGGTGTGCCTCAGAGGTCCATGCTTGGTCCAGTGTTTTTCAACATCTTTATCAATGATTTGGATGTAGGGGTAAAGAGCTCACTGGCCAAG
Organism: Crocodylus porosus; assembly: GCF_001723895.1. Classification (NCBI taxonomy): domain Eukaryota; kingdom Metazoa; phylum Chordata; order Crocodylia; family Crocodylidae; genus Crocodylus; species Crocodylus porosus. The sequence goes on from NW_017728923.1 coordinate 2,253,588, forward strand.
TTCACGGGCAGCACCAAGTTATGGGGGAGCGTGGTCATGCTTAAAGATAGGCTGCAGATATAGGTGGACGTAGACAGGCTGGCAGGTTGGGCAGATCAGAACCAGGTGAAGTTCAACACTGAGAAGCATAAAGTGCTCCATCTGCAGATGAACAATCCCCCACATACTTACAGGCTTGGTGGCACCAAACTCACTAACACCATGACTGAAAGGGACCTAGGGGTAATAATAGGCTATAGTATGAATGTGAGCCGTTAGTGCAATGCTGTAGCCAGCTGGGTAAACAATACTCTGGCATGCATCAACATCTCAAGCAAAACCAAGGAAGTGATTCTTCCACTTTATTCAGCACTGGTGAGACCACATCTGGAGTACTGTGTCTATCTCTGCGTCCTGCACTTCAACAAGGATGTGGAAAAGCTTGAGAGAGTCCAGAGAAGAGCCACCTGTATGATCAGAGACTTGCAAGGCAAGCCATATGAGGAAAGGCTGAGGGACTTGGGTCTCTTCCGCCTAAAAAAGAGAAGGCTGAGAGGGGACTTGATAGCAGCTCACCACTATATCAGGGAGCTCAGCAAACAACTGTTCACCAGGGTTCCCTTGTGGAAAACCAGGAGTAATGACCACAAACTCCTGGAAGACTATTTCAGGCTTAACACTAGGAAACACTTCTTTGCAGTTAGGGTGTCCCCACTGTGGAATAAACTCCCTCCAGAGGTGATGTAATTATCTACCCTGGAAATCTTCAAGAGGAGACGGGATGGTCACCTCTCTGGGGTCACCTGGCCCAAGTTGTCTTTCCTGCCTTGTGGAAGGGGCTAGAGAAAATGATCTTGTGCGGTCCCTTTCAGTCCCTTACATGAATCTATCTATGAACTCTTCATTCCACAGGTGTTAATGACTCTTTCGCCTTTTTTAATAGTCTTGATATTCCATTAATCAAGCTATCCTTTTTTCTGCAATTCTGCTGTCTATTAGTGGCTCCTGGTAATGTAACTCCTATTTTACAGCCTAGCGGACTGTTTTTAACTCTACCTAAAACTCCTGTGTGGAAATAACTTTCAGTGAAACACTGGGTGCATTGGCAAGATGCTCAGGAAGTCTTGATTTAGTTTTATGAATCTGAAAAGAGATGTACATTTCATTGTAATGATTAATGGCTAATGAAACATCATCTTTTGATTATTTTTTACCCAGTTTAAACACAGTTTCTGGTGTTTTGATACATAATATTCGATATAGCAAATTAATGCATGTTTCAATAAAGGTATATTTGTTTTTACTTTGATCTTAAAATGAATAATTCAGCCCTAGACCTTTAGCATATTAGTAAAACTTCTAGTTCCTTTTTAATTGGAGAAAATGATGTGTTGTGTTATATATTAGAATGCACCACACCATCTGCGCCCCCTTTTCAAAATTTTAAATCCATCTTTGGGTATGTTGTGCACATATTTATGGTGCTCTTGGGCTTGGCAATACTAGCTAGAGTGATCTTGAAGTCAGATTCTGGAGGGATCACTAAGTGGAGGGGAAGACTTTGTGGCTTCTTCCAATGAGAGAGGTTAAGCCCAGAATAGGTTAGTGCCCATCTGTTTACTGTGTGAGGATGGAGCTCAGGGCTAGAAGAGCAGGTGCTGAGGGATGGAACAAAAACAGGAATAAAGGCCTACCTCAATGAGCGTCCAGTATCAACACTTTGAAAGCAGGGGTGTGTATGGGTAAGAGCGAAGCCTGTACATGCGTGACAGAGAGGAGGGAAAGGGAGAGAGGAAAGAATGGTAGGGAGAGCCAGGGGAGATTTCATTGCAGCTACAGTTCCTGCAAATCCCCTCCCTACCCCCCAGAGGAAATGACTCAGGGCTTTTTCAAGAAACCACAAGCTGACAAATTTGCTGCCTGCCCTGCTGCTGTTATGCTGGGTTGCAATATTTAGGGAGTACTTTCCCCTAACAGCTGTTACCTGGGAAATCACATGGTGGTGGCTGAGGTGGGCTGGGATCAGAGGCACACTGACCCATGCCTGGGGACAGCAGAAGTACTCCTAGAAAGTGTCTGAGCTGCATGTAGCCCTCAATGCCAGTGATGCTGGAATGAAGATGTGTGAGTAGAAGACACTGGTTTAATTTCATAGATTTCATAGACATTAGGGCTGGAAGGGACCTCGGAAGATCATCGAGTCCAGCCCCCTGCCCAAAGGGCAGGAAGTCAGCTGGGGTCATAGGATCCCAGCAAGATAAGCATCCAGTCCAGCTTTTCTGGCTTTCTTGTCATGGGCGACTGGTATATCCTAGGTTGGGGATGGCAGGGGGAGGGGCGCACTTGCCCCCACAGCGGTCAGTCAGCGACTGGGGAGGGTCCCCCCCACTTGTTGCACGCACCAACCCAGAAGTGCCAGCAGCACTTCTCCTGGCGCCCCCACTCTGTAGCCAGCACTCTCAGGAGGGGCACCAGTGCTCCCACCTGCCCCACCGTCCGGCACCTAAGTAGGGAATGCTGATGTGACGGGGTGCACCAGTGCTCTCAGGGGGTGCACGTGCACCCCCATGCACCCCCTTTGCGTCGCCACTGTTTCTTGCTGTGCAGTGGGATCCATCAACTGTTACCACTCAGTGGCAGCCCAGGGCCCTGATGCATGAAAGCTATGGCACTAGAATCCTCAAATTCAATGTGAAACCCCTAACATAGAGATCCAAGCAATCCCTTCCTCCCTACACAGCTGAGAGAGAGGAAGGCACTAGGCTGAATGGTACATCAGGAAGGACTATGCCCAAGCCCTGCAAAGCTAAGGGAGGGGGTCTCTCATGGGTCTCTCATGGGAAGTAGGTGCCTGAGTGCTGAAGCCCAGCTGTGCATCAGGTCTCAGAATGGCATTCCTTGATGCCATGGAAACACTGGTGGAAGGGGGAGCTTGGCTGACCCACTCCCAACTCCTCTCCCCCAAAAATGTGCCCTCAAAAGTGTCACAAGCCTCCAGCACACTCGGCCTCTCTTTGTTCCAGAGCTACTGCATGATGAGCACTGCTTAGGTAACATCAAATCGAGCATGATGGCCAGGGAGACATGCTATAGAGGTCCAGAAGTGGGGAGTGCAGGTACTCACCTGTCCCCCATAGCATTCTGGGAGTCACTCCCACTTCTCCGTAGAGAAGGAAACTGCCCCTTGGCAAAATCAGTGAGCAAATGCTCCATGAATTAATTTCTGGAGATGTGGTGCTCATTTACAGATCTTATGCCATACCAATGCACTTCCCCCCCCCACCCCCCAGTTCCAACTCCATTCCTGCAGTGATTTCCTGGAGGGGACTCATGCTTTTTTCTAATACAAGATGTTCAGCACAATGTGTTCATGGCTAGATGGGGTAGCAGAGGGGTGCTGTTTCCAAGGCTGTTGCCACGGCAAGTCTCTGAAAGGCTAATGGCACTTTGGAGGGAGCACAGAATCCCCAGGCTGGGGGAAAGCTGGCTGCCGAGGTGAGACGCACATACACGGCGGCCTGCCAACTCAGCTGCTCGGGTTATTAAAAATGATTAGCTCTCCGTTTCCTAATGACCTGGCTGTGAGGCAGGTCTCACCTCCCCGTGCCAGACCCGGCCTCTGCTGCGCTCCTTCTGCCACTGCTGCTTTTCACTTTATGAGGCGCTTGTTAAAACTGTGAAGTTTCTCTCCTCTCCACATCCACGTTCGGCTAAATCCCTGGGGGAAGGGGGTGGGAGGTGGGGCAGGGAGTAATTTTTCTATATCAGGCCTAGCAGCCTGGATTAGCAGTATGCAGATCCCAAGCACATCTTCAATGGACAAGCTACAGTAAGCCACAAATATGTCATACCTAGAAATTATTATGATCTGCTAGGAGGGCACCCTTCACGGGCCAAATGTGTATATTTTAAACTCATTCTGTTGCTACCCAGTTAAAGTCTCTTCCCCCTCACTCTTCCTGAAAAATCAGCAGTCACTGCTTGTAGGCTGATCTTACATCAAAAGAGCTTTTTCAGTCTAGTGCTGCTTTTGACCTGCAATGCTTTTAAGAAAAAGCAAACCAAGGCACTGATTCACACAATCTACTCTGGCACCCCAGAGCCAGGTACAGGATGGGAGGGTCACTCCCAGAGCAGATGCTTAGCCACTATCATCTGGCAGACATCAAGGTCTGAAAATCAGAGGAGCCCCTAGTCTCCCAGGCCAGACACCACCTCTACCACCATCCTGGGAATTAGTAAGTAGCACAAGGCAAACCTCAGAATAGTACAGCCACTTTGGCTTGGATGCATAACCAAAACTCCTTTACAGTGTCCTGCATCTCTGGCATATAGATAACTAGCCTTGAAATACTGAAAAAAAAGCCTGGCTCCTGACTCTATGCTAGGGCATTTCAGCTTCTAGAACCCAGAAGGAAAGAGACAGAAGGAAAATGTGAGCTATCATAGGGGGATTTTTTTTCTTCCAGATTCATTTTGAAATGTCTCTGCTCTAGTTGTATAGAAAACCTCACTGGCAGCTGGGGGACAGAATGCTTTTTTCCACTGCTACCTTGAGCACCTAAGGGTGCCTGTAGATGTACAGAGACACTGCTCCAACACACTGTAATTACAGCTGGAGTGTGCTAACTAGTGCACTCCCGCAGCCTCCATGTCTTGTGTATTCAGCAAAATGGCAGCAGGAGCATTGTAATTAAAGCTCTTTGAACGAGCTTTAGTTAAAGTTCTCCCACTGCTATTTTGAAGCATGGGCCGCTGAATACACAAGACACCGGGGGGGGGGGGGGGGGGGACTTTCATTAGAGCAGCTGTAATTAACACCTCTTTCTCCTCTCCCTTCAGCACATGTAAAGATGCTCCAAGTGCTTTCCCAAGGAAACTAATGAAATGTGGCTGGTAGCTGGATGAAGCATTAAGCAGACTGCCCTGAATGTATTGCCCATCTTATGGTAAATGTAGGTAGAAAAGTATTTTATTCTTTTAAATTGAAACAAGAAATGAAATTAAAAGCTGAAGACCAATCTGATCCCAGAAGCTGGCTAACTTGTGGAGATGAGATAGATACCTTCTGAGCTGTCTTCCTTAATATGTAAAGCTTTCTGTGCTCACCCACAGGCTTAAGATGGATAATCCATCATTCTTTTGCAATGGATACATACTTTATTATTATCATTACAATGTGCTACATGCCAGAGAGGAAGCCACACCCCTTTCCAAAAGAAGGTCACCATCCTAAATTAGACAAAGGGTTTGGGGGTGAAATCTTGGCTTCAGTGGAGTCAGTTGCAAAACCCATTGACTTGAATGGGGCCAGGATCTGAGTCCAGATGAATAATGTTTCTGTTGATGGTCAGGGTGATGCAAGCTGTATCTTTTGTTATGTGAAGCAAACTTCCCTTGGTGGAACTATTGTCACCCATGAGGCTTCATGAAGGAAGTGTGCTTGAGGAGGGATCTGAGTGAAGAAAGAGGCTTAATCTCAGCTTGGTTCCAGAGCACTACCAAACTCAGAGCTAAAACCAGGGTAAGGAGAGGTCCACATCCCAAAAGAACTGGTGTTTTCCAAGTAGTTCACAGAATCAGGCTGTAATTCTGAATCCAAAATGGTTCTTACCTGATTCTAGTGGTAGTAAACTAATACCTTTGGCTGCAATTAACAGGAGCAAAATTAACAGGAGCCATGGGTGCTCAACAACTCTTAAAAATCAGGCCATTCCAGTGGCTCTGTACTAGAAAACTCAGATCAGTGTAACCAAAAACAATAAGTGCCAGCAGTACAAACTCCTAAAATGGACACTCTCAGTCAGGCAAACCCATGTGGTAATCTTTTGCTTTAATCTAAATCACTTCTGAGAGTGACTTAAATCCTTTTAAGTGCATCTACATTAGTGGTTGGCTCTGTATCACTAGATCAATTTTAAATCAATTTACTTACCGTAGAGCAAGTTTCCAACACAGACGAGGCTTTACATGCTTATATATATGGACCCCTAGAGACTAAGGTGATGGATGCATTAGAAATAAGAAATACAAATTTAGATTAGGGATGCATGTATTCCATCCTGATCGTCTGTATAACAGAGACTAAAACGCTCCCACTGATGACATGCTCAGTTCCTCTGCAGAAGACATGCCTAGTAACCTTCCATTTTATTTCTTTGCCCTCAGATTGCTCTGTCACTTCATCCATTCATTTGAAAAGCTGCAGAGGTGTCTGCCTCAGAAGAGAGCCAGTCAGAGGAAGGGAACTGGTGGTGACTGGAATATAGGGAGGGGCAGGAGGAAAAAGGAAGTCCACATGGGAGTAAGCAGCTGCATCAAATAAGAAATAGATTTTATTTTAAAAAGTAGTCCTCATTTAAGGAAGGACACACTGCAGCCAAGAGATGTATAGGAGAAAGAGGAGGGATGGATGGAGAGGAGACAGCTTAGGGAAAGAGAATAGGCAAAATAGGTGGCAAAGAGGGGTGTACAGATCCTATGTGGACAGTCTCCCACCCAAAGGCCCTCTCCTTGCCTTACCTTTGCAGGCCTTGCGGTCAGTGATGGATTTGCTCAGGTCCCGGTAGAAACCTTCCTTGCAATAATGGCAGTGGCGGCCCGCGGTGTTGTGCCGACAGTTAAGGCAGACACCTCCGCTCTTCCTCCCGGAGAGTTTGTAGAGCTCCATGTTGAAGCGACAGCGCCGGGCATGCAGGTTACAGTTACAGGCTGCAGGAGGAGGGGAGAGGGAGTGAGGTGACAGAGGAAGGAAACTAACATTCTCCTGCCCCCTCAGACTCAGCGTAAGATCCTTTCACAGGCCACTCAGGTCAAGTTCCAGACTTAGAGCCACTGGAAGAATATGATCTACAGCTCCAACACAGTGACACAAAGAGGCCAAAACAAGGTGCACAGCTCCATTGCCCACCTGAACCAGGACAGGTGAAGACAAATGAGGCTAAAAGCTCTGATGTCTGCTGCCTCTTCAGTGCCCAGGGATCTCAATCCAGACCCCCAGTGAAATAAATGTTGTCAGTCTAAGCAGAACTGAATGGATTACGGAGACACCCAACCACTCACTCCCACTCTGCACATGACAGCTCAGAAAAAAAAAAGGTAATGTAATGCATGCCCACTGCTATTCCTAGGCTGTCTCAGGCATGCACTCAAGACCTACCTGAGGTGCTTACATGGACTCATTTCTAGGATTCGGCAGGCTCTCTGGATCTAGCATGAGACACATTGGAAGGGTGGCGTGGAAGCCAGGTTGGAATGCTACTGTATACAACAGACTCTTAGAATAAAGGACTAGAATTGTGCTTGCTTTGTAAAAGGTGAAACCAATTATAAACTAAGAAATACACAACAGTGTGGGCATCACCTCTGCCCAAATGTATCTGCAATACAATTGCTGAGCTGTCCACCTTCAACTTCTATGTGTAGGACATCTTGTAAAAGTTCGAGCTCAGTGCTATGGAAGCAATGCTGGCTGGGCTGATGACTTACAGATCAGTAAGCAGGATTTAAATAGCCGGTACAGAAAAACTAAAAGCAATTCAGTCCTTCATCCCTGACTTGAAACAAAGAGTCCAAATGTGGAAATTTCAGTTCATTTCTGCCAGTGCCTCCTTATTTGTTCTTTTTATTGTTGTCTCTGTATTTACAGGTTACAAATGAGACAAGGAGCAGGAGTAGCTAGCAATCCCAAGAGAAAGGCCAAGACCTCATTCTCTTTTGGAAACCCAAGGGACTGAAACATCTGGCTGCTGAACTGAACCTTTGAAGTTGGTCCATTGTTGCAGAGAACCATTTAAGGACCAAATTAGGAGGTGATGTGTAAAGTGCTGTAAATCAGAGATGATTTACCCTCAATCTCTCTAGGCCTGCACACACCCACTTATTGATGTGTAAGGAGGCTGAAATTATATAATTTAGACACCAAGAAAACAGGAAATTTAGGTTAGGACCCAAAAGACTACCTTACACATTTTCAGACTGTCCCATAAGTCACTTTCCTGGCTGCAGATCTTTCAGCCAGCCTGTCAGCAAAAGGGTTATTCTGGCTTAAGCTTCATCAGACTTAGAGGGGCAAGTCTGGTGGTGATCTGAAAGCCAGAGGGCAATATTAGTCCTCCATTGGGTGGATAGGTACGAATCTAAGTTCACCAGGAAGACTTTGCTCCTGACTTCAAAGGGAGCAAGATCAAGATCTAAATCTTGGAAATCTGGTAAGAATTTAAATTAATGCAACTTACAGGTTGCAGGTGGCAGAAGGAAGTTACTCCAGTCTAGAGTCCCTTAAACCCACTTCTTGGAGTTTTATGCATTCTTATGTGGGACAGGGAATACATTTTTCTTCCGTGTTTGTTCTGTGCCTAGGACAATGAGACACTGGTCTGGTAGGCACTGCCACAATACAAACAGATTCAAATTCATGCTGATAAAATAACATCAGTGGAGGTCTTGCCTCATATCCTCATCCCAACCTATGCTAGCTCTCCCCAGCCTCTCCTCTCTTTTGCCTTTCTTCAATGAAGCAGAGAACCCAGCCTAATGAAGCCTGAAGCCAGCAAGAAACCCTGTGTCTTGATGAGAAGAATAAACAGTGGCAACCTGGAGCCAAACAGGCCTTTTCCCAAAACACTGATGGAGCCAGTGCCTGGCCCCTCCCAGCCTGCATCTAAGGGATGGAAGGAGCAGGTGTCTGCCCTTGTACGCCTATAAACAGGCTCCCAGCAGGAGCTCCATCTATTAGATAGCTGCTTTCATTGTGAGGGGGATAGGAGGGAACATTCAACCTAGAGGGCCTCTGAGGAAAAAGGGGAAGGAGGAGCTGGGGGTAAGAGCAGGGTTGACAGACAAAAGAAGATGGTGTCCTAAAGCGGTCAACAAGGAGGAGGGAACCACCAAGGCCCTAGTGTCTGAGGCAGCTCCCCCCATGGAGCCCTTGATCATCCCCTCATTGCCCCATCAGCTCTTTCATGGCTTAATTCCTGGCTGACATACAGGCATTCCTGGTGGGATGGGCAAGGAGCTGGGGGAGGGGAACAAGCAGCCGGCTTCAATGTGTTGTCCAGATGTGTAATATCCGCAGCCCCCACCCCGGGCTGGGTGCAAGGGAGATTGCTGCTGAGGAGCAGGGCATGTGGGGGGAGGATGCTGGGAGAGCAGTTCTGCCATAAATCAGAGACAAGTGCAAAAAGGATGTTAGGGCAGGAGGCTGAGGGGAAAGGCTAGTAGAGCCAGCTAAGCACCTGCCATCCTGCTGCTACATCTCCACTGCTGTTACCAACAGATGGCAGCCACCCACAGCACAGAGCTACCCAAAATAGAAGAAGCCTCCCTGGCACCAAGCCAAGCAGGGGCATGAGGCATGGTGGTAACAGGAACTATGTCCCACGGATGGATCAGTAGGGGTAAGGGGGTTCATCCCACCCTGATCATGGTCCCAGAGGCTTGCAACAGAGTGATAAGAATATAGGAAACCCTCGGTATTCACGGGTTCAGCATTCGCGGTTTCAGATATTCACGAATCCCGAACCCACATTTTAAATACACTTTAAACACTTACGTGAGCTCCTTGGGAGCTCTGTGCTTGTTGCTGCCAGGTTCCCGCCGCCACCGCCGGAGCCATGCCTCCCCTCCCCCCCGCTGCCGGGGGCACTGCGTTCATGAACGCAGTGCCTTATTCACAGATTTCGCCATTCGCGGGGATCACGGGTACTCAACATTCCTCCTGTGAAGTAGCTATCTTAGCCCCATTCAGGCATGGAAAGAAAGGCACAGAGAGCTGTGTGACTTGCAGGAGGCCACACAGTGAATTGGTGTTGAAACCAGAAAGAGAAGGGAGGTCTCACATCTGCTAACTGTATCCTCACCACCTGATTACACCACGTTTCCTAATCACAGCCTTGCAGAAGGCAGAGCAGGGTGGCACCTCATAGACAAACTTGGTCAGAGAGACATGAGCTGACAGTATTAGCTTATGAGAACCATGCCTTACCTTTAAGCACAGCTTATCTTCCCCTCAGTCAGAAACAGTCTCATACTCCATCAGAGGCAGGGAAAAACCCAGCTCACCAGCTTGTCACAGCTGGCCACTACACAGCACCCAAAGAACCGCTCCCTCAGGCCCTGCCCTGGCACTACTGAATCAGTAAATGCTGTGTTACTGATTGTATTGGAGGCAGGATTGGGCCCTCCAGGTGCGAGAGAAACCAGGTCTCCATAATTGTTACTTCCTTGACTTCCCTCCCTCCCTCAAGCCTGCTCACAGAGGGCGGCCCCAGCCTTGCCCTTGAAAGGACCACCCGCTTTGTGCCAGAGGGTGGGGGTGGGAAGGCAAGTTCCTCCTGGCGCTGTTCAGTGCCAGGCCTGAGGGAGTGCAAATGGTGCCAGCTGTGGCCAGGGTGGTGTGGCGGAGAGGAAGAGCCAGGTCTCCAATCTGCTAGCCAGACAGCGCCAGGGGAGGGAGTTGTTGAACTCATTTCATTTAGCGCCCACACCCCACACACACTCCCTTGTTTCTTTTATTAGCCACAGGAACCAAAAAGAAAAAAAATATCCAAATCCACGTGTGTGAGATAAAAAGGAAAAAGTGCTGCTAGTTCCTGTTTAAAACTCTCGCAAAAAGATAATGGGAACAAGATTTCCTTCGGCTAAACCCAGCACCCTGCCCCTCCCCTGCAGCCCCCTCTTTCTCTGGTAAATTGAGGCTGGGTGAGAGTTTTTCCAGGCATACTGTGAAATTCATTAACATGTCAGCCCAAGATTTAACTGCTGGGCCTGCTTGTCATTTGTGTGAAATTTCCCCTCCTGGCCTCAGCTCCAGCCCCCACCACTGGCAGTTCCCAGCCTCCATTCCTCACAGCAGCCAACTGAAGAAAGCTGTGGAGGCTTAACCCCCTGAAGATCAAACGGCAGCCTTCCTCCACAGAGTCAATCCCCCACCTCCCACCTTCCCGTTTCTGCTTTCAGTCCCAGCCTCTGCACCATCGAGCAGCAAGGGTGGAAAAAGTGGCTTAGTATCAACCTGAGCCTTCTCCCCAAAGCAGAACTCAACCCACAAAGACACTCTCTGGAGTCTGAAATGACTCAGTAGTGTTTTTACGTCTTCATTACAAGACTGTCAGCCCCAGTTGTTCAAACATCATAAGTCAGGTCCTAAAAGAATCATAAGATTGGCTTCAAGAGCAGGAGGTGGACTTCACAATTACATAGTTTAGAGTTGTTTTATTTGCTTTTTGGGTCTTGAGTATTAGAATTCACATTTTCTCCACAACCATGAGGGACAGAAGCTTTGGCTCTCAGGCATCCCATGAGTCCAGGACCTGGAGCTTTAAGAAAAGCATCAAGTATCACAGGAGTCTTATGGTTGGCAATCACAAGAGTTGGTGATCCTGCTCTTAGTTTTCATTTCTACAGCAGCTGCAGAATTCTGCATGTTCGCGTTCTGGTTGGATTCAGGAAAAGGGGCAAAATAAATTGAAACAAGCTCTTCAAAAGAAAGTTAGCTCTACTCTCACAGGCTTACTTCAACTGGAGGACTCCACCTTACAGCCATTCTGCACCTGGATCTCCATCCTGCACCGTGCTGAATTGCCATAACTCTCACTGAAAGTCAAATCAATGAAGTTTATGCCTTGGCCTTGTGATAGAGTACCTGGTTGGGGCTTAGGCTTTGATATTCATGGCTTTGATAATGAACTCCTGAGTGAACTTGGATGAGCCATGTCACCTCTTTGTGCCTCATTTTGCAGAGTGGTTTGAGATCTATGCATGAAAAGAGCTGTGGTAACAGATGGATATTATCCAGGTCAACACTTTCCACAAGACATTCCTCTTTAAAGCACCTGACAAGGCCAGAATATGACCATTAAAATTAATGAGGCTGCACATAAGGACTATTGGAGCAGATCCTAATTTTTTGGACTTGCAGAGACCTGAGTCTTCTCTCACTTACACTGATGTAAGGGCCTGATCCAAAACCTTTCAGGTGCACCCCTACTGACTAATGAATAAGCAAACCCTCCCTGGCACAATCAATATGTTAACATAACAGGTCTTATCAACCAGTAACAGAGCATCCAGCATCACTCTGGCATGAGGTACCTATGCTAACAAATGGAAATAAGGAAGCAGATGGAAAGCTGTCCCTTACTTGATGGGACAAAAGAACTTCAGGGGGTGCTGCTGAACATGATGACGATGTTGGCAGCAATGGTCTGACATCACTACCTGATTCAGTGCTTTGAGACATTCAGTCCACTCAAGGCTTCTGTGGTTCTGCATACATATTAGGGAATCACAGCAACCCTACACACCTAGCCACAACAGTCTGGAAGTGCTGCTCAGGTGTTTGTGGCCTTGAAACTTCATAGCATAGCTAGACAGCACTGGAGAGTCTCCCACCGCACTGATGGCGGCTTGTTATAAAGCACTGCAGTGCAGTTGATTCAATAGTGCCTATCTTCCTCCTATCAGCTGATATGCTGTTTCCATACAACTCCTCATGGGAAAGGAAACCATTGAAAATATTCTTGTTGGAAGTGGATGAGTTTGGAGCCAAGGTGGAAATGAGCTGGGGAAAGGTCATGTAAATAATTGGCCGGTCTTGATGGAATTCCCTTTGCCACCAGTTTAATCAGTGAGAGAGTAACTGGCCCTGGCCTCTTCTCACAATATAAAGAGCAGGAGTGGTTAAAAGCAGTTCCTGACACCAAGTAGGTGACTGGATGACTGCATTCATCTGCATCTCACTGACAACATCCTAGGCCAGAAGGAGTTTCTGGCTGCCTTTCTGACACCCTGGCCCAATCCGGAAAAGACCCCAGTCATATGGGGCTGGGAACCTGCCATCCATACACAAGGACTCAGTGTTCCTGGAGACAATCCTCAGCTTTACTGAACCCAGCCACCTTGACTAGGCAGTTGCCAGCACTCAGTACCAACAAACCCCCATAGATGTGTCCTGGCTTGCACTAGGCCTCTATTCAACCTTGAGTGGATTCTTTGGAGACAACTAATACCTTGACTGGGCTACAGTCCTAAAGGCAAAAACAAATCTTTTCTGGATATTATTTCCTCTGTCTCACCCTCACATCATGAAACAAGTGCTTTCAGGATTCCAGACACTGTGACAGAATCCAGCTACCATATGTGATGACACAAGTTGCCTGATCCATGCTAGCATTTTGGAACTTATGAGTTAAAACATTTTAAAATTTTGTCTGCTCTCTTAGTATAGTTATTGCCTTTACTGAAAGTTCCTTCCACCACCATGAGGCTTGAGATTCCTGGACAGTTTTCATGCCCTGAATCACTGCTGGCAGGCTGGGATACTCCACATCATCTTTCCCATGCCCCCACTCTATAACTTTGTTAAAGAAGATGCCATTTCTCTATGAACTTCCAGGCAGATGCAAATGGAGCCCTGCCTCATCCACTGAAAGTCAAGCACCAGCTGGTAGAGGAGACCTCCAGCAACTCTCTGCTTTTAGTCTCTGCCTCTCTGTCCAGATTTGTTGTAAGGTGGAGTTCCCATTGGTTGAGGAAGGACACGATGTCACTCTTTCAGGCAGTCGCCACTGATCCCAGCATTGCCTGGGAATGAAGATGTAGTCCTTCATTTTCAGGGGTTCAGTGCAGTTATTCCTAGGAATCTTTAATCTGGTCCCCAGCAGGGTTAGTCAAGGTGCAGTGCTTCATAGCACCTTGTTTTTGTGTCAGAGAGCAGTAATTTAACTGGCCTCCTCTTTCTTTTAAGTAAACAAGTTGTCAGAGAAAGAAGAAACTGCTCCCTTAAGAAGCAGAAGCATTAGGAGCTCAGGACAGTGAGAATCTGAAATCCAGTAGGACTGGGCTGTCATTTGCATTTTAAACTCCCACACCTCCTCAGATGGTGATGGAGTGAAAAAGCTGTCTCTCAAAAGGTGCCTATACACGTGTTCTGTGGTGGGGAGGGGAGGAGGGCACTTCAATTAGAGCCGCTCTGAGAGCCGCTGTAATTAAAGCGCCCACAGTGTCATGTGTATTCAGTTTCCCACACTTCAACATGGCAGCAGGGGTGCTTTAACCAAAGCTTGGTCAACATGATGCAGAGGCTGCTGGAGCGCACTAATTAGGATGCTCCAGCAGACTCAGATCTCTGTTCTGACATGTGCTATTTGGCACGTGTTGGAGCAGACTCGATTAATTGTCATGTAAACCTGTATAGTGTAAACCTTGCTCTGGACACACATAAATCTTGCACACGTGTAAACCTTGCTCTGGACTTGTACCCCCAAAAGGCTGCCCCCAGTCAACTGGGCTATTAGTGAGTATCTGCTATTCAGACTGGGGACCCCAGGCCTACCATGGTGTTAGCTACATCACTTCCTGTGTGTCACTGGCTATGGAACTGGTGTTTTATCCAGTGAGCCACCTTGGCCTGAGCAGCCATATTTTGGAAACTCCCAAAATGCCAGACAAACTTCTTCTCACATCAAAAGAAAATGTATTCAAAGCCATGTAGTCTGGGTGAGATGTGTGATGCACAGAAAGGGACAGTTACTAGCAGTCTGGTCACTATTAAATTAAAACCTTGTGTGCCAATAACAGGAGGAAGATAAAGTTATATTCCCACTCTCTTCCCCTATCATTGATCTACATATTGCAGTCAGCTGCTAGCAGTACACAGAGAAGAAGCAGTGACAGGGCACAACTGCTTGAATCATGAAGGAGACATTTAGTATGATTCCAGGATTCAATGAACTTGGCTTTTCAAACTTGCTGGGAATTGTCTTGATATCATTCTCACTGACATCACTGGGAAAACTCACATGATCGTGAATGAGGGCAGAGTTAAAGCTGTTGAATATCTCACTGGGTGTCTATCAGCATATTTAGACATTTAAATATCTTTTAAAATCTTCTCCATGGAGATAGATGGAAATCCTGCATGAGGTGGCCAGTCTTGAAGGTTTCCTGCCATTCAGATTAGGAGAGTCCCAATTTTAAAGGCATGTGGATGGTGATTAGACTAAGATTCACTAATGCTTCATTCTCTCAGGGCAGACAGCTCCACCTTTAGGAAAGGCAGCAGTTAGCAAATATTCCAACACACTCCTCTCCCTTCCTCAGTACCAGGAATCTAGAACAAATCAGACAATTCCAGTCTCCCCTCCTCAGAGGCTTAGGCTTGTACTGCTCCCAAGAGCCAATGTGGATGCAGCTCTCTGTCTGTCTCATGTTAATCGCTAATTAAAGGCTTGAATGTTCCCTGCTGTTTGGGGTATTAATAAGAATTTAATTGCACAGTTTGGGGCTAATTACATGGTAACTTGCTTCCTTCCTTATATACTCTGCCCAATTAAACAATCACATGATCAATTAAACAATCACAAAATCTATTAATTTGTAATAATAGTCTAATTAAACTTACACTGTCTGAAATGGGGCAATTCTCTTTCCGTCTTCCAAGTGTCTTTGAAAAGTCTCACCCATTCCTGACCTTTCCTGCAGGCCCCTCCACAGGACCTCGTGTGATTTCCCCTCATCCATAGTGCCAGGAACACTGGCAGTTTGAGCATGCATCTGATGAAGAAAGCCTGCTGCTTATGAAAACTTATGCTATATATCAGTCTATAAGGTGCAAATCTACCATCTTCAGCCTGAGAGAGTACCACCAGAGAGGGCTTCTCCTGGTACTCCTTCAAATGACTCTAGCCACTGCAAACTAAGAGTGGCCCACAATACAAGCACCAACAATACATTTGGCAGGTGAAGGGCATTAGGCAAAGCAGCCAAGGCTGGGGAAAAATGAGAAAAGAGTGTGCATCCCTCACTGTTGGTGGCAGTCTGTGTTGGCATGGGACAGGGAGAGAGCTCCCTACCTTGGGGATGATTCAGCTGAGCTGCACTCAAGGGGAAAGGGCTCCCTGAGTCTGGGAAGTCACTGGGAATAATTAGTTAAAGGAACAGCCTCAGTGAAACCCTAGAATAGCCGTTGCTGCCAAACCCACAATGGATTCAAGCTACGCCCCTGCTTTCGCTGGAGAAGCGCCCAGCTGGGATGCTGGCAGGACATAGTTTCTACTTCCACTCTGTGGGAGGGGGAATCCAGACTAGAAAACCCCTTCACCTCCCACCCTAAATAAGTTTCGTGTCTTATGAAGACAATCCTACAGCCATGCTTCAGACCATTCTGCAGCTTCGCATGGTATCACTAAAGCAAGCAGTACCTTCCAGGAGCTGGGGGAAGCCTCAGGGTCTATGTAAATGGACACAGGGAAAATTGATTATATATACCTTCTAGAAAAGGTCACATTGAACTTATGAGATTCAAGAAAGTCTAGGTAACTTTTCCTGCTATTTATTTTGTGAAACTGGGTTCTCGTGAGGACCAAAGCCAATTGCCAAAATCACATGGGAAATTCTGCTTTTCTTGAGATTTTTCAACCCAGTTGTGCAAGGGTGAGAGGCTGGAAAAGAATCTGACTCTGGAGGATAATCCCATTAGCTAGGGCCCATCTGGCTACTAAACATTTCCAGCACTAAAATCCACCTGAATAATTCCGTTTGGTTCTGGTGGGTTGTTAACACTGGGCTTTGCCCTCACACCAGTTACTTCCCCCTCTTCCCAGCTGATCTGTAACAACAGCCCACTCCTTGGAGAAACTCATCCCTTTCATTCAGTCCTTTTCCCCTGCCACCCTCCTCAAAGCCCACACCTATGGCTATACTGTTGGGCCCCAAGCATGGATCTAAAAAGAAGCATTTTAAGTGCCCCAAGAGCCTTTCCTGAATTATCTCTTCAAAGCCACATGCAGCTGTGAGCCAACCTGGGGATAGAGGAAGACGGGGGGTTGGAATTGAAGACTGACTATTACAGTGACCAGTTACTGACATTTCTTTCTTGCCCTCTGCCGAAGCCCCACCGCAGGGGAGAGTGTGCCTTGCTACAGAAGCTTTTGAGCTAGTGCTTGGCAGCAGCAGGCTCTACCTGCTCTAAAGTTACCTGAGAATCATTGGCAAGGGCTATTCCTATGATACAGCACCATCCAATGTAGATTCCTCCCAACCCTGGGTCCCTGGGAACTGTATAGCAGGACCCAGGCATGATTATCACCCAGCAAAGAGGGGAGGCATCTACAAGCCAGGCCTCAGGGCCTGCTGAAATCCAGACAAGGCCAACAGTCTTGTTCAGAGCAACCTGAAGTTACTCTGAAGCAACTAGGTATGTTAAAGCGGCAATTGCACTGTGTAGCAGAAATAAAGAATGATACTGGTAGAAGGCCTTTCTTCCACAGAGTTCAAAGCACTTCACAGAGAGGAGTCAGTGCATCATTCTCACTCCACGAACAGGGAAACTGAGGCAGGGAGCAATGAAGTGACTCATCCAAGGTCATCCCATAGGTCAGTGACAGAGCTGGGAACAGAACCCATGTCTGTTGAATCCCAGTTCAGTGTCTTGTCAACCGAATTGCACAAACAAGCATGGGGTGGGGAACAGGAAAGAGGGATGTCTCCTTCTCCTCAGCACTTCATGGGAAAGAAATTACTTTTGCAACTTTTTCACCACAGGTGGCCATAGGACTCTCACTGAAAGCACTGTGTGCCCAAGGAACTGAGGGAAGTGGGGAGCTCAGATCTGGATTAGTCTAGCAGTGGCAAGTTTGGGGGTTCTCTTTCTTCTAGCCTTGGAGTAATTGACTCCATGAAGAGGAAGAGGGACAGGAGCCTGAGGTTGACTCCTCATTCTGGGAAGAGGTGGTTATCATAAGGAAGGTGCACACAGCCTGCAAGGAGCATGAGACACAACAATGAGCTACTCTGAAACTGTCAACCAAATGGACTCTGGAATATCTGCCGGGGAACTAATTCCCTTTAAATTGATCAGGTTCCTTTTTCCCTGCTCACGGGGAACCATCTTGCATCATCTAAAAAGCAATCTGAAAAAAGGCAGAGTAAGTCACTGAACCACCAAAGGCATAGAAAATGCGGCATGAGTTAACTTTCTGAGGCTATAAGGGGGCTTTGGCCTGGTCCCAGATCAGCCTTCCTGCTCAGGATGAGAGAAACATGCCCTATTGGGCATGAACCAACACCAGCCTTCATGTACCATTCCCACCACAACAGGCCTTCATTGAGCATGTCCCTGCATTTCCTGGTTCCAGACAGGACAGAAAGTTCCACAATATGGCAGGCAAAGCTGTTCAGCTGGTGTTATCCAGAATTAGGATGCTACTGTGATGTGAGAAGAAAGCCTTTTTTCACAAAGTTTCCAGGACCAATACAATAAGTTTCCAACTTACATCTTTTAAGGGTGCCATTGCCTTCTCACAGTCATTCTCTTTAAGGGAAGTCCCCACAGTTTGAAGTCACTATGACAAAGCAAGTCTTTGGCCTGTTCCACAGACAGCAGAGCAGAGTGGCCACCTGGGCCATGGCCCAACCAACTTTTAGCACGTTAATTTAGCTAACTATGCAGTTAAAAATAGCTATACAATTTTAACTGGAATGACAATTGTGCATTTGTGGGTTATATAAATTAACATGCTAAAAGTTGGTTGGGCCATGACCTAGGTGACCCACCCTGTTCCATGGCCTATGGCCTGTTCACACTGGGATGTATGGTTCAAGTGGTCCAAAGTGTTTCTTTAAACCAGTTTTTTTGATAAAACAGCTTTCAGATGAGCTGGAGATATAAGTGATGGGCTGCAGAAAACCTTAATGTTTTTCTCTGACTAGATACAAGACCCCCATAAAACAGTGTAGGCTTCCTACAGCTTGGTTTACATAGCAATTCCAGTCAATTTTGAAGATGGTTTGGATTCCTGAGACAATTTCCCACCTGTAGACAGGTGCCTTGAGACAAAAGATGGGAAAGTAGATGCAGGATTGGGGGGCTTACAAAGGAAATGGGCAAGGAAAAGTCCTTGAGAAATGGGCTGGGGATCTAGTAGTTGCCTGAGAGCAGACACTCATAGACACTGGTGTTACAAGTTGATTAGACTTTTCGCTTCCTGGATCAGCCAGCTATTATGTTGCTTAATCCAAGGTTGATGAAGCTCTGACCCACTTGGTGGTTCCAAGAGAATTTCCCATTTCCCAGGCATTCGCTGGGATCAAAGCTACCCCCAGATATTACCCATTTGCTCCTCGGCAAACAGAACAGATTCTGATCACAAGAGCAAGGCTTCCCTTTTGTATGACATTCAAAAAAGTGCTCCAGCGGTGGCAACAACAATGGGAACAAGAGCTCCAGAATTACCACAATGTAGATCAATTACTTCCAGCAGCTGCATCCCACTAATCCCCCCCACACAGCCCTTGGTGCTTGGTGTTTTCCAAAGCCTTGCAAGGGGACAGCCTGCTGACTTAGTGACCAGTCTAATTCCAGCAGCAGGGGCCTGAGGAATGTGGCAGTCTCCTGTGCGCGTGCGTGCATACAACACCCGTTGTGCCCAATTAATTGTGGGGAGGAGATGGAACCCCAGCAAGAATAATTATCTCTGGTTATTACATGGCAAGTGGAAAGAGCCAGTATACAAACATTCACCTCCCTTTGCCTTCCCTCCGCCCTCCTGCCTCCTCCTCACAGGGTGTCACAGAAGTTAAAAGAAAACAAAAGCTCCAGGCCTATGAAAATGAAGCCAATGCCATCATAATAGAAGTCTCTGGAGCCCAGAGATATTATTCCAATCTTTCCGTCTCCAGGGATTATTGAAGGGGCTTCCTTCACTCTTGGCAATTCAGGTTCCTCTGTGATCCACCCCAGGTGGGCTGTTGGCAGGCGAACCAATGCCAGGCAGAAAGCAGGAAAGTGGTGGTGGGTGGATGTGGTGGGGGGGGGTCCCCTCTGTTTCTCCACTGCAGACAGTTTTAATCTGCAAGAAAACTCTTTGAATCCTGCCAAATCACAGAGTCCTGGGAGGGAGCACGCGCAGTGCCCAGCCCCTGTCTCACTGCTTTTCTTTCTAATTCTTACCAGAAACAAACAGAACGTACTGCTGAGCGAGGTCTGTCTAAGTCACTTGTGGGAAAGTGGGGCGGGTGCCGACATAAAGGGTCCTCAACTGTGTGTACTGGGGGTCTGCCTAGACGCATTCCAGGGTGTTGGGAGGGAGAGACCAGCCTGGCCTGCTGGCAGAGCAGAAGCAAAGGGAAGGAGAAAACAGGCTAAACTACTTAGTGGTTGGACAGAGCTGCTGCTCAGTGATCCACTGCAGCTTCTTTCAGTAGGCATAGTCCTAAGCAATTCTCTAGAAATTACTTTTCCAAGAAAAGCCTCCAAATGGGCCCTGATGCACCTCTGCCTGCTGCACTGACTCATCCTTTTGGTTGGCCTTTACCTGGCAGGGGAAACACCATGTATCTGGGTCCAAGAAGGCAGTTTTCCTTAAGCCCTCCTAGGGATACCTGTTCTTCTAGCATGGTTTAGTACCCACTGAGGTGTTGGGGCTTAATGCCTGTTTTATGGAAATGGGAGGCTCCTCCCTAGCTTGCAGCCATATGGCTGAGGGCAGGCAAAACTTGGGGGCAGCTGAACCCCAAGCCTCTAGGGTTGGGCCTGCATGTAAGATGCTTGCCAAAAGACATTGGAAATATCTGAAGCCCCTGGTGGGGGTGGAGGATGTTTGCAGTTGTAGGGCCATTTATGGTTCTAGACTGACTCATGGATTTGGATTTGATTTGACTGATTTTGTTTGGAACACGAAAAATTTCTTTAAAAAAAATGAACTTCTGCCTGCCAGAGTTTGCAGATAGCCTGGAACAGTAATTTTGAATGAGCTGTGATCTGCAGGTACCTGCCCTGGAGAATGAGATACCCTTGCAACCTTACGTGGCAGGTATTTTTAAGTGGCCA
This sequence comes from Crocodylus porosus, assembly GCF_001723895.1. NCBI lineage: Eukaryota > Metazoa > Chordata > Crocodylia > Crocodylidae > Crocodylus > Crocodylus porosus. The sequence continues at coordinate 2,274,397 of NW_017728923.1, forward strand.
CCTTCTAAGGGCCCTTTAAAACAGGCTGGCTTCTGTTTAAAAAATAACACTGACTGATGCTTCCTTCTAACCTTCAAACCCTAAACCTTTTTTCTGATGTGCCAAAAATTGTGTACAATTCACATTTCTTTGTTGATTTGTTTCCACATCAGCAAGTCTATGACTCAGCTGGGACCAGAAACTGTCATGCAACCAAGGAAATATATATATATGCTCTGAAGACAGACTGTTCCGGGAAAGTGGTGGGAGTTTGCCACTGTCAGCATCCAACCCAAAGAAATTCAATGAAGTGGAACCCAAAGAGTCCATCAGCACTTCAGTATAATAGGCCAGACTGCCCCTTGCATTATTCTGGGGAAACTACACCCTATTAACCTGAAACCCTGGTTTTGTAACATCCTTCATGACTGCTACCAAAATCTGGGGACTTCTGGCTGTGCCGTGACTAAATGCTGTAAGTGCCATGGTCACAGCACTGCTGCTCTGTCAGTGACACTGAACAGAAGAAGGACAAAGCAGTGGACCCTGCCCAAGAAGCTCCTGAGCCCCACTTCAGCCTGGATTCAGGTAGTCTGGATAGAAGAATGTCCCACATGAGGAAACAGATCCTACTATCCTGCAGACTGCGCTGAGAGCTGCCCCTTGTCCAGCCTACCCTGTCTCTGGGCTGGAGCTCGCTGCCAGCACTCATGGGGCTCAGCCTCCTCTGCCCACAGGCTCTCTCTGACCCTCCATCACAGCTGTGCTGTCTGGTGGGGACAGCTTCTCACAGCTCCTTAAGGCCTGGCCCCAACTAAGGTGGGGTCAGCTCAGCCAGGAAGTCCTAGAAGGGCAGGTGCCTGGGATGGACATGGTGGAGGATTCACATGGGGCTGCTGTGAGGGAAGCCCCACAACCTGGGTTGAGTGCAGGGAACTTCCCCGGCGGGCCCTCTGCCTTTAATTGGTGCTAATTGCTGCGTCTGTTCCTGCTGGCTGGCGAGATGTCATTGTTGAAAAGCACAGAGGGGAAGGCTGGAGGAGCTAATCCGGCTTTCAGCTGCTAAGCCCTTTGGAGGCGTGTGATGGAGGAGCTCTTTCAGGCCCCTTCACAGAGGGCACAAAGCCCAAGAGGGTAAAGGGAGAAAGAGGGGATGGAATCGACAGGAAAAACTACTTTCACACGGCACCTCCGTTAAGCCGCCTTTGTGTACAGGGTTTGTCAGGGGTGTTTTAAAGGGACAACGCTTCACTCCCTCCCCCTCCCAACTTTTCTTTTCTCTCATAGTGTTTATCTTTTCAGCCCCATCTGCCAAATGACTGACCCTGGTGGGGAGTGGGATGAGGAGGAGAAATCCCCTGGAAGTTTCTGTGGCTCACTGGGACGAATGGTGGGTGCTGGGTGAGGACCAACCCTGATGGAGAAAGAAATCACTCAGCCTTACTCCCCGCTGGCAGAATCAGGTGGGCACTCTGCTGCTTTCTGGCACATCCCTGTGTCCCATCAACCAGGCAAACAGTTCACTGATGGACCTGGAAACCCAGCCACTGGGGTATGGAAAAGTGCCCACAAAGTTCAGCTATTGAGCTGAACCTCTCAACTCTAAGTCTCAGCTATTTAACCCTCTAGCTCCTTGTGTTTGATGGATATTGGTACAAAGGAAATCTAGTCTCTCATGTAGGCAAAACTAGGTTGGGAAATTCCCTGGCACTGTGGAGCTAAACATAGTAACAGGATCTCTGGTGGACAGTCAGGCAGGGAAGACTAAGGGCTTCCTTAGAAAGTTTAGCCCTTTTACACTAAAACAGTGATAAAGAACCAGCAAGAGAGAAACACGGATCCCGTGCTGTAGGTGTATAAAAATGAGATCAATATTTTGGAGGCAGGAAGTTTTTGGTGATACCTTTTATTGGACCAGCTGTATAGTTTGGAGAGATGTTAGACAAGCTTTCAACACAAAGTGCCCTTCCTCAGGTCTTCATGCCCAAAAGCTCATCTCACATCTCTCCCACCTGTACAGTTGGTCCAGTAAAAAATATTATCAAAAATTCCTGCCTTGCATATATTTCCTAGACATTTTTTGCATGCATTTCATGGCTACAACCTCACTCCAACACTAATTAAAATCCCTCCACCCCTACCCCAGAGCACATGTACCGGGGTGCTCTGTTTATGGCACCATGTACAGGGGTACATGTGCTCTGGGGTAGGGGTGGAGAGATTTTAATTAGAGTGGTACTCAGGAGCCACTCTAATTAAAATTCCCACAGCACCACATGTATTCAGCATCCCACATTTCAAAATGGCAATGTGGTGCTTTAACTAAAGTTTATTTGACAAGCTTTAGTTAAAGTGCACCCACAGCCATTTTGAAATGCAAGGATGCTGAATACACGAGATACTGGAGCACTCTGATTGGAACACTCCAGCAGACTTGGTTAATCAAGTCTGCTCTGATCCGCTCTAATCAGACTGCGTCGGAGTACGTGTAAAAGTGTCCAATGATACTTTGATTTATTATGGCCTGCGGAAAATGCAAGGAGTTTTCATTAAGGTTGATCAATTTTTCCTAGTTTAAGAACCTATTTCAGACCTTGGTCTACCTGAACTTCCCCCTTGCACTCTGAACCATCCCAGACTGGATCTCTACCTGAGGCTGGGGTGAGGGAAGAGTTCAAATTTCTTTGTGTTTTGAAAGTGTTAAAAAAATTGATTCTTTTCAAGAATGGAGAGAAAATATACTAGTTGATACATTTTCAGAGTCCAGTTTTGAGACACCTTCACAAAATCAGTGTCCTCTTTTGACCTGTTGGTTGTAGGTCCTTATAAAAATACTTATGATATAATGCTTTTAATAGAAAGGTGGGGTTTGACTTGGGAGTTAAGTATAAAAACTAACAAACCTGTCCAATATCTTGTACACTATTAGCCTCTATAGCCAATTAAAGACACGGTCCTTTTGTTTCGCTTTCATACTCCTGTGGAAGTCAGGGCTGCATCCTAGACCTAGGTAGGAATCAATTTTCCTGTTCTGGAAGAGTTATGCCATTTTGACATTTATTTCTCCACCTGGAACTAAAACAAAATACTAAAATCTAAAAAATTATCCTGAAAAAAAAATCAGATCAGGTCAGCTGTAACCTAAATTAAATTAAAAAAACAAAACAAAAAAAACTTATTTCAAACCTGAAAGGTTTTGTTTAGAACATGTTGAACTGGGACATTTTAAATATGTCAACACTTTTTTTCATTTTAATTTTGCAAACCCAGTGACTCACCAAAACCCACCCTTCCTCGCACATAGCTTTGGTTTCAACAAATCAGCATTTTCAACCAAAAAAAAAATCTATGGAAAAGTCCCAGCCAACCCTACTGACTTCTGACTTCACTCATACCAGCGTAACACTGGTGTAATCTAATATCCTGTACTAAAATAAATCCCTCATTATACCACATAACTAAGAGCAGGATCCAGCCTTGAGCAGTTTTTGTGCTGTAAAGTGCCATGTTTGATGTTTATGGCACCATATTAACAGTAAACAATGATAATAAACTTTTCAGGACAGTTTGTCACTTTTGCTACTAGCCAATTCATGGACTAACCCCAGACCTTTGCCACTGGAAGTCCCTCCCCTTGTTGGTCCTCCCCTCCCCCCCACAATACTCCTTTTGGGAGGGGGGCTGCCATCTTAGAACCAGAAAAAACCCAAATCATGCACTATAAGTCAAACACCTACTAGAACATACTTTAATTTTATTACAAAAAAAATTTGTCATGATTTGTGATTGTTTACTGTACATAGATGTGATTGCATAATAACTGAAAAATAAAGTGTCACTTTTATAGTGTGTGTGTGTGGTGCAGTGTGGAAGTGTGTGGGACAGTTGTGAGAGGGTGTGGCTGTGTAGGGGGCATAGGGTATGCTGGGCTGTACGTATATGTCGGTGGGGGATGTGGGGACAGGGTGTGGGTGTGTGGGGTGTGAGGGAGGGTAGAGGGTGTGGGGACTCCCTCCACACTGCCCCCATGGTGTGCAACCCCCACTACCAACAGCAGCAGCAGGAGGCGGGGAGGTCAGGGCACTTGTGCCTAGTGCAGGCGCCCAATGGGGCATGGCTCCAGCCAGCGCTTCACATGTGGAAGGAGCGGAGCCTGCCCTATCGCAGGGGCTTCATGCCATGTGCCCACAGTGGGGAAGCCCCGCACTGGAGCCTGCTCCTGCCCTGCTCCCTGCTGCACCAATTTTTACACTCTGCTGGGAGTGGAGGGAGCCCTGCTCCTGGCTTCCCCATGGAGTCCAGCGCAGGGGTTCCCCGCTGCGAGTGCAGGCATATGGCACAGAGCCCCTGCGATAGAAACAAACAGGCAGGCTGTGTGGGGGTGTGCTCCTCGCCCCCAACACAACACTGGCCACCTCTATTGCACACTCCACACTTGCAGCAGGGAAGCCCCACACTGGACTCCTTGAAGAAACAGGGGGTGGGGCTCCCTCCACTCCCTGCAGAATGTGGGGACCTGCACAGCAGGGAGCAAGGGAGGCAGCAGGCTCCAGCACGGGACTACCTCGACTGAGAGTGCTGGAACTGCAGGCATGCATTGCAGAGCCCCGGCAATAGAGCAGGCTCCACCCCCTCCTTCCACGCAGCGCTGGCCAGAGCCACACCCCACCAGGCGACTGCTCTAAGCAGGAGCGCCCTGACCTCTCCACCTACTGCTGCATGCCATAGGGAGAATGTGGGGGGGTCCCTACACCCCTGCCTCACATTCACACCCTGTCCAGCTGAACTCCGCACTCCTGCTGCCCCTCTGCTGCCCCGAAGAGGGTGGGAGCAAGGCCCAATAGGATATGTTGGGGGGCTGTACACATGGAAGCCTCATTCCCATCCTCATGGGTGGAAGGGCTGGGAAGGGTGCAATTCTTTGTGGGGTGCTGTGGGCCGTCTGAAAGTGCTTGGTGGGCCGCATCTGGCCCACGGGCTGTATTTTGCCCAACCCTGATCTACTGGTACCCTGAAACATAATGAAGAAGCAAAAAAAAAAAAATTACTTAAGTTTATCCAACCTCTAAAGTATGTGGGTTTTCTGTTAGTTGTAGGTGTCAACCAAAAGGTGTGTGGGATGGTAGAAGTTCTTAATTTGTCCAAACCTAATCAGTTTCTCTCTTGGAGATCCCAAGAAGCAGAACAGTGAACTAGATCTATCCCTGGCAAGACTCTATTGGCCACTACAGACACCAGGCCAGCGGGAATTATATGGACAGAGAGAATGCTGTCCCACTGCATCTCTCCTTGTTTTCCTGAAAGACTTCCCAGCTGTTGGTTGATTGCGGTTGGGAGGGGAAGAGGGGAATTCTTACCTAAGCATTCATTGGCCTCTCTGGTGTTGGCCCTCTGCCATGGCCGATCATAATGGAAGGGTTTGCAGCGGTCACACTCAGGGCCCTCAGTGTTGTGCTTGCAGTCACAGACCAGCTTGTCCTCCTTGTCTTTCACGCAACGGGAGGCATGCCCATTACATTTGCATCGGCCTCCGACCTGAAGCTCACCCACTGCATAGTAGTACGGAGATGAACTGGTGCCACCATCCTCCTCATCGTTGTCTCGACCTCCCTTATCCCGGAACACATGCGGACGACTGAAGATGACCCGGATGTCTGTGGCTGTCACCCAGTCCTGGAGCACAGGACTGTTGTCAAAGTCTTGGGCAGAGGGTCGTCCATCCAGGGTGCTGAAGGCAATGAGGCCCCCAGTGAGTGGATAGAGGTCTGTCTGCCCATCAGTGCATAGTGCCTCCTGCTCATTCTGTTTGGTGACAGTGGCTTTGTTGGGTTTGCCATAGATCTTACGGCACTGGGAGGAGTAGTACTGGTAAGGCACCCAGGTTTTGCCATAATCCATAGATTTAAAAATGGCTGTTGATTCAGGACGAGGGGAGCAAAACTGCAGGCTCACATAAACCACCTCGAACTTCTTGCCCAGGGAGAGAGTAAGGGTGATGTTTTGTGGTGAGTGGTGGAGCATCTCAGAGCGCCAGCAGGTCATGTTGGCAGCAGTGTTGAGATCAGTGAGGTAGGAGGGTGGGTGTGCCTTGCGAGGGTCTGATGCATTGCAGTGGCGAGTGGGGGGCTTCCCACATGTACTGGATGCCTGCACTTCCTTTCCAAATGCAGCGTTGACAAACTCAGGGATGCAGCGCCGAGGGGCACCGTTCTCATCATAGCATGGGTCAGGGGGAGTCTGCTGACCTACAAAGGGGTTAACTGTCTGGGTCAAGCCAAACACACAGGCAGTGAGAAGGAGTCTCAAGAGCTGCTGCAGATCCATCCTTCCCAAGGAGAACGCTCCGAGGCACGGCACAGAAGCCAAATCCTCCCTAAACAAAAAGCAAACAAGCAATGAATCACCCGCTACAACTCATGTGAAACCCTGTTTCAGAGGCAGAAAGGCAGAGGCAAAGCCTGTGTTTGGAGGCTGGCAAAAGGGCAGTGCTGGTGTCAGCTAGCCAGAAATACATGGATCTGATTAATTGATCGTTTGCTATTGGCGGTATTGGTCAGCATGCCGAAGGCTATGTCTGAAGACAACTCGCCTCAGGGGAGGGGTGTGTGGGGGGGGGTGCTTCTAGCTCAACTGTAACTTATTGGGATTCTCTGCAGGGATGAGGGCAGCGTTCTTTGTTTGGGACATTTCATTGATATTTACACCCCTACTCTGGCCCCCAACTTTTTCTCAAGGAGAAAGAACAAAGAGCTAGGAAGACAGACAGGCAGGCAGACAGCATAAGAGACCACGGTCTAAGGAAGAAAGACTGGCCTTATGGTTAAGACAATAGGCTGGGATTCAGGCAACTTTGGATTTTTCTCTAGCTCTGTTACAAACTAGCTCTAGGACATCAGACAAGTCACTGAACCTTTCTGTGCCTCTGTCTCCCATTGATAAAATGGTAATAAGTAAAGTTACATCCTTGGGTGGAAAGTGGGGGGAAGGGTGGGGAATTGCCAGGCTGACATTTCTAGGACTCTTTTTGAGAGCCAGTTATTAAAGGGGTTAGAACACTGCTGAATATTACTAAGAGGAAAAGAAACAGTCAATAAGAGAGAGTGCTAACTAATACATATATTTTGGCCATACTTGTATACTCTATTTTAAGTATATTTACAAATATGGCTTGTGAAACTAGGAGCTTCTAGAGTATACATGGTACAGAAAGGAGGAGCTCTTACTTACTGGGAACAGGGAAAGCTGGATGCTACCCCTGGCTCTGCCAGAAGCCTGCTGCATGACATTGGGCAAAGCACTCCTCTCCCACAGACTCCCGCTTGTCTGTGCCTTAGTTTCCTCATCTGTAAAATGGGCATGATAATACTACTCTACATCTCTAAAGTATACTGGAACCTATACATGAAACATACTCCTTAAGAACTATGCATGGTAATTATTAATTGATCTGTTATTGCACTCCTTCCTGTCTGAGTGCCTGAAATGCATTTTAAGCATCTCTACACTCATGGACTGTGTCACTTTATGCTCAATGGCTTATCAAGGCAGTAGAGGCTTGGTTGACACTACAAAGTCTTGGCATCAGCAATTTGAGTGCATCCAACCCTAATGAACCTCAATAGCAGTAGGACCCTCCTTTTTGCCACTTCTCCTCAGTGGAGCAAGGCTTCTGCTGCCATCCATAGCTGGCAAAAGGCATGTGTAGGTCATTCTTCTGCTGGCTGCCATGGTCCCTTCTGCAGCTGGTGCTTTCCCAGGGTGTGGTTCACACTCTGGTAGTCAGCTGTTGTAAAGGAGTTGTGTGAATGCTCCAGAAGTACATACATGGCTGTATGTGGATGTTGGGAGCTACTGTTCCCTGCCAAAATTGCTGCATTGAGCAGATCAGAGTGGACAAAACCAAAGTCTTTTTGAATTGAACAGAAGGGGAGTTAGCTCATCAGCAGTCCCATGGATGAGGCAGCTCAGGCTCCACAGCAGCAGCCTGGGTGCAATAAGAAGACTCAGCATGCTTTGCATGCTCAGCCAAGTTCAGCACTCCCCTGGCATCACACCAGCATCAACCTTCAATTATTCCAGCCCATCAGGTGTCTCTCTCAAAGCATGGCCACATCAGCCAAGTGTCACGGGTTACATCAGTGTCTTGGCCCATGACCTGGTGGCTCAGGGTCAGCGATCGCCTCTGATCTGTCCTCCATCGGAGGTCTATATTGAGCAGATTCTTTTTGGTGTTGGGTGGTGGAACCAGAGCTTGCTCCATCCACTCCATGCATTGATCTGGTATTTCAGTTCTTCCAGGACCAGTGCAAAAAAAAAAAAAAAACCGGAAAAAAAAAAATGTCCCCCAGAACAATGAGTTCCTACCTCACAGGGTAAGAATCCTGAGATTTAATTAGCCCCTAATGCCCCCAGTAGGGAGCCAGGCAGCTTCCAAACTGTGCATCCCACATTAAAGGCTGAGGGGGAGGTGTGAACATGTTGGGGAAGATCAGAGCCCAACAGACAGCCATCCTCTGAGAGTGCAGGACTTGTTTCCACCTACTGCAAAGCCAGGGCCAGAGTTTATTCTCTGAAAGGGACTTTCATTAAAAAAATCCCACCCCCCAGTACCTTTCTCCTGCCTTTGATACGCCTGAGAGTTGTCCATAATTAGGCCAGTCCTACGCTCAACTTTTTGCCAGTCTTGAAGTACTGTCAGCGAGGGGTGGGATTTCACCACATTTTTATACAGGCAAAATCCCTGGTGTAGCTTCAGTTATACTGACAAAATAGTGCTTCTTTTTATGGAGTTCATGGACCTGTCATAAGCTGTAATGGCAAAATCAGGGGTTTATCCTGAAAAGCTGTGTCTGCATAGGAATACAAGCATGCAGGAATGAAGTCAGGAAGGCCAAAGCACAATTGGAGTTGCAGTTAGCAAGGGATGTGAAGGGTCACAAGAAGTCTTTTTTACAAGCATGTCAGTAGCAACAGGAGGATCAAGGAATGTGTGGGTCCCTTACTGAACTGGGGAGGCAACCCTGTGATAGAGAATGCAGAAAAAGCTGAAGTGCTCAATGCCTTTTTTGCTTTCACCCTCAAAGGCAAGGTCAGCTCCCAGACTACTGCACTGGACAGCACAGTTTGGGGAGGAGGTGAGCCCTCAGTAATGAAAGAACAGTTTAGGGACTACTTAGAAAAGCTAGATGTGAACAAGTCCATGGGGCTAGATGGGATGCACCTGAGGGTGCTGAGGGAGTTGGGTGATGTAAATGTAGAGCCATTGGCCATCATCTTTGAAAACTCATGGCAATCAGAAGAGGTCTCATATGATTGGAAAAGGGCAAACATAGTTCCCATATTTAAGAAAGGGAAAAAAGGAGGATTCAGGGAACTACAGACCAGTCAGCCTCATCTCAGTCCCTGGAAAAATCATGGAGCAGATCCTCAAGAAATCCATTTCTAAGGACTTGGAGGAGAAAAACTTGATTAGGAACAGTCAGCATGCATTCACCAAGGGCAAGGCATGCCTGACCAACCTGATTGCCTTCTGTGATGACATGACTGGCTCTGTGGATGCAGGGAGACTGGTGGATGTGGTGTACCTTGATTTTAGTAAGGCTTTTGATATGGTCTCCCACAACATTCTCACAGGCAAGCTAAGGAAATACAGGGTGGAGGAATGGACTGTAAAGTGGATAGAAAACTGGTTGGAGCATCAGGCTCAAAGGGTAGTAATCAATGACTCAGTGTCTTGTTGGCAGCCAGTATCAAGTGGGTCAGTCCTTGGGCCAGTTTTGTTCAATGTCTTCATCAATGACCTGGAAGATGGTATAGAATTCACCCTCAGCAAGTCTACAGATGACACCAAGCTGCGGCTAGGGTTCAGAGTGACTTAGACACATTGGAGAACAGGGCAAAAAGAAGTCTCAAGAGGTTCAACAAGGACAAGTGCAAAATTCTGCACTTAAGATGGAAGAATCCCGTCCACTGGTACAGGCTGGGGACTGACTGTGTGGGCAGCAGCTCTGCAGAAAAGGACGTGGGGATTACAGTGGACAATAAGCTGAATCTGAGCTAGCAGTGTGCCCTTGTTGCCAAGAATGCTAATGGCATGCTGGGCTGCATTGGAAGGTGTGCTGCAAGTAGGTCGAGGGAAGTGATTATTCCCCTCTATTCAGCACTGGTGAGGCCAGATCTGGAGTACTGTGTTCAGTTTTCAGGCCCCCACTACAGAAAGGATGTAGAGATAGTGGTGAAAGTCCAGCAGAGGGTGACAAAAATGGTGAAGGGGCTGGGGGGACATGACTTATGAGGAGAGGCTAAGGGAACTGGGTTTATTTAATCTAGAGAAGAGGAGACAGAGGGGATTTTAATAGCAGCCTTCAACTACCTGAAGCAGAGTTTGAAAAAGGATGGAGCTAGACTGTTCTCAGTGATGGCAGATGACAGAACAAGGAGCAATGGTCTCAAGTTGCTGAAAGGGAAGTTTAGGTTAGATATTAGAAAGAGTTTTCTCACTAAGAGGGTAGTAAAACACTGGAAGAGGTTACCCTGAGAGCTGGTAGAAAGAATCTCCATCATTGGAGGTTTTCAAGACCTAGCTAGACAACGCCTTGGCTGGGATGATCTAGTTGGGGATGGTCCTGCTTTGAGCAGGGGGTTGGACTAGATAACCTCCTGAGGTCCCTTCCAACCCTAATTTTCTATGATTCTATGACTTACTAAAGAGTCACCGCATAGCTGAAGCTCCAGTTTTCTGCAGTATGTTAGTTATTATCTGGGCTTTTTTAAAACATGACAGGCAGACTCCAAGGCTTAGAAACTCCTGCTAAAATCTTCTAGTGTTGCTACTTCTTGTTTAGCTGCATCACTTATCAGGGTGGGGGTGGTCCTAGTAAAGACAAGGCTCCATGTTCCTGCTGGTGTTTAAATTATAGTGTGGTCTAACTCTCATCTAGCAAGGAGATGAAAAAGCCAACAGATGCCAGCAGTTCATCTTCATAAGCCCTCTCAAAGGAGGTAAAGGAATGAAAATCCTGTTTTGTTTTGTTTTTTGAGTGAGCATAAACAAGCACACATGGACAGTGACATTTTGTGAACAGAAACTGCCTTTCCAGGATTATGGTTAGTGACCATTAAACAGACCAACACAGCTCTGGGTACTGCTGCTGCCTACAATCTGTACGGCATTCCCTGTTATTCTCTGGAACCGCCGGATAGAATCAACAGAACTCTTTCTATTCCCCTGAGGTTACTGGGCAGAGAGATTTGGGATGGAAAAATCCATGTCCCCCAAGCTGAAAAGAACAAAATCCATTGGAAACAAACTTCCCAGCTACTAAGAGGATATGACCAACAGGACCCATTCTATATTGGTTACACTGGCACAAATCTAGACTAAATTATTAAGTTATTCTGGCTTTACACTTATGTAGCCGAAATCAACAGCAGGTGTCGATAAAAGAAAGAGAGAAAGAAATCTCAGTGCTAAGAGTTGGATTCTTCTACCCAATACCCCCAAATAACATGGTCTTTATGATGTTAGGTCATTCCACTCCTCCATCGTTATCACTTGAAGATGTAGTGCTGACTCTAAAGGTGTAGCAGGAGGATTTTTGTATCTAGGCTGTTTAAAAGGAGACTGTCTCATGAAATATTGGGACAAGAAGTAACCATGGCACATCCCCATACCTGGAAAGATGGTACTGTGCCAGGGAACTTATTGCTCACTTCTGTCAAACTTGGACTCTTTCCTCTGAAAAGAAGTTTCATGGAAAATTAAATGAACTCAGCAGTCCATGCCAGCTGGGTGAGATGAGTATGTATTTGCAATAACAGGGACTGAAACAGGGATTCTCTTTTGGCAGATTCATTAAGTACAGCCCAAGAAAGACATCCCAGCATGCCCTTAGCTGGCTGGGGTACACTATCCATTGATGAATCTTTACACCAGCCTGGAGAATAAACCAAATCTCCATCTTGCCAATTCCGTGGGAGTTTTAGAGTTTCTAATACTAAACATATTAGTATTTATCCCTTCATTCTACCCTGGAGATGCAGTAGAGCTTCTCTCCTTATTTCTGGCTTGTATAACTTATTGCACAGCTCACCTAGGTTCTCACTTCTTTCTGAAGAATCAAGGACTGGCCAGGGCCTGACCTACTGTACTGGATGGACAAACCTGGATCTAACACAGCAAGTCTGCTGCTCCTAAGTTACAGAGAGCCCCTTCACCTTCTCTGAGCCACTGTTCCTGGCTTCACAGTCACTTACTCCCTCTGAAGAAGGCAGCAGGGCTGAGAGCCAATTTCAAGTCAATTGGGATATTTCCTTTGAAGGAAGGAGCTGTCAGTTTGGAAGACAGCTTGTTCTTTTTACCACCAAAACCACTAATAGTCTAAGAAGCTCTTCCCTTTCCATCCATGGCACAACCATGCAACTGACTACTTTGGAAAAAAACAGTCCAGGTGCAAGAATACCAACCATCCCTACCCAGGGAAGGAGAGGCAGCAGGGAAAGGGGTCTCACCACCAGGCTAGGGTCCCCACCAGACTCATTCCTGGACTTGTCATCTATTTACCAGCTCTTTAAAAGACAAGCCATTAGCAGAGGTCTTCATCTTTGGGTCTCTAGTTTCTAACAAGTTATTTTTTATAGCTGTTGGGTGAAGGAGGGGTAATGCAAGAAATCCTTCCAGGTAATGCCCCAACACATGACTGGGGGCTTGTCAACTGATACACATTAAGACTTAGTATTTCTATGGGGCCTTCCCAGTGGAAATCCCAAAGCATTCATGAACTCAGCATAGGACTGGTCTGTATCCTTAAACATGTTTTACAGGCATGGTAACTGAGATGCAAAGAAATCAAACCTCTGCTTTGAAAGAGGCCTCCTGGCAGTCTGTAACTGAGTTGAGAGAGAGGGATGTCTCCTTGCTCTAACTATGAAGATTAATGAGAGGCAGTTAGCTATGTTAGTAGATGCCAACTGTCTATGAAGACTAATGAGGCCCTAAACAACTTGGCTGAAATCACCAGGAAAGTCTGAAGCATGGCCTGAACCAAGAACCAGAATACCAAACTCTGGAGAGAACTGTTTCTACATCCCAGTCTCAGAGAAGAAAATGTTCACTGGAGGTGGGGTGGGGCAGAACCAAGTTCCCAGCACAGCCTGTTGGGGGCTGGGAGGAACAGACTGTCACAAATTCTCTCAGGTAGCAAGGAAAAGAAGAGACATCTTTTCATTTTGGATTTGGTTAGGAGACAGGGCTTTGGATGGGAAGATGGATTAAGCCAATAACCCATGAAGTCCCTAATTCAGGTCAGGAGCTAAGAAATGTCAGATGTTTCTGGTGCCCTTTCCCTGCCTCCAGCTTCACCCTTCAGAGAGACTGCAACAGTATTTGCTGCTGGTATACATTGCCACACAGATCCATCACTGTATCACCAGTCACTAAGAGATTTATAGCTCTGGAGGTCAGAAGAGACCACAGGGAACATCTAGTATGACTTCTTGTAACACCTCACATGATGGAAAAACTGACCATATTCTAACCTGGCCCTGAAGGCCAAACTCCTGTGGACAATTTTATTGCATAACTCACAATCAGTCCACGTGTGACAATCAGTCCATACACCAGTATATGTCCACTGCAGAGCACAGCAAGAAAGGAAATTGAACTGTGTCAGCTGCATGTAAGGAGGCAGCAGTGGTGAGCAATGACAGGTTGAAAGGAAGTAGAGAGATGACCAGGTTCCTTGCCTGCTCCTTTCTAGGGCATTTTAACATTTGTGGTTTCATTTTTGTTTGTAATTTTTAAAAGCTGGAGCAAGTTTGCAAAGAAAACATCATTTCAGGGGAAAGGTTGCTGGAGTGTTCTGCAAAACCCTTCCAACCTTGAGTCCTTTCAAGTGAAGTTTTAGTCTGACTGTATGAAATTAATGCTTTCCTCAGCAAACACACTCATCGCTGCAGGACTGCCCTGAAGAAATGCTGGAGACGTGCATGCCAGCCACATGGCATAGAACTGAGAAGGCTTGTGCCCCAAAATTCCTGTACATTAAATATCCAGTCTTCTAATCTCCTATTGTTAGGCTCTTCAAGCCAATATATTTGTCTGTCTGCCCCATGCGCGTGTGTGCATGCACTCTCACACATACATACATACACTGGACCCTAATGCAACTCAGCAAAGCTCATCTTGCCAGTATGACTTATCCTGATGAGCAATTTACCAGGTCTCAGTGAGCCAATAATTTACACTGATGTACCCAGGTTGGTATTGCTACAGTGCAAATGCAAACATGCTACGTGAGGGGAAGCCCCTAGTCTCTCTACACTTTTTCTCCCCTAATTCACTGAATGCTTTATCAAGCATTTCCTGGTGCTGCTGCCCTTATGTTTAAGGAGCTGGCGGCTGGTCTCTCTAAACGGCCAAGTGCATCTCATTTTAGCCTGCTTATTACTGAAACCAAGTAGTGGAGGCCTGAGTTGCAGCTGCATGGGGATCAAACACCAAGAGCACAGTGGAAGAGAAGAAACACACTAACACTGCCTGTAATAAATATGACAGGCAGTCCTAAATGTATAACAGGGTGGTTGGTCAACCAAATGATTTCCAGGGGGAAATGCCTGGTACGTGCCAGAGATAAGAACTGCAATACATTCTGTAGCATATCAGTAACCCACAGCTGCTTGGTCTCTTTTATAATCAGCCTTGGCCAACATAATCAGTCTCCCCCTACTTAAAACAGAGCATCAATTACACTAGGCTCATACCTCCCTTTAAATACCACCTATTCATATCATGACTTGAATGGTCCTGCCCAACACTGGAATTGTCTGTTACCTGAGGGAGGGAGTTGTGTTCCCTTCAGGCTGCACCATCAGCTGCCTGGCAGTTCTACACATGTCCAGAGCCCTGCTGAGATTCAGATAAGAGGAGAGAAAAGCCCCAGCAGAGAGAGAGTCCTTGACCCTGCTGATCTCCATCTGAAGCTCTGATGGGAGGGGCACGATGTTGTGGTTGCTCCTGTTCTGTCCAGTGTGCACTGGGAACTGTCCAGCAGAAAAGCACACAAGATCAGTGCTGAATCCTAATCTGAGGACACTGGAGAGTACCATCAGCTGCTCCTCCACACTGCTAGGAGACCTTCCCTTTTGCAGATACCACACCATAGCACCTGGACATGTGAGTGACCCCCCACATACCTCCATCCTGCCCAGTAGCAGAGAAGCCCTGTCATAACTCACAGTGCTGGCAGAGAGCTGTGAATGGAAGATAGTTAGCACAAACCACTTCTTATTGGTCTCTGTGCATTGTGCTGCTCCTTTTCTCTTCCTGCATACTAGCCAGGCAGCCACCACTGCAGTGTGAGCATGCAATGCCCATCTGTGTTTTCAGGCCACTGGTACTGACCTGCCTGGAGGAAAGGTCCTTTGACACTGGATGGCCTGGAGAAAGTCCAGAGCTTGCAAAGAGTCTCTGCCTCTTCTACCTGACTGTCATCTCCCCTGCTGTAATCATGCTCTTTCCTTTATGCTGCCCCAATTTGAGATGCTCACTGATCATGATTCAACACTCAGTTAAATCTGTTTCCAGACTAAAGGTCCTCCTTGCCCTACTGACCCCTCAGTCTAGCCAGCTTAGGGAACACCACTCCCTGTCACAACTGCATGCAAGGGGGTGATGTAACCAGCACTGCATCTGGCTGCCACTGAAACCCCAGCCTGCTTGCCCAGGCATTCATCCACAGTGGGGTTAACAGGTGCAACAGCTAGTATGAGTTCAGAGAGAAGGACTCAAACTCAGTCCCCCTGGAGTCATAGCAAGATGCCTAAACCAGTCACTGCACCCCATACCCACACTAAAGGGAACCTGCTTAAAAAATAGAGCAACAACATTTGCTTTGTTTCTCCAGATGTGCATCACTCTGACTCACAGAGAGACCCCTGCTCCCAGCGTACCTTTCATTCCACAGAAAGCACTCCCTGCAAAACCCCATTAAGACTTTGCCCTGTTAATCTGTGGACCACAACCTAAACACACACAGCTGACACTGCTATCCCAGAGGGGAACACACCCAACCCACATACAGAGTCAAGCCTTCCATCTGGTGGGGACAGACTCCAAGATACACACAGAGTTCTTCCCATTGTGCCAGTAGGAGACACTCTCATATATGGATCAGCCATTCATGCCAAAAAGAGAAACCCAGAAGATACAGAATACTCTCCGCACAGTTCCACCAACAGACCCCACTACACAAAGCTCCTTCATCTATCCTCTGAGGAACCCCAGCACAAACACATACACATATACAGATGCTTAAACAATGATGACAGTAATAGTAACACCAACGACAATCTGAATAGATTCTAATAGAAAATTCCTGTACATGATTACCGTGTCCCCAAATGACATTATCAGAATTACCAAATATTGTATTATAAGTCCAAGTAATTGTGACTAACTGGATGGTTTCGTGAAAACAAGGCATGAAGGATGGTCTTGTATGTAAAGCACAAGTTCCTGAGTGATCCTGGGCAGGTCACTTAGCCTCCTTGTAGTGTGAGTTCCACTCTGTAAAATGGAGATAAATCCTCCCTTCCTTGAGGCTGTTTTGTCTCACTATTGCAAGTGCTTTGGGACAGGGACTGTTTGTACAGCACCTAGCACAGTGAGGCCTTAATCTCAGATGGGTTCTTTAGCAGCACCCATAATATTATTAGAAAAGGGACTAGTGAGAACATTTGGAAGACAGAACCCATTAGCAAACACAGTTAGCATGTGCACACTCCTGTGAAAAACACCAAGGACATGAGCATCTCCTTCTGACATGCAATATCACTGTCAAACCAGAAGCTTGCTCTCCAGTTCCACATGGAAAGTATTATGTCTCTTTACCTCAAGAGAGCAAAGGGCCATGTATTTGCTAAGTAACATAACTGATATAGGCCTGGATGGGACCCACTTCAAAAAAATTTCTCTGAGGAGATGAGAGAGAAAGAAGTATACAAAAAATTGCTAGAAAGCCTGATCTGCTGCTGAGCTGCTTCTACTGGGAGAAGCAGAACACCCGCATCTCCCACTGATGTCAGTGGGAGCTGCACTCACTCTTTTTGGAGGTCTTCAAAAGGAGACTGGATGCACACCTTGCTGGGGTTATTTGACCCCAGCGGTCTTTCTGGCCCAGAGCAGGGGGGCTGTACCTGATGATCTCAAGAGGTCCCTTTCAGCCCTGAACTTTGTGAATATGTGTGTGAATCTTGCCTGGAATAAATTCTGCTCAGAAGAGTAAAATTAGGAGGCTGTTAAATATTGTGCCTGATAATTACACAGACGCACAAAAGTTCAGGGCTGGAAGGGAAATCATGAAATCATCCAGTTAGTCACAATTACTTGGACTTATAATACAATATTTGGTAATTCTGATAATGTCATGAGATCATCAAGTCCAGCACCCCTGCTTTAGGCAGGAAAGACTGCTCAGGTCAAATAACCCCAGCAAGGTATGCATCCAGTCTTCTTTTGAAGATTTCCAGGGTAGGTGCCTGCACCACCCTTGCTGGGAGTCACTCATGTAATCAGGATCAAGCCTAAAATTCCTGCAAGATCAGATGACTGGGAGTGCCCAGGATCAGGTCCTTGGCATTTAAAGGGTTTTAGGGTAACACTAGCAATCTGCTGGCAAAACCCCATCCTTAGCCTGTTAGACCAAATTTGGACATCACAGGAGCAAGCAACAGAATTGCTGCTCGTGTTCTGTTAGCATTTGGGAATCTGGCTTCCACTCTGATTCTCCTGGCTGGGTTGGCACAGCACTGGAAAATACAGAGGCATGTCCCAGAGACAGACATGAGCAACAATGGATTAGTGACAGCCACAAGAGATACAGCACTAGAAACCAGCTACTACTTATAACAGGGCCAGCTGGTGTAACCTGGCATTGAGCCATTGCCTTGCATGGAGCTCTGCCCTTTTACACCAGTTGAGGATATGACCCAATATGGACATGTTACTCAGAGCAGTGTGAAAGCCCAGACTGTGGTTGGTCCTTGCTGTAGATCTTAAGGGGCACAAAGAGCCATTCACCCATTTTCTCATTAGCACAGCAGCAGCCCCTATTGTACAGCGAGGGACTGCCTTCTGCTAGGGTTAATGCTGTCTGGAGCTGAGCTCAACCCCAGGCCTGACCTTGGCCCTGGGGCAGCAGAGTGGCTCTCAAGGAGGCAAACATTTCTTGCCCTTTTCTCTTGTTTTATCTGCTGTCTGACTCATGCTGAGTAAACATTTTCTCTCCCTTCCACAGGGACAGATGTTTCTGGGACTCCCTTCTCAGGAGCCTATGAGGCTGAAAAATCTGGGAGAGTGGAAGCAGAGCCTCAGGAGTTTTGTGCTGAAACTCGGGCTGCAATTTTGGTGGCTGCTTCTGCAGATCAGTCATGTGTCAGCTGACGACCCAGCCTTTGCAGAGTAATGTATCAAAGTTACAGAGGCACCATATGAATGGAAATCATTATTGTCATCATCCCAGAGGGAGGGACCACACACGCACACACGCTCCACACTGAACTCACCCCATTTTCCCACTGAAAGAGATCTGGGCCCTGTGGTCTCTGTGGGCCTCACCTCTGTATTAAAGATGAGGGCAGCTGCAATCTGCTCCATTTTATGCATATTCAGTGTGACCCAAGGGCTCCTGGCAGGTTGCCAAAGAGGCCTTTGATAGGAGGGGAAAACTGGGCACTCTGCCCCCTCCCTCCTTGATTAAAGTGTCAAAGGGAAGCTGGTGCTCGTGCATAGTGCAAAGTGCCCGAGCCTGATCTTTCTTTCACTGCTGTAAGCTGAGAGTAATGACAATGAAATAAGTACAGCAACACTGGTGCAGCAGTACTCTCAGGGCATAGCCAGGCCCATATACATTAACAAACACTTCCCAAGGAAATTGCAGAGCTCTTGAGCTGATCAGACCCTCCTTGGTTTAGGGGCATAAGGCTGCTTCCCAGAGTTACCTGGATCTAGTACGTGCCTTTCCTTGTCTAGTGCCCAGACTGTGCAGCTGATGGAGACCCACAGAAGAAGTGAGTGTGATCTGACTCAGGTCCTCTGACAGAAGCTGAAAACACAATGTTAACCCTTATTAGGAAACAGCAACCAGAGTAAAACACTAAGGCATCTTGCCAGGGGCTGAATTCCTGCCAGCAGTTCCATCTGGTTATTTCTTGAATTGCTCTCCTAAGCTACTGGATACCATTGCTGCAGAATGTTAAACAGTGACCATGATCCACCCCAGAGGTGGCTGCTTTTTAGCAATAGGTGATTTTTCATACTATTTTCTTTGTGAAGCTTTTTTTTCTTTTTGAAGGATTTCAGGTTTAAATGGTATCATTATTTTTTATATTTTAAAAGTTCTCATTTAAATAATTTCAGGACTATTACATGTAGTACCCAAGCCCCACTCAGTCTCTTCAAACCACTTTATAAACACTAGCTACAGATTTCCTGACATTGCATGTTGTGAGAGAATTTATAGGGGTAGTTTTTCAGCCTGGCCTTAAGTGGGATTTCCTTTTCACAGCCACAGTTATGGGGCCACAAATACCTGATGGGGTGTTTTGAGCCATTTAGACTTGTGTATAAGAAGATGATGTGCATGGATAGCTGGACAGACACCAGGAGCTGCAGGTGCTAAGATGCCTACTTGTAAATGCCTTGTTCCATGGGTTAAACTGTCAAAGGTGGCTACAGTGGATGAAGTAGCAAAAAAACAAAAGCACTATGCTGGCATCTGCAAAGAGCCCCAGGTGGTACACAAAACAGAGCAGTGCAGAAGAGGCCATTTCCAAAGGCAACTGCCAGGGTTAAATGTAATAACACCTGGCATCGGTCATCAGAAGATCTGAACCTCAGACTTGCATCACTCAAGCACAGATCTCTGGTGTTTAAGTGAAGGAGTAATTCCAATAGCTGACTGCAGTAGTAGACTGTATCTTTTATGTAAGCCAGTCACTACAGAGAGATACAATGTATGACTGGCTAGTCTAGTACATGTGCCAAAAGGCAGGGTTGGTGCTTACCACCTTTTGAAAATGTGGCCATATAGGATTTACCCCAAGGTAGTAGTTGATTGTTGACCACAACAGCCAAGACTGCAACTGAATTAGCAAACTAAGTCAGCTCCTGGGGTCAGAGGTGTTGCAGACAGAGAAGATAGCAGGGACTCTCAGAGTTTAGAACGGGATTGCCATCCTCTTCTGTGGACTAGGATCATTCCTTAATCCTCTTATATAGTGACAATGATGGCAACACAGTGAAGATAAAAGAGCAATGAAATGGCTCTTTTTCTCTGGACAGCTGCAGAGTATGCAGCCGATTTTCAAGTTCCCCCTCACCCAGCAGTTCTCTAGGAAAACACTTTCCCTTATTTGGAATTAGTTTGGAAATGGAAAGTCTGGTTTCCCCTCCTGTAAAACTCCTTTGCTGGCCTCACACACACAGGGATTAACTCCAGGATGAGGGCACAAGTCTGCTTGACATGAGCTCTGAGAGAGCTGCCCTTTGCTCCTCAAGGAGGCCTGGGATTGGATGGCGAGGATGCAGTATGTGGTGCTTGGGTACAACACTGCCAGGACCTATCCTGTCCCACATGCAGTCACTGACACTCACCAAAGTGGCACCATCTAAGCATAGGGAACTCACTCCAGATACTTCCTGAACAGGGCTTGTGGATCAGAGCACATGTGACAGAGAACAACTGTACAAAAAGAGCCATGCAGCCAAGGAAGAAGAACAATGGAACAACAGAAGAACATGAAGAAAGAGCCATCAGCCAAGGTCCACCTACACATGACATGTATGGACACAATCCTAACACCCAGCACGCTGCAGCACCTCACAGTCACCTACCAGACTCATGAATCCAGACCCTGCTGCACTGTGCCCATCTCTGCTTCAGCCAATTACAAATCTCAGCACTTCCTAGGTACACAATCATGGAACCTAGCACCCTACAGTCACATGTCCCTCATTCCTAGTTAGAGATCATGATGCCCCATCAACACCTCCAAGTGACTTGGTCAGATGCCACCCACCCACTGTCACTTCCTAGATACCCTGTAATAAATCACAGCGCTCTGCAGGTACCACCAGAGATGACCAAATGTTCCCTTTTAAGTAATATTATCCCATTGCAAAGGGATCCTAACTACAGAGGATACATATATTATTTATAGGGACTTGCCCTCCGGCATCACTGATTGACTTCAGCCTGTGAATTTTTGCCAGCTGTCCATTCTGACTACTCAGTGCTGATCATTACGTTCATGAGCAAGATGGCTCCTCTGCCTCATATGGTACTGACACTGCACTCTGATTGGATGGGTTACACTTTTTGTCCAGGAGAATGGAAGTAGGATAGATGAGAATTTAGGTCTGTATTGCTGGAGGGGGACAAAATAGACTGTGGTAAGGAGTGAGGCAAACTCCCACAGGGGGATTGGGGTTGTCAGGAGAGGCACAAGAGGTTTGGAGATGATTTAGAGGCCAAAGCCTGGAGGGAAGGCCAGCCCAGGCATAAGGGCAAGTGGCATCAAAGCCACAGCTACATATTCCACTGCTGTAGGTGGGTGGTCTCCTGAGCTGAAAGCAGAATAGCTGGCTCTGCACAGTACCATGGGTAGTTAATGGGCACCGGCACTTGGGAGTGCTAATTAGCTCACTTGTGGATGTGGCTACATTGCTTCTGGTTTGTGAGAGCCTGTGTGGAGCAAGCATCAGGGCACACTGGAGAGTGCCAGCACCAGACCATAAGTATGTCATATAGATATGGCCTTACATAGGACTATCATATAAATAAATACCTGGAGCCTTCATGATACCACTGCAGAGGGCATGTGTCTCTTCCTCCTGGTCTACATTCAACGCCCATGGTAATTACTGCACCAGCCCACTAAGTTCATTACCGCTAATTACTTACCATTGACAAGATCACCTTGTAGGATCTGTCAGATCATGCAAGTCATTCTCCACTCAGACCAGGCAAATGGGGGTCCCTCTGGCAGCACAGAAGGGGGGAGGGGGACAAGTGCTCACACAGTGAGATGAGACAAGACCAGCTCCAACCCAAAGTCAGGTCCAGCCCCACTCTGTTCTTCAAGCAGTCCATGCCTCCTTCCTCACATAGTGCCTCATGCATCTAGCCTCAAGTGAGATGCAGCTGGGAATCAGGAAGGAGCTGGGGGCTTAAGAAAGCTGTACCTGACCATGAATTCCTGCGGTGTGATTCCTGTGATAGGCTGCATCTTAATTTTGCCTGATAGTGATAATCAGGCTCTATAATGAGGAGGGTCCTTGCTTCTACCCAGCCACAAGGCTTGTTCACACTACTGAAACCTGCCAGCTGCTGAAATATCCCTTTGCAGCTTTATTACTGCAGGAGGGCTCCCCCCACCCCGCCTTTAACAGGAGGCTTCTCTAACACACGGTTCCACTTCTTTTCCACCAGGAGCACTGCTTTCTGCAGAATAAGCCCCTTGGCCCTCCCACTTCAGCTCTGGCTCCCTTGCACATTTAGCCCAGTGCCAGCTGTGGAATGTTCCTGCCCCCATCCGACAAGCAGAACGTGCCAAGCCCCAACTCAGCTCCGGACACAGATAAATCATTCCATGTGTCGCCTGGATAAAAACACAACTGAGAAATATTTAAAATGAAAGAAAAAACCCCACACAGCCAGCAGTGGGACAAGGCTCTGGTTTGACGGGAGGTGGTAATGCAGAAAACATTTAAACCAAACAAGCAGGAGCAGTTGTATGCATGAGACGCCACCAACAATGTGGCTAAGAGAATAGCTAGAGAGGCGTTAAGATATTATGATGATGAGGACCAGAGAGAGAGAGAGCTAATAGTGTTTCCAGCACACTCTTGGGAGTGTGTTAATGGAATTATACGCACACAGGAGACACTGCTAATGGCATATGCACAGTATAGCTGTTTTATATGTCAATTGTGCTAATGAGGTGACTCTCATTTCCCTGTGTGCTGTGGCCTTTTACCCATTTTCATTTTCAATACATGACCCAGTAAGAAATGTTCATGCACATATTAGCTTTTGCTCCTGTATCTGGGGACACTCTGCTGAGCCTTACTGCAGAAATGATCCTAAGATTACTAGTGTATCTGATGCAAAATTGACACACATGTGCATGCCACACTAAGTTGGAGGACATCCAAAAAATCCCATATAACAGGCATCCAAAGTGTTGGCTACCACAGGACATGGCTGCAGACTGATGACACAGTATTACATAAGCTGATGAAACCACGCTGGCATTGCTGAAGTGTTAGTACAGGTAAAACTGAACACTACAGTTTAAATGTTATATGCCAAGGTCTGATCTCCATCACAGAATAAAACATAAACACCTCCATTCAAATCAATGGAATTGCCTGCCTTTAAATTGGCATTCTCAGACAGAATCTGGCTCAGTCCTTTAGAACTCAACCCAAATTAATTTCAGTCCTGAAATGATAGGAGCCAAAAACTGTCTTCATAAAAGAACCAAAATTTCTTCTGTTATCAAACACAGTAGAGGACCAAACAAGCAAGTACGTGGTATGCCAATGTGGTAAGAGTTTGTTAATAAACAGTTGCTTAAAAATTGTTCCCATCCTCAGCTAAAATCTGTTTTGATGACTCTTGAATAATACTCCTCAGAGAAAGAAGCACTCAGAGTACATACATGACAGTGAATCAAGGTTAGCTCACTGAAGCCCTGACAACACTACACTGTAAGGGACAGTTAGGTATGATTTATGTGCAGTAAGTCACCATAAACACTGCAAAATGGATTTCTTTCACTGCCACACTTGTTTGTTGTATTCACTGACTGATTCTTCCCTCCATCACTTATTTGGTTTCCTCCACTAATAACACTCAAAGCCCAACAGCAGCTCATGAAGACATCTGTAGCCACTGTTCTTTCAGGAGCCAAGAACAGGAATAGCCCGGTGTCCTGATGTTAAACTACGTATTAATGTCTACTAGTGCTCAACTTGTTGCTTTACACAACTTTAATCCTGTCCCAGCCGTCCTAAACCCCTTCACACATTCCTGCCGCATTGTTCCACTCAGTCACGTGCTCTCAGGAATATCACTTGGTATGCAAAGGGCTTTATTATGACTGATCTGATCCCAAAAGCCAGGGCTGTGGGATTCTCACACTTCTGCTGCATGACTCCCATTGTTTTTGCCTTATCCTATCCCATATGGGGCTAAAGTGATCTGGTTTCCATATTGCCCCTTGTTGCCTTTTCATAACATGCCAGGGACAGATGTTTGAAATAGACAAGGTGAACATTTAAAATAGTATTCGAAGATGACAGTGCTTGGCTGGCTCTAATAGGTATCTCATGTATGGTACAGAATAGTGTATGACAACCGTCCTGAAAACACATTTTGCTCTGACACAGGGTTGATCTGAATTTTCACTTTGGTTATTGGTAATGTCCCCTTGCATTACATTGTCTGTCACTGCTTGAGTACCAGCCAGGTCTGTGAGAGTCAGAATGTGTTTGATGGGCTGTCAGGTACCCTTTTACATTGAACAAAGCAGAATATGGAAAAATCCATTGCCTTTACACATGGGGGTCTAGTGCCCTGTACGGAGCTCAGGGAAGGGCAGTTGGGGGTACAGTATAATCATTTCCTCGTGGAGCCCTGCTGAAAGGGTAGAAGATGGGGGTGACGGGAGACAAAGGTAGAGAATGAAAGCAAAATGAACCCCGAGTACTCTAAGCTACTTGGCTCAGTAATGCAGAACTCTCTAAGGATGCAGTCGTGTGGGCCCTGCTCCAAGATCTGCATTGCCCTCAGGCCCTAGACTCTACGCTCCAAGCCCTGGAACTCCTGCTCAGCAACATGTGCCCCCTCAAACCTCTGCTGGGAGACTTGTATCCCTCCATGCCCTGGAACCTTTGCTTACAACTTGGCACCAGAGATCGCTTAAGCGGTGAGTGGTTCTCAACCTTTGTTCTACCAGGCCCCATTTATAAATATTGCTGACCAGTCCCAACCTATTGCCCTCCATCCCCAGCCCCACAATGTGTGAGGTGGGGGAGGGAAGTATGGGGGACCACCAAGCAGTCCTTGGAGGAGCAGGCTGGAACTCTGCCAGCCTGCAAGGGAAAAGCCACGGTTTCCCACGTTTTCCTCCTTTAAAGGAGACTCCATTTTTAAAGTTTGTTGATCTGTTTTTAAAAAGTTTGTTTGCAACCCTTTCATATGATCTCATGACCCACAGATTGAGAAACACTGGCTTAGAGATCTGCTCAGAGATTTATAGTTTCATAGTTTCTAGGGTCAGAAGGGACCTGAACAGATCATCTAGTCCGACCCCCTGCCATGGCAGGAAAGAGTACTGGGGTCAAACAACCCCAGCAAGG
>NW_017728923.1:2300043-2301640 GCF_001723895.1 Crocodylus porosus
GCCCTGCTGTCCCCTGATCATGCGAGTGGCCCTCCTCTGGACCCTCTCCATGCTGTCGACATCCCTCTTGAAGTGTGGCGCCCAGAACTGGCCGCAGTACTCCAGCTGCGGCCTGACCAGCGCTGCATAGATGGGGAGGATCACCTCTTTTGACCTGCTTGAAATGCATCTGTGGATGCATGATAAGGTACGGCTGGCCTTCCTAACTGCCTCCCCGCACTGCTGGCCCATGTTCATCTTGGAGTCAATTAGGACTCCAAGATCCTTTTCCGCCTCCGTGCTGACAAGAGGGGAGTTTCCTAACCAGTAGTTCCCCAGGTCCCCAAACCCAAATTCTAACTGGGAAACTTACATCCCTTCAGAGCACAAAATAGCAGTGTGGAAACCAGTGTCCCCAGGAAGTCTCATTCAGAAACTTGTAGCCCATCTGAGTGCACAGTACCCCCTTCCCCAGAGACCCCTGCATCAAGACCTGCACCTTCCCCACCTTGCTCTGTGTCCCCCACTTTTTTTAAGTTTCCTCCCCACACCCCAACACCCAGGAGGGGCCCAGCCCCACCACTCACCTAGCAGAATTGCTCAACATAACTGTCATAAAAGTATGGCAGCTCCCTCTGTTTTATACATGGAACATTGCACAGCAAAAGGCAATCCAGCCAGATGCTCTGGAGTTCAGATTCAAAACCTATTCCCTGCCTCAGTGCATCTCTGGACCCTCTTGGTCGACATTACTTTAGAAAGCAAAGAGCAGTGCAGCTGGACTGAGGAACAACCCGGAGTTCCTCCAAGTGTCCAGGTGACAAGACCTGGTCTCCCCCCCCCCCCCCCATAGGTCTGATGAGAATAATGAGGAGTGCAAGCCCATGGGCGTACACCTCTCCTCTCTATTTCATCCTGGGCAAGAGCAGGGTAGTTTGTGGTGGCAAGTGCACAGGTGGCAGCGAAGGCACGGCCCCTTGCAGGGGCTGCGAGGGAGCCTCAGCCAAGTCGGGTTCTGGGTGCCGGCGGGGCTGGCTGGGGAGGTCCTCCCAGACCCTGGGGAGGCTGAGCAATGCCAGGGCACTCGCTCCATAGCACCCACTGCCCGTCTCCCACTGGCTCTCCCTCACATTTCACCTGCCACGGCTGGCAAGGGAGCCGCCTGCCTCCCCGTCTTCTTATCTCAGGAAAGGGCGTCCCGTGCCGCTGCCTGGTGCCCAGGGGAGGTAACTGAAAAGTCAGGAAAAGCCCTAGGAGCCGAGGCACGACCCCGCCGCCCCCTGCGCCCCTCTCCGGGGCCGCTCCGGCTTCCTGCTGCCGAGGGCTGGCACCTGCTCCGGGGCAGAGGCCGACAGCCGAGCCCGGCTCCCCGGCTCCTGCACAGCGCCGAGCACCGCGGCCAGGCGCTGGGGGCGGAGGGGATCGGGCCCTGCCCGCCCCTCGCCGCGATCAGCCCGGGCCGGGGGCGGCCGCGGGACCCGGCTCTGCCCTCCCCTCCCCGTGCCACAGCCTCTCCGAGCCTCGTTAACATGGGGGGGCATGCATTCACATGCCCGGGGCAGGGGTCAGTGCAGCCCCGCCGAGGGCGAAGCGCCCGGCAGGGCAGGGCAGGGCAGGG
>NW_017728923.1:2301928-2322397 GCF_001723895.1 Crocodylus porosus
AATCGCGGGCGTTTCTGCTGGACTCGCTGCTTGCAAAATCTGGCATAAGCCACCCTCTGCCCAAGCCCCCACGGGAGGTAACTGCCGCCCTCCGCGCGATCCTCGAGTCTCAGGGCTCCTCGAGCGGCTCCACTCCTCCTCCCTCCTGGATCTCACTGAGCTGCCCAAGGTCTGCTGCTGGGAGGGACGGAGGGGAGGAAAAAAAGGGGGGAAGAGTGGAGAAACTGAGCCCCGGCTGCTGCCTCGAAGCGGAGTAAAAAGGTTTCAATAAATCCAGGGGTTGAAAAGAAGGGAAAAGTCAACTCCCCGAGGAAATCAGAAGCAGATTTCAAGACATTTAATCACATGCAGGGAGGTGTGTGTGCGTGTGTGCGCGCTGTGCCGCCCGCCCTCGCTCTGCCTCCCCCAGCCCTCCCTCTGCTCGCCCTGCTCCGCAGTTGGGGACGGGAGTCCCTGGCAGGGGGTGCCTAAGCCATCCCCAGCCAAAGAAAAGCGGGGGGAGGGGGGGCTAGGAATGGAAGGGGGAGGCAGGAAGGGAACAATGTCAAACGTGTACTTGGAGGGAGAGAAAGCCAGACAGGCTGGGAGGGGGTGAGGAAAGCAGGGATGCAGAGGAAGAAAGGAAGGAAGGAAGGGCACATGCTGTTTCTAGGAAAGGAGTGGGGCTGGAGTGAAAATTCTGGAGCCCCAGGTAGGGTGGCAGGGGAAGTGCTAGTTCGGGGGCTAAGAGGTGCCCATGCCTCCCCTCGCACTCTCTAGGGTTTGGGGGGAGGGGGGAATGAACACAGGAAAATGCTTCACGGGCAGTTAGGTTCTTAGAGATGCTAGGAAATTGGAAAAGGAGGGGTGGGGTTGGCTTCCAGTGAGATTCGGGGGTTGGAGAGGAGGGAGGGAAAATGTCAGTGATGGTCAGGGCTCTGGGAGCAAGGGTGTGGGGCCCGCACTTCCTACAGGGGCGCTGGGTGGGAGAGGAAGGGGCGCCTGTCTTGCTGACCTGTTGGGCTCTGTTGTCATCCTGCACCTCACACCTGTGGCAGTCCCTAGAGAGCTCCATCAGGTTGAGGAGGCCCCCTGGCTCTGGATGCAAGCTAAGCATGCTGCAATCACTTGAGCTCATTTCACACCACCTGAAATAGCCTTGGCGACCCCAGTTGAAATACTTGAGCATTTTTGAACAATCCACTTAGTGGCAGGACACTGGCAGTGCCCTTGCTCCCCTGCTTCACCTGTGGGAAGTTAAAGACTGTCTTTGATGTTTTCAGCATTGTGTGAGAGGGGTGTTTCCAAAGGTTTTAAGGAAAGACACCTGTCAGAGGAGGGCTCAGACAGGGATGATCCTGCCTGGAGGGGGGGTAGATTCCTGAGGTCCATTCCAGTCCCACTGCTCTAGGAGTCTCTGATTCTCAGTAGAGGGGCATCCACTTACACCAACAGCGAATTTAACCCTTCATTAGGCTATGTGAATAGTCTCATTAACATATGCAAATAGAAGCTGCCAACATTAAGTGCACATTTGAATGGCATGGAGCTCAGACACATGTGGACCCCAAGGGCAGCCATCAGCTAGTGTGAAGCTGTAGGGAGTGATTTGTTTTTAAGTTTGACTACATTTTAAAGGATCCTTTCCCTTTCTGACATTGTCAAGCCATGAGGCTGTCAGGAATATCCCAAGCAGATCTGGTATTTTGCTGGGACCATCAGACAGTTTGGAGAACAAGAGTCCTCCGCTAGCAAGCAAGCGGTCTGGAAGGCTGAACGCTGCTGTCCTGTGGAAGGGAAAGCGTAAGTATCCTCAGTCCTACCTGCTTCTTAACGTGGAGATGTAGGATAGCTCACCCTGGGGTCACTCATGAAGTCGAAGGAATAGCTGCCTTCTCACATCTGCTCCCTTCTCATTCCCAGCATCTCAGGTGCCTTCAGGTAACTCAGTCCATATACAGACAATGCAGTTATTCCAGGGATTAACTTTGCCCCATATTTGATCAGAAGAGGAGCCTGGGATTTCAGTTCTAGGAATGAAATTCACTGTCCCAATGATCCCTCTAGGAGATCCACATCCAGGTTTTATTCCATCCCCCTAGCTAGTCCCCAGGTCACCTGTGAAATTAATCCAGGATTCCTGTGCAGGAAAAGGTGAAACTAATTTAATCAGCATTAGTGTGAGGAAAAGGAGATCAATGGAAAACCTGGATCTGGATCATTTATTTATTAGGGCTTGTAGATGGGAGTCTTACTATCAGTGGTAAAACTCACAGCTCTTCCCCATCCCACTGCGGGTCCCAGCTTTGTCCAGATGGCTCTAGGGAACTGCTACATCCCCAAAAGCCAGGTGCAGGCCTGTCACATGACATGGTATATGGGTAGAATGAGTAGGAGTTAGTGCATTCAAGATGCCAGAGCACTGCTGGAACTGCCAGCTCACTGGGTTATATGCACATATAATTTGCTTTAGTGTACAGAAGCCTCCCACAGCTCTGCACATCTCACCCTACCACCCACTATAAGTTCATCTCCATCAGACTGTTTCCAAAACCACCCTGGATAAGCAATGCTAAATTCACATGCAGTAGTAGCCACCTAGTGGATTCCTCAGAACAAATAAACTGAAGCAGCTACAGTGCTAACAGCAGAAGAAGGAGCACTGGGCTTCCCTTATGTCCTCAGCCAAAGAAATGTTTTTTGGAAAGCTAACTGGAAGAGTGAAGGGTTGTATCTGCAGGTACGTCATCCAGTCCAGCAGCAGATACATGACCATGGGTAAATATAGGCAGAATTGTCAGTGGGGGTGGGGGCCCAGGGGGGTTCTGAGAACTGAAAAGATGAGTTTCAAGGCACTGTGTTGCCCTAGTCTAGACCGGCCTTCTCTTTCTTCTCACTTGGCTTATCCCATGATTCCTAGAGGCAGAAGCCAGTGGGTCTTTCACCAGTATCAGGTATATGCCCATAAAAGTCAGTGAACTCTCATCTGCCTTCCCAGCTTGGTTTTCATCACACTGTGATGAAGCAAGTACATCAGACATTCAGTGAAATACAGGCTAGGAAAACAAGGCATGCAGTTTGTTCCAAATGGAGGTGCTAAAGATAAAGATCATGATGAAAACCTACAGAGTTCCCATTACATTCCAAAAGCAGGTCGGAGGAGCATAGTTATAGCGCTCCCATTAAAGGCTGAAATCATGATAGAGGTGTGAGTGTGAAGGGGGACATTCTTGATGAGGCTGAAACCACAATGCAGAATCAGAAACAAAAGGATGCCCAGGGTAAGGTGGAGGCATCAGGGAGACATTCTGATGGACCCAAAGGATGAAAATTCTTCCCCCAGACCTGGGATGATAGTGACTGGAGCTCTTTTCTAGTCCAAAGGTGGGTTCTGCTCAGAACATGTATTGAGCCTGAGCAACAGAGATGGGCAGTGATGAGACACTAGAATCCTCTGTTGAAAGCCTTCTATTTTTTTTTCTTAGATTTTTCTTCCCCCAGAACCATGTGAGAAGAGAAAAGGAGGGAAAACAGGGGCCAGATACATTGGAGGGACCAAGTGAAAAATTTAAGACTCAACCTAGAATTAAAGCCACGTCCCATGACAGGCTCTAGAGCAGCAGTTCTTGTTAAGTAAGCAGTCCATGTTGATGCCACCCATGTTACCATCATTCCTGGTCCGTGCCGTTTGCACACTATGGCAAATGGCTCAAGTGCTAGGCTCGACTGCCTGAGAGTTGTTAATAAGGACCCAGGGATTCCCACAGAAAGCAAACTATAGAACAGTGAATCCTCAGTAGTTCTGCAGGCCTGCTGATGATAGTGTCATCACTCAGGCCTTGATGATACACCCTGAGGTTTCACTTCATGTGCCCACTGACCCCAGCCTCCAGTGGGAATAGTTCCTCGGGCAGCAAAGGGTGGGGGTACAGGAAGGAGCATGGCACTTGGGTTCTACTCATCCTCACGTCTGCAGTTAGCTCACTGCTCACTAGCTCTGAGGCCCAGTTCTAAGCATGCACCTAGTTGGCACTTTGCTCTCCAATGTGGGTGTTAGAGTTGGAAACCAGAAGCAAAGACTGCATGTGGCCTGTGAGCATCTCATGTATTGAAGACTGCTGGAAGGATCAACCACCCCTGCAGGGCCAGGGCAGGGCCTGGGTTGACTGAATGATGGACAAGAGCAGAGACCTCAGAGAGCTGCACTGAGCCTGTAGTGAACAAATTTGTCCTGTGTTCTCTGTGCAATGAGCATGGGCACAATCATCCTCTGTTGCCATCAGTACAACATACCAGACATCCCTGCCATGCATGAGCTGCACAAGCCCCAGCTGCACCATTACCAGATAGATACCTTCACACACTCCACCTGCAAAATATGGTACCTGCCTTTACCAAAGGAGGGAAACACATGATTTATCAGTGAGCAAAAGTGACATCCCCAGTTCAGAAACAAGCTGTCTTCTGCTCCCCATGTCCTTGATTCCCTCAACCTGTGTGTCCAGCTCTTCCATCAGAATCATTGCCACAGGTCTCCAACTGGGCATGTGGGAACAGCAGAGTAAGACATTGGAGGGGGCAGTGAATGGTGCAGGAACGTTGGTAAACAAATGAGAACCAGTGGAACAGCTGCTAGGAGTTCAGAACCTCTGCCCTGCCCTGACACGGCTTGGGGACTGCAGTCAACTTGGTGATACTGTGAACTTAACCGATGAGTCGAGCATCCCCAGATGTTACACCTCTAGTCCTGGGAGCTTTTCTGGCAGCAAAGCTGACTCTGGTGCTGCATTTGGCCTCGAGAAAGTGATTACTGAACTTTGTTGTTCTCCCTAAACCCTCAACCACCCTCCCATATCCCCCTGGGAATATAATTGACAGTAGGGGGTAGGGGGCAACCAATACAGCAACAAATGGGTTGGGTGAGTGAGGTTTCACAGGCCCAGGGCCAAATGTTGTCAGAAGGGGAAGCAGAGTGAAAAGCTGGAAAAGGCTTTTTCTTGTGAAAGGCCTGAGGGAATACACTCTGCATGGGAGCCTCTTTGCTCAAGGCTCTAAGGAGCTCAGCACAAGGGGAAGCCTGTGGAATAGGCCTTTCAGACCAGTACCAGTCTCAAGCTTTAGAGGTAAGGAAGAGAGAAGAGCAAGGACATGGGGAAACAAGTGGAAAGGAGGGGGACAAGAACCAAATGCAGAAATGTCAAGGGACAAAGATAGAGAAAGGGCGAAGAGGGGCTGGGGTGTATCCCTGGGCCAGGGAGAAGCTGGTCTGCAAAGCATTCCAAAGCACGGAGGTTCAGGGAGCAGCGGGTGCTGCCACTGCAGAGAAGGGATATTACATGAGCTTAGCTTGCCCTCTGCTGGCCTCACCAGGGATCTTTTTCCATAAGGTGCACTAACCTCAGCAGCAAAACGGTCTGGCCCACAGCTTGCAGCTTCTAAGCGAGCCCGTGCCTGTAAGACCCTCCCACACCACATACAACTACAGGATAGTTTGCTTTCCACAGGTGTGTATTGCTTTAGGCTGACAGGGAAAGCAAACAAGGATGCTGCCTGCAGCTTTCTACATGGATCCTACCCACCCTCAGGCAGCACCCAGCGTTCCCCTCCCTTACCCAGTCACATACGCAAAAGCTGGAGGGAATGAATCAGATTACCTCTGTGCTCTGAATGCCAACAGACACATGGGGGTTATAACAGTTTCCCAAGCTCCTCACATGCAGCTCTAGTGAGAATATCTCAGCTGAAGGCCCTCTGAGACATGGAGGCCTCCCAACCAGTCAGAGCCTAAACCCCACAGAGCCTCATGGATCAATGGCAATATTCAAACAAGTCCAACCCCAAGGGTGACTCCTGTCTGCCAGATCCAGGACTCCCAAGTGCAGCTTCTAGTTAACAGAACAGAGATTACTGACAGGCAGGAACTTATTGACAGGCAACACCCAACCCTTGCTCCTCCCTCCTATGCTGGCTCTCCTGCACTCCCCAGCACATCTCAGACATAATGAGAGTGATGCCAACCATGTCCCTCAGGCAGTTTCCCTTTCACCTTGGCAGGCCAATAGGAAACATCTTAGAAAATCTGCTGAGTAGTTTCTTTCTTTAAGGAGTTCAAGTGTTTACTCTCTAGGCTGGGAAAGCAATACATTTGTTGTACTCACAGAACATGTTGCCTTTCCTATCTTCTAGTCCCAGTAGGGTGGTGGGTCAATATCACTTAGCAGTCAAGTCATCAGCCTGGGAGCATGCCTTAATCAAGGCCTCTGCCAGTGCTGGGGATGCTACTGAGTGAAGATTGCCTTCACGGGAACAAGGCCACTAGCCTGGAGATGATTTTGCTTCTACTAGAACCAGGAAGGCTTCACATTTCGATCATGCATTTTACATCTATAGATTTCACTTCTGATTTATGCCTGTTTGAGCCAAAAGAGAACTGGCCCTAAAATATTCATCACCAGGGATCCTGGTTTTCGCTCTTTAAAAATCACAAATTCTCTGATTAAAATGAATCCTCACAAATTCTGATTAAACCCCCCAAAATTTATGTTTTTGTGCAGTTAAAATGAGATGCCACTATCTATACAGGTATCAGTTGAACACAATGTTTTATTGATATATCTACAATTTTAAAGCAGTTTGGAAGCCTACCAGTGCCCCAATCAATCACTATAATAAAATAAATTCTAAATACCTATAAATTTTGGCATTTGATTTTTGGTTTTTTTATCATGGAAAATCAGAGCTCCCCCTGCCCTCTTTGCTCACCAGGCCATGGGTCCAGCTATGGCTGAGCCCCGGGTGCTGCCCATGGGAGATGCCAGCTGCTGCAGTGGAGCAGTGTGGAGCTTGGCTCCTCCTCCCACACGGGTGGCACAGCCAGAGCAGAACCCTTGGAGGCGGGCTGCCTGCTGCAGGCTTAGGGCTCTCCACCCTGCTTCCCTCCCCACAGGGCCTCTGTGGCCCAGTGGGTGGGATCTGGTGCAGCAGAACAGAGTTGGGGAGGGAAGCCTGTGTCTCTGCCAGGAGTCCCACGCTGCCATAGTGAAGTGGCCCCTGCCCACTTGGCAGCAGTGGGGGGTGGCAGTGAGAAGCTGTGTCCCTCACTGCTGCTGGGTGGCCATGGGGGTGCAGGGCTTGCAGTGGCAGCACAAACCTCCCCATCCTGCCCCGCTCTGTCCTGCTGCTCTGGATCCCACACACTGGGCTGCAGATGCCCTGAAGGAGGGCAGCAGGGCGGGGAGCCCAGGGTTGCAGTGGACAACCCACCCCCGTACCTGCCCCATGCAAAAATCTGGGGGGCACATGCCCCCCACTCCTCCCCAGGAGTGCATACAGAGGCAGGGAGCCAGCCCCCCCAACCCTGGACAGGCCACCCACAGCCTCGCCCCACTCCCTGCCCAGGCCCTGCAACCACACATGACCCTGGGCCCTGGCCCCGGCCCCAGCCCAGGCCCAACTCCGTCCTTCCCCTCCCTCCCTCCCTCCCTATATAGGACACAATCCCCACTTCCCCTCAGACTTACCTGCGGGAGCTGCTCGCTGGGCTGCCTGGTAGTCCTGTGCATGTGTATATGCACACATACACATGGTTTCCCCTTCCTGACAGTCCTCCTCCCACTCCCCCCAGCCCTTTGCAGGCCAAAACTCTGGCAGCCTGCAAGGGGAAACCCACCATTTCCCACATTTTTCTCCTTTAAAGAGGAAGATCTGAGTTTTTCTCCTTAAAAAGAGAAAAGCTGGGTTTTTCTCCTTAAAATGAGAAAGTCTGCATTTTACCCTGTTTTTCCATTGTGAATGGAAAACCTGGATCCCTGTTCATCATACAGGTACTGCTGCCTCCTACACACACTTTGGACAGGAAGGCTCAGCTTGTTCATTCTGTTTTGCCATCCTCCCTTTAGCATTCTTCTGCACTGCTGCGGGGCAGAGGCAGAGAAGAGAAGTGACTCCATCATGAAAAAACAAGTTACAGACAAAAAGCTGAATATTGGTCTCAGAGGTATAAAAAAAGGAAGAATCCAAGTGAAATCACTAGCAGGAGTGCAATGGGTGTGAGAGAAACTGTAATCCACCCAAGAGACACGCTGATCTTTAGCAGCACAGCTAGGATGGAGTGAGCAGGGCAGCAGTCCCAGGCATGGACTATGAGGGTGCACCAGAATCCGCCCATTGGGAGTCTTTGTCATAGGAGCCAGGCAACACAGCACTGCACCAAGAAGTGCATCTCAGGAATGGGGGACAAGCAGAAGCCTTTGCAAGAGCAGGCCCAGCCCTGCACTCAAGCAGTATCTATCAGGGTAAGGAGCAATCAGGGCGCCAGGATCAGCTCCAAGGAAGTCCAACCATGGAGCTTCTACCACCAGAGCCGACATTGCTACAGCAGCAGCAGAGACAGCAGTAGTCCAGGCAGATACAAGGAAGACTTCCCTTCCCCTCACCCATGTCCCTTCCCTTTCCCCAATCAACAGCCGTCGGCATATCCTCTGCTACCCCCCCATTCCCCAGTGCTCAATGAGCTTGCTACACCTCTGGACTCTGTTTACTGCTTGCCGTTTCCCTGGAAGTATCCAGGTGACAGGACAGGACAAAAACTGACAGCACAGAAAGAAGGGAACACAGGTGTCCTCTGATCAGGTAGAAAGATTCTGGGCTGTTTGTGTACAGGGTCGTTTTCAGCTGCTATCAGTAAATGTCAACAACATCCAGAAGCATGCTCTGGCCACAGAGGGCACTGTCAGAGGACCACAGTGTTTCTCTGCATAATAGTTTGTAAGAACTTTGGTTTCTTTTAGCCGGGGAAATCAATAAAGGTCTCAGTGAAGGAAGTTTGTGACTATGTTTTCATGTCTGTGGGAAAACACTGCACACACAAATCCTTCCCCCTTCCCCTATTTTTATAAGCAAAGGACCGATAAAATAGGTCCCTAAGAAACTGTTTACATATGAAAATATAAACATAAGCACAGTTTTACATATTTTATATAGGATTTTGACCTCCAGCTATAAGAATTAGGCTCTTAGGGCCTGATCCTCTTTAAACTCAGGTGCCTTTATGTCACATTTGGCTTTTTGAATTTTATTAGGATAAATCCTGAGGATTCATTAACAGGTCAATTAACTTCCATCCCATCCCCAATCTCTGACTGCCAGGGCAGCACAGCCTTATAGTCATTAAAGCATGAGCTTGCTACTGGTGCCCATCACTAGCAGCATGGCATTGGCAGGCACTTGCTTTCAGTGCAACAGCTACCTCATGTCAGTATATTCCAGTCACCCCATGGACACCAACTCAGCTTCAGAGACAGCAACTGTACTGAGGGAAAAAAAATCCCTTGAGCTGCACAGAGCAGATGGACTTGCTGAATGAGGAGATGACTACCCGGAACTGCGGCCCATAACTGTGTGCCCCTGTAACACGGCCGTCTGTCCTTTTAAGGGGGAGCAGTTAGCTTTCTTGAGAGAGCCTGGCTCCAAGACATTTGAAGGAGGAGTGTCCCA
Source organism: Crocodylus porosus (assembly GCF_001723895.1). Classification (NCBI taxonomy): domain Eukaryota; kingdom Metazoa; phylum Chordata; order Crocodylia; family Crocodylidae; genus Crocodylus; species Crocodylus porosus. Next base: position 2,311,403 of record NW_017728923.1, read on the forward strand.
CTGCAAGGTTAAAATCCGAGGGAAGGCAACAGAAGAGGAAGGAAGCTGTGGGCAGAACCGTTTGCTGCATGGAAGAGCCAGGCTGCTGTGCTGGGGCCAGAGCCAAAGGGGCTTCCCTCCCAGTGCCCAGGACAGAACAGCAGGATTTTCCTTTGCTTGCTTTATTTGTTTAAAAGCCTGTGTTTTAGTTGGGAGGACTGGCTCAGGAGCTCCTAATGGAGAAACATCAACCTGCAAAAGCCAGAAGACTAGGCAACCTGCTTACACCCCAATACCGAGAGACTAGGTATGTGACCTCACTGGTGTGAAATGACTGGAAGAGTTCTGCTCAGAGCCTAGTCCAATGCCCATTGAAATCAATGGGAATCTATCTTGCTAGAGATCCTGACTGAGCTGGGAATGAGTTTAGTGGCCAGGAGATGGTGATATTGTTCCACATCTACTTGATTAAGGAGCATTAGAAAAGAACAAGCAAAGCAGTCCCTGAGATCTCTGCCTTCCTCTCTGCTCCATCTTTCCCTCACTGTATGTTACAGCCACTTGGTTTTCCAGTCAGCAGAACATGAGGGTCTTTTTACAGCTTTTGCAGTGATAGGGAAAGGGCTCCTTCAGTTTAAGAGCATCGCACATGCTATGTTTAATTCACGAAAACCTGTCACCTGAAGACAGCCCCAATTAAACTGGCATTTTAGCCAAAGAAACTGCTGTATAAATTATTAAAAGGAAATTGTACTGCAACCTGTCTCCCCCACAGACACATGCACACAGTGCCCAAGAACCACAGGAGCAGACATTCTTGGAAAGGCACGCAACTCACACTCTGCCAGCCCCCTCTAGTGGCTGAGTCACTACAAGTTAAAAACCTACTACTGCTGTTAGCTGAAGGAGTTACCTGTTTAACTCTAGAGCCAGTTTTCTGCTACAGGCTCCTGTGTTCACATACTGATAATGATCCAGGCAGGGTTACATGTACACTCATGTAAAAGGCTCTTTTAGATGTTGTGCTAGATCAGGGTATGGATGCTCCTGTATGGAGCAGAGGGTCAGGATGGGATTGCGCACACTCATCACTGTGTGGAAAGCTGGCTGTGGGGGCCACAGCAGATAGCATACCTTTGGGGAAGCTGTGGCACAAGTGGCCAACAGCAAGATCCCTAGGTGCCCAGCTCTTGTTTAAAACCAAACTCTCAAAGTGCCCACTGCCCACAAACCTACTGGGCTGACACAAGGGACCTCAATCAAGGGATCAGTAGGCTGTTGTCTCACGTGTTGCTTCCATGGAAGGAGAGACACTAATTAGGCTGAAGCCTGGATAATGCACTACAGTACAGACAAAGGGTGTCTCCAGAGCTGTCACAGCAGTAGTCACATCTGAGCTAGTTTTAAACTAGCGAGTTCAGGGACTGGTAGGACTGCAGTTGTGGCAGAAGCTCAGTGGGGGCTGCAAAACCCAACTGAGAAGCAAGATAAATGAGCTCTGTAATACCCCAGGAAGATTGCCACCAGTATGTCAGCTGGCTAGTTTAAAACTAGCTCAGGTATATTAACACTGCACTCCACTAACGACTGTGTAGATATACCTGGAGGGGCTCAGCTGCTGGGTTAAAGTGCTTCTAATTTGGCCTGAGTTTAGAGTGAAGGTCTTACTTAGTTGTTTTTTGATCTAGATCAATTCAGTTGATTGTGGCTGGAGTTTTCAGAGTAAGTCTATGGGACTTAAATCATATCCAACCATGGTACCCTCACTGAATGACTATCAGGATTCATAAAAAACATCCTGAAACCACTTGTCACTCAAAGAGTAAGTTTTCTATAAGACACCACATACTTCCTGGACTTAATCCAGAACATTACCCACTTCCCTGAGAAGGCCATACTTACGACCACGGATGTCACCAGCCTTTTTGCTAACATCTCACACCATGAAGGCACAGCTGCCTGCCTGAAATACCTTCAAGAACATGGAGTAGACTCAGATTTGCAAGAATATGTTCCATAAATCATTTCTTTCATCCTCACCCACAACTTCAGTTTCAAAAATCATCACTTCCTCCAAACCATGGCCAAAAAGATGGCCCTTCACTGTGCCAACCTCTTCATGAACCACCTGGAAGAAAAACTTCCATAACACTACACAATCAAACTTGCACTGCATCTGTGTTACATACATGCTATTTTTTTTATCTGGACTGAATACCTGGACTCATTTACTGACTTCCACCACAGGTTTAACAACTATCACCCCTCACTCAAACTTTCTCTGGAAAAACATCAACTTTCTAGATACTACAATCCATATCCAGGATGGCACCCTACAAACCAAATAAATACAGAAAAACCACGGACCACCATACCTATGTCCACAAGATTAGCAATCATCCCAAGCATACAAAAAAGATGTAATCTACAGCCAGCCCTTCCCATACCACCTCATCTGCTCTGAGAAGAACACTCATGATGCTCACCTGACCAACCTAAAATCTGCCCTTATACAACAAGGATACTCCAATACAGAAATACACCAGACCCACCATAACCTGCCACAATGCACAAAGAAACCCCCCTTCAACCGTGCATCCCTGGTGGTCATCTATCCCCCAATACTGGAACCAATCAGAAGAATCACCAAACTACAGTCTGTACCTGACAAAGATCACCTTGAGAGAAATATTCTGAGCCCTCCCCTGCCTCCACCCCGGCTTTCAAATAGCCTTCTAACCTTGCCCAACTCATCATTAGAAGCAAACTCTCTGCTGCCCAACAGACATCAAGTGGGAAACAGCTTTGCCTTGGCAAGAAACACTTAACCTGTCAACCTACTTCCACTACCACTATTATCAACACTCTCTATAAAAAAAAAACCCATCAAAATGCATGGCTCCTATGCATACCTTTCCCAAACTGTGATATACCTGATCCAACACACCAAGTGCCTCATGGCAATTATGGGCCCTGTGACACAGTAATTTTTAGGTGACTTCTGGTGCTCTTAACCCCTGGATTGGCTGCACATTAACACCTTTAAGTAGCTTAAGCACTGGTTTAAAGTTACACCACTCCATGGCAGGATTATCTCTAATCCGCATAACCTTGCTTCTGTTCCATTAAGGTGTGGCCACTCCCCACAACTGTTCCATCCAAGTTGAAGTCTTCCAGTATCCCAGGATGCAATGGCCCATCTTGAGCCAGGGTGAACAGGGACGCCAGAGCACAGCAGGGCCAGGCACAGTGCCTCTGCCCCACTGGGCAAAGCAAGGGCTACAACCCTGGAGCTCACTTACTTTGCCTGGTGGGAGCAGTGAGCTGATCCTGCTCCTAGTGCCTGGTCCGGCCCCTGCTCACTAAGCCTCTAGTGACAAGTCACAGTTGTGCAGGTGAAGGACAGTCAGAGAAGGATTTTTACCTTAAGATGTAACTGCTGAACTAAGCCGATCAACACAAAGCTGATTAACATTTGGGCAGCCTACAGCATAAGGTGTAACAAGCCCTTATGTAAGTGAAACTAAACAGCAACTATGCACCAGAATGAACTCTCATAGAAAAAAAAATTTAAAGGACAGAGATACACACATCATTAGGAGCACATTTCTCACAGAACCACCACTCCCTCTCTGACCTCACTATTCTCATACTCAAGGGAAATCTACCCAACACCTTTAAAAGGCAAACTTGGAAACAAAAATTCATAAGCTGGTTGTACACTAAGAACCAAGGACTAAACACTGATCTCTGTTTATGGCATATTATCTTTCACCTAACTCCTGAATTCTTTCCACACAGGAAAGGTGAGAATGACTTTCTTCCATTTTGATAGGCTTGGATCTCCCAGTAATCAGCTTCTTTTCTTCTGCTAATTGTGTCTGCTACCCCAGGTAGCAGGTTTTCACTATGCTATGCCTGACTTCTTGTGATCAGACCTGAGGAAGAACATCCTGTAATCAAAGCTTTTCTAACATTATCCCAACTACATAGTTGGTCCAATAAAAGATATCACCCTAAGAAATCCTTGCATCTCACATAACTGCTGGACCATCATGGCTAAACCATCATTCTTATACAACCTTAACTCCCTTGGACTTTCTTCCATATGATGAAGCATAATGCAGTCAGATCAGCACCCTCTAAAAGACAGCACTGGGCAGATTAAAGAGAAAGGTCCCCCTATCCCTGGAACCTTTGGAAAAGGCAAAGTAAACCAGGGCACGTGGTCAAATGGAGCCACATTAGAGACATTTCCCATGGTCAGCACCATGGGGAGCTTGGGCCACACCTGAAATATGCTTTGGGTAGGGCTCTCCTGTCCCTGGAATCAGCACAGGCAAATCTCCTGAAAGTTACCTCAGGGCAAAATCCATGTGAGAAATACATCTGCACAGAATCATGCAATGCCAACTTTTGCAAACATTTGGGCAGTCCTAGCTTAGGAATTGCTGCACTTGCCTGGAGCTGGTTGCATCCCTGCTGTGCTATGCACTGGGTCACTGCCCCATGTGGGTGCAGCATGCAGCAGAAAGAAGGGTGGTGTAGCTGCACAGGCTCATTGGCCCTTTCACTGCTATTCTACACTGCTCCTGCTCATCCATCAGTGCTCTGTACTGTTTGTCTAGCTCGATCTGGACAAATTACAGAGGTGGGTGGATGAGTCTAGGATGGAATTCAACGCATACAAGTGGAAGGTGCTGCATCTAGGGAGAAGGAACCAGCAACACACCTATAGGCTGGGGAACTCCCTTCTTGTCAAAACAGTGGCAGAAAGGGATCTTGGAGTCATTGTTGACTCCAGGATGAATATGAGCTGCCAATGCGAGGAAGTGGTCAGTAAGGCTAACCGCACCTTGTCATGCATCTACAGATGTATCACAAGCAAGTTCAGGGAGGTGATCCTTCCCCTCTGTGGCATTGGTCAGGCCACAGTTGGAGTACTGCATCCAGTTCTGGGCACCACACTTCAAGAGGGATGTGGCTAGCATTGAGAGGGTCCACAGGAGGGCCACTCACATGGTCAAGTGGCAGCAGGGCAGGCCCTATGAAGAGAGGCTAAAGGGCCTGAACCTATTCATCCCCCACAAGAGAAGGCTGAGAGGGGTTCTGGTGGCCGTTTACAAACTCACCAAGGGGACCAGCATGAACTGGGGGGGGAGGCTCTGTTCCCCCAGGCACCACCTGGGGTTACTAGGAATAACAGCCACAAATTGTTAGGGAGAAGGTTCAGGCTGGACATCAGGAGATGTTACTTTACAGTTAGGGTTGCCAGGCTCTGGAATGGGCTCCCAAGTGAGGTGGTGCTCTCTCCTACCTTGTAGGTCTTCAAGAGGAGACTGGACAGATATTTGGCTGGGGTCATATGATCCCAGCACCATTCCTGCCCGGGGCAGGGAGTTAGACCTGATGATCTGTTTAGGTCCCTTCTGACCCTAAGCACTATGATACTATGATATTATGTTTGAGTTCTCACTGTTCCTGTCACTTGTCAAGGCACCCACCTACCCCTATGATGAGTACAATTTATGAATTCAGACAGATAAATCATTTTGGAATAATAATGCCATAGTTAGACAAGGCAGCAGCTACAATAGCAGCCGTGAGATCCCCAAACTATCATCTGACATCTGACCACAGCCTAAAAACAAACTCCATCAAAAGGAGATAATGCTGCAGCTCTCCTTCACATTCAGACACCTCCAGCAAATGCTAGGATTAACTTCAGCCAGAAGAATAGGCATATAGCTGCTAACATTTCTTAAGTCTCCTATAGGTGTGCCCCATCTCACTGTCAACAAGACGGTACCAAATGTCTCCTCAGATGGAGCCATATGGACACTAAATTGTCCTTATACACATCTGACCTGGAAATGTGCCCAACTGGAAAGAATCTTCTATATAGCTGGTTAAAATCTCAGCCAGATAAATACAAGAGGAGACCAGGAAAGGCTTACAGGGGCACACGGAAGAAGCGTGACGCATACACAGAGATGTTAGAGACAACGAAGAGAAGGAGAAGGAAAAAAGGAGGAAGATAAAATGGAGTAAGAGTGAAATGGGAGAGACTTAGAAAAGTAGACTATGGAGAAAGATGCCAGGGAAAGGAGGAGAGACGGGATAACAGGTAACAAGGGAATGCAAGGGGAACAGAAATGAAAGAAGAATGGAAGAGGGGAAAGAGAAAGTTTTGTAACAGGCATAAATTCATTCCAGACAATGTCCAAGAAGCCCTGGCAGCACAGCCTGAAACAAACCCAGCCTTTGATTTTATTAGTTTATATGTTGTTTGGGACAATGATTCACGCGCCTTGGCTGGCTCAGATTTTCCCTTGTGAAGAAGGGACCACAAGATGGATTCTGTGTACGGAAACTATTCCCTCAATTGTTAGGTAGGGTTCTCCATACCATGCAGCAGTCCCTGGAGAGGGGTCTCCTGTTCTGCCCGAGGTCTCCACAAATGTACACACAAGCTCAGTTTCTCATCTCGCTCTCTCTCAGTTTAATTTTCTCTGTCTCTTAAAGGGACAGGAGGCCAAGATGGAAGTTTTAAAGTTTGGGTTGGAAATTTTTTCATAAAAAATGCTGATTTTTCTGGCTAAAACTTTTATTTTGACCGAAAATCCATTTTTCATCAATAAAGTATGAGCAGTCCTAATATGAACCTCAGAAACTACAATGCTAACAGCATAAACATCTATCTTCTAAACTAAAAACTAACTTTCCTAGCTGGTATCCATAACAGATTTCTTAACTTCTTCTGCTGATCAGCCCCAAAGACAAATAACCCCAAATAACCCATGCTCTCCTAGTGGAGATTACAGGAATCTCCAAGCCAACAGATAGAATCTGGCCTATAGAAACATTTAAGAACAAACCTAATAATACAAACAATGTAAAGTTCATTTTAAAATGCCATAGGGTTCCAAGTTGCATCTGTTGTACAGATTACACTCTAGCAGGAAGGAGAAATCAATGAGAAGAAAATGGTTTGTGAAATAAACAACAGGCTGAGTTTTGGGGGAAGGGGGTTAGAGAGGCGCCCACATCACAAAACTCACCATTCACACCAGCAGGCCCAACTGTGAGCTGAGCCTGACTTAGATAACTGAGAAACATCTACACCATTACCCCACTATATCCCAGCCAGGACACTCCCAAGCATGTCCCACCCTCCTACTACTGCCTGTATGTGCCAAACCTGGATATTATGACATCCCTGCGGTCACTCTGGAGACTTTTGTCTCCAGTGTCATTGAGTGTGGCTAATAAACTTCCCTCCAGAATATATTCCAGATGACAGCAGCCCATAAAAGACACCTCAAAGAAGAGGGAGTGATTTTTTCACCATGAGAGTGAAATGAGGAGAAAAAATGGTGTTAGTCACTCCACAGAAGCCTGCAGAGCAGCTGCAAGGGGGCTGCATAGTTCAGGCTCGAGAGCTGGAGTAGCACAGCTAAGGGAACTGGAACGTGAGCCCAGGTAGGGCTTGGTAAAAAAAGACCAGCAGCAGGAAGCCTAGCAAAGAAGGGCTTGGGCAGAGCCAAAAGCAGAGGTGTACCTGGTAAGATCTATACTTTGGACATGGTAGCCTCCAATTCACATGGCAAACAATAAGGTGAAACCATTAATTCTACAGCAAAAAAAACCACTGGGGAGGCAGACAAGAGGGTTAACCCCTGGATACCAGCTGTATCAACACCGGCAATGGCATCTTCCAGCAAGGAAGGGAGCAGGTGTGAAACTGGAAACAGGGCTCATTCCTCTGTGGTTGGAAGCCTTGAGCCCTCCTGCCTCCATTTCACCCCTCTTTACTCAGTGCTCAGGACTCACCCCTACCCCTCAGTTACGCTGCTACACAAATTAACAATGCTGAACTTGAAGAGAATTGACAGGTTGCAGAAATGAGGAAGGAACTTGTAAGTCTGAGAAGCCAGATAGGACACAGCCCTTGGATGGAGAAAAAGAAGCTGGATTCTGTGGTAGATCGTCACTGCTCTGGTCAGGGGGCAAAGCAGAGCGGGTAGGTCAGCAGCACCATCCATAGGCAGACCAGAAGTTCCAGCAACCCAGAGACAAAAAGGATGACAATGGGAAGAGAAGAGGGGATGAATGGTGAGACCAATTGCCAAGGGAAAGAACTATTAGCAGTAGAAGAGCATAGAAAATTTTCTCTCACTGGATATTAATAAACTAGATCCCCAAAAAGGGAAATGTAATTGAAATACAGATATGTGCATGCATTCACTGGAGACTCAGAAGAGAAATTGAGTCCCAGACTTGGAGATTGGGTAGACCAACCCTCCTACATGGCACTATTGTTGGCAACCTCATCAGTGTCACTATGGACCACATGGTCACAGAGTCTGAATTACCCTGATCAGTGTTGAGCAGAATGGAAGAAGCACTTCCTGTGACTTGCAAACATGAAGAGCTCTGACAGATCGGGTGTCATTTAACCCAGCTGAAAAAAAAGTAGCAATTCCTTCAGGATGTCTCCTTCCGCCATGGTGCTTTATGCATGCTATTTATTGCTTTGGTGAATGCTCTTAACGGTATGCACTGATCACATAGCTTTTAAAAACACAGGATATTTAACTTCAACATTTTTAATGCCAGCAAGTTGATATGCAGTTTCCTTCCTGCTTTTGACCAGACATTTTAACCAGGCTCAACCCTGCATGAACTTCTCAACCTAGGAAGCAGGCATTACTGATCAGCTGGAATCTAGCAGGCTGAGCAAAGGTATTTTCTCCATATAATCACCACTATAGAAGAGAATTTTAATGTACAAACTGGGGATACAGACCTTTGGGGAAAAAAAGAACTACTAAAGAATCTCTAACACACAGGTCCTGGGACCAGAGAAGACCTAACTCATCAGACAGTTTCCTGATTGTGCCAAAACAGAATTTATAGGCCAAATTTTACCTGTGTGAATCCAAATGAAATTAGTGCGCTTACTCAGTTTGTACACTCTGGTAAATGAGAACAAGAATTTGACCCTGTATCTCCAACGTTGCCATGATATCGCTGAACAGGATGCCAACCTCCTTATGAGTATCTGTAAATACCCAAAAGTGCAGCAGTTCTTTGAATAAGATAATGGAGCTCTTTTCCTCATCACCAAACCCACAGCAAAACCAGTCTTCTGCACTTTTCTACTGTCAGTTGAGCTTCCAGAAGTCAATGTGCCCAAGTTACATATAAAAGAGAAGGGGTGGACAATTATTTTGGGCGGAGGGTTGCTTACCAAGTTTGGGCAAGCTGTCAAAGGCTGCATGGGCAGCCTCACCCCTTGACAGGTGCCCCTCCCCCTGGTTGCCATCTTGGGACTGGAAGTCCCACTCCCTAACCCCTGACCTTTGCCACTAGAAGTCCCTCCCCTTGCCCCTTGAGCTACTCCTTTCAGCAATGGGTTTTGCCATCTCAGAACCAGAAAAATACCAAATTATATTCTAAAAAAAAAAACATCTACAGCATTCATTAATTTGATTTAAAAAAATATTTTTGTCCTGGTTTACATGTATTTGTGTAGTGTATACAGAGGTGACCACACAGTAGCCTAAAATGAAGTCTTAGGCTTGTATATTGTGGGGGGGTTGGTATAGGTTTGTGGGATGTGGTGGGTGTGTGGGTATGTGGGTTGACGGAACATGTGGGTGTGGGTGGGTAGACGGATTATGGATGGGTATGGGGTTTGTGGGGGGGCTGTATGTTGGGGAAGGGTGGCTAGAGTGTGTGAGGGGGTGTGGGGGTCTGTGTGTATGGCAGTGCAAGGGGCGGTATGCATGTCTATGGTGAGGTGTGCATGTAGGACTTGCCCTATGAACACACACAGACACACTCTGCCCCTGCCTGCACACACACACACACACACACACATACACACACACACACTGCCCTTGCCTATACACACACACACACACTACCCCTGCCTACACACACACTGCCCCTGCCTACACACACTGCCCCTGCCTGCACAGGCACACACACCCTGTACCAGTGCAGCCTCATGCTTTCCAGCATGAATAACGCATGCCCCCAGAGGCTTGGGGGGAATGGCGACTGCCCACAGGCGGTGACAACAGTAGCAGCAGCAGGGCATGGCGGTAGCAAGTGGGGAGCTCCTTGGCAGTGTTGATGGCGGAAGGCGGGGGGCATGGCAAGCACCAACTGGTGGTCAGCGACCACCCACAGACACTACCTGCAGGACTGGCAGTGAGGTGGAGGGGTGGTGAGTGGCAACTGCCCACAGGTGCCAGTGGCAGCACTGGCAATGGCCAATCACAAGGGGTGCACAGCCAATTTCAGGGGGTGGAGATGCACCCGTGTACACCCCCTCCACGTCACCAATGCTCCCGAGTTTGGCCATGCAGCCAGGAGCCAGGTGGTGCTGAAGCAGGGCAGGAGCAGGAAGCAGGGAAATGGTGGGGGTAGGGTGGTGGGCTCCTGCCTTCTGCTGCCGGCTCCCCCTAGGTCCTACTGCCGTTGGCTCTTGTTGTCTATGACAGGCAGCCAGGAGCAGATAAATATTTTCTAAATTTTTTAGGGGTCCCACAGGTCAGATAGAATGGCATGGCATCCAGCCCAAGGGCCGTATTTTGCCCACCCCTGGGGAAGAGTATAAGATTATTGCAGACAGAAAATCAGAAAGGCCAAGACACAATTTGAGATGCAACTAGCAAGAATAGGGGAGATGCAACTAGCAATAGGGGAGGGGAGCCAGGTGTCCAAGGAGAGTCGTCGCTCCTTAAGGAGACGATCCTCCAAGCCCAAAGGAAGGTAATCCCAACGAGGATCAAAGGGAGCAGAAGAGCACACAAGTCTCCGTGGCTCACCAAAAGCATCCAGGAATGTTTCCTTGCTAAAAGGGAGGCTTACACCCAATGGAAAGAAGGGGTCATCACCAGGGAGGACTATTCTGTAGTTGCTTGGGGATGTAGGGGGGTAGTTAGGAAGGCCAAGGCAGAGATGGAACTGGGACTAGCTTCCCAGATTAAGGATAATAAGAAG